>NC_045152.1:19167324-19299824 GCF_900700415.2 Clupea harengus
TCCGCTCCTCTCTTCCTCTTCTGGTTCCCTGTTTCATGCCCTTCCCTTCAAATCCTTCTTCCTCTAATATGTGCCAGACTTGGAGAGGTCGGGATCCCCACTCTAAGCTGGGTTCTACTCAAAGTTTCTTCCCCTCCAAGGGGAGTTTTCCTGGCGGCTGTTTCTGTATGTTCTGCTCATGTTTGTTCCTCAGGTGCTCCGGTCCTGTGGAGCAGCTTGAGACGACGCTTGAATAGATAAATCACACTGAACTGGAATGACTCAGTTCCCACTTCTCTACTTGAGACCATCGTATGATTAATCAGGAGGGATTCAAACTCATAACTGCAAAGATTCTGTGCCAAGACGTGGGCTGAAATGTTCTGACTGCCAACCCAGACACAGCTCTAACTGGTGGCCTGAGACTGTGTGTTGTGTGTGGGTTTGCCATGGGTGGGACTGTGTGTTGTGTGTGGGTTTGCCATGGGTGGGACTGGTGGCCTGTCATTCTCCACTTTCCCCCTTCTATCAGCTTTACTGTCTCTTGCACACGTGATGTCTCAAATCTCATTGTCGGTCTTCCCCCCCTCAAGACGCGTGACATTTGCGCTGGCAGTCCTTTTGTCCGCCGGTGGCGTCCCAGTCCCCCTTGGTGCCTCACCACTGCACAGAGGAGCAGGCGGAGTCAGACAGGGAGGGGAGGTGAGGTGAGGTGAGGTGGCCTTGAGATCGACGGAGCCATCTCTCAGGCTCGTCAGGCTATATTTAACTCACATTCACCATTCAGACAAATGTCAGCCGTTTAAAGTGTGTGGTGGTGGTGGTGGGGGCTTGGGGCAAAAAGAAAGTTGCAATAAAAAAAGGCATTTGAGTGACGGCACTTTTTCTGTTTACACGATTATTAAGAGCAACACTGGTTTATACAGCCCAAATGCTTGGCTGCCATTTTTAAATGATCTTTACAGATTGCCGTCAGTAGGTGAGCTGCTAATTGTGGCCTTCAGGGCCCCCTTGTGTGTGTCTCAAACTGTGAATGTTTATACACAGTACATGGAAACACCAGTGCCTGAGGGCCAAAGAGCTGGATTAAGCAATCATACCCTCCAGGGGTGCCAAAGGCACCGATAAGGCTTGATTTTAGAGATTTGACTCAATTTAGACGGGTACAATTTTGTGAAGGGAGTTAATCCAGTAACCAACAGGTTATTGACCTTTACCAGATGTAAACTCACACACATGGTGTTGCTATGGGGATGCTTTTCGCCTGTCTGTCTTTCTCATGGCCAGCCGTTTGGTAGAAGCAGCAGATAGCGGCAGTGATAACACCATCCAAACATCTTCAGTGAAAGCCATTCTGATTAGAATACAGTATTCATTATGTAACTACACATTACCATTCCAATCAAACGTAACCATTCTGTGTACCAATATAGAGATCTTCTGAGTGGCACGGCTCCAGACCAGCATCATTTTAAACACACCCCGAAACTGTTTTAATAGTAAAACTGGGCACGGAATGGGAAATACAGGTGAGTCCAATAACTTAAGACACTACAGGCAACATTTCACAATCCAATAAAGAAAAACATTACTAAAAAAAGAATACATTAATAAAACATAGCAAAATATTTTGGCAAAATGGCACTTTTGCTGACATTTTGATCGAATACACACACATGTGGACACTGATATCAAATGTCAAGTTCAAAAGTGTTCGAAGTAAAGGCATTTTAATAAGGGGAGCAACAGCTTACCATACACCTGGGTGAAAACTATTGCACTTCAACAAAAACGAAACACTGTTTTCCTGTACATGTGGACACGGTCGTCAGTCTAGGCCCTGATCCGAGCACAAACTATAACCCCGTTTGGCTGATAGGCACAGAAAACAGGATAAGACATCTGTGGCTACAAAGATATGGCACAAGAGAGGTTTACAGCACTAAACGAACTGGCAGTATTTCTACAGAATGCACACGGGTGGCTGGGGCTCGACCTCTCCTTTAGCACCATTGCAGTCCATGAAAGTCACATTTCTACAGGATGGTGAGTGTGTACAGTTTATACCTGAAGGAGTAAGATCTTCTCCTCCTATTTAAGATAAAAGGTTTAATGAACTAGTTGTACGATTATATTCTCATCAGAGGAATTTTGTTCTACCGTTTCATATTTTCATATTCATATTCATATTTTTATATTCATGACTTGTCAGATAGAAAGTGCACATCAAGTCTATGAATGAGACAAAGATGTGCTTCTTTTCTGTCTTGACCTGCGAAAGGTTCATAGTTGAGAGGAAACTCTCTATCCTCTCCTTTGAGAAATCCTTCAGCGCTAGTATAGAGAAAGTCACAGGCTTGGTCCATCAAACATGATGTGGCATTGCTTCTAAAGAGATTATTTGACTACCCTTTGCCGCCATTGCCGTTGTCCTTTTTGGATGTTGTCCCCTTAGACTCGTCTTATATACCATAAATGGGACTACATCAACAGTTAAAAAAAAAACATCTTTACTGTAGAAAGATGTGGCACTTCCATTTCATATTGGGATGGTGTGAAGACCAGGCCACTTTGTCCTCTATGGGAAGCTTCAGGTCCTGCTGGGTCTGGTTCATCAAGCATGCTCCAGCTCGGCTCAGTGTTTGCAGGCTTGTTCATTCTAAACAACCAACCCATTGGGATACAATAGGATCGGCTCAACTCGGGGAAAAGCGTTCTTGGCTGAGTTCATAGGCATTCACAGTCTCTAAGACGCCCGGTTCCTCAGGTCCAGTGATGGTGGCACCATCACGGCGCAGCTTATGTGTGACCAGGTTATATGGACCTCATACAGAGGGGGGGCTTCTAGATCCATGTCATATGGGCTTGGCCCCTCCAACAGACCCAGTCCATAGAACATGGGCTGGGATGGGACCAGGATCATATTGGCATGGTCTTCCTGAGCCCTGGTCTTGGGTTTCTGAGAGTTTCAGCCGTGATCGGACCGGTCCAGTTGCTTGAGAGTGCCCCCTCCTCATACGGGCGTGGTTCTCCTGTTGAGGGTGTCATTGAGGTCGTTGGGGAAGCAGTTGTGCACCTGCAGGAAGCCAGAGGGGTCGTGCTCAGGGCTGTAGGTGCTGTCCGTGCCCGCCTTGAGCGAGTGCTCGCGCGTCAGCGTGTACATGGAGATCTCGCCCAGCGGGGCCGTGCCGCCCGCGCTCCCGCTGCCGCCGCCGCCGCCCATCGAGGCTTCGTGCGACGAGGCCTCGGTGGAGTGCGAGCTCTCGCGGGACGGCCGCCGGCGGTAGCGGAAGCTGGGGATGCGCGAGTAGGGCGAGGAGGACGAGGCGGATCGCACGAAGGCGTGGCGCGAGTGCAGACGGATCACCTCCTTGTTCTTCTCGATGTAAATGCTGACGGCCAGCACGGCCACCATCTCGGCCGCGATGAAGGACAGCGCGCCGAAGTAGAAGGACCAGCCATAGTTGTACTGGCTCTTCTTGTCCTCGCCCTTCTTGTCGCCCGGGTCTCCGGTGTTGCTGGAGATGTAAACGATGATCCCGATGATGTTGCTCAGGCCTGAAAAGAGGAAGTTTGGGAACAAGGATAAGCTTAGCTGGGTCAAACATCGCCTATCCATTTATAGCTACAGGTGTTCTGGATACAGCTCCTTGCATTTCTATCTTGCAGCAATGTCAACTGTTTCACTTCTATGCCTTTATTTTCCACGGCTGCATCCGGCTGGAAATGTAACACATTTGATGTTTATTTCTGGCTTGAATGCTCCTGTTAAGATTGGTCTCAGGGAGATATGATGTCAGACCTGAGCTACTGTGTTGGAGTTAAAATAACAGTAACTGATTTACTGTATTCATTTAAATCCATCTTGGGAAATGTTTACGCCTCTGGTTTTATACAGTATTAAAGTCATAAATGCTAATATAAAAACATAACTGTCGAGTTCTACAATGAAGATTTAAAACACTTTTGGCACTTACAACCTGCCAAATACAACCTGTTCGCCACAGTGTATTCCGCGACAGCAGTAAAAGAAAGCTAAATCTCCTTGATAATCACAATACCTCCCACGATTACAGACATGTCCTTGTGAGACCCAAAGACAGGCGTGTGGACTCACCTGCGGCTACAAACATGATGCCAGCACTGAGTAGGATGTTGTTCTTCTTGCTGTAGATGCGGCCGACGGCCACACACAACCCTCCCAGTAGCAACAAGATGGAGCTGAGGATTGGAAACACACTGGACGCCCGCACTATGCCTGTTGAAACACACACACACACACACACACACGCACGCACGCACGCACACACACGCACGCACGCACGCTCGCACACACACGCACGCGCACACACACACGCGCACACACACACGCGCACACACACTCGCACACACGCACGCACACACACACACACACACACACACACACACATGCACACGCACGCACGCACGCACACGCACGCACGCACGCACGCACACACGCACACACACGCACACACACACGCACAGACACAAACACACACACACACACACGCACGCACACACACACGCACACACAAACATACAATCACACAGAGCAGTGATCCTCACTGGTAGTATGACACCTAATAAAAAAAGCTTTCCGTGGGACGAGTATATTAAAAACAACGGGCCTGGTTACTCACGTAGGAGATATTCTGAGCTGTCTGTGTCATAGTCATTATCATCTGGGAAATGATTGATCCGGTAACAGGCCCCTTTATTGATGCCTGAGGAAAAGAACAGGAAGTGTTTGAGGAGGCTAAAACAGGTTTGAGCGTGTTGGTTTTACCTTTCGCCATTAGCACTACTGAGTCCCTATACATTCACATCTACACTCACTCACATACTTGTCAGATTTGTTTTCCATAGCAACTTACAAGAGAAGCACATATCTGAAAAAAAGGACATACCACTTTAGTGAATGAAGAATTATATAGGGAACTATGGTTATGTGGCTCTTTCATAATGAATAAACTAAAGAGAAATCAAATTATCCTCCGGCATTTTGATAAGATGACACAAACAGTTACTCTTTGTGCAAGTTTGGCCGTTGGGATTGCTTCTAATCAGAAATGAACCAGTCTGCCATTTCTTGCCATGACTCCATTTGTCATTTACTCCTCTGTGTCCATGAACCCCTCTGCATGCTACTATTTTCAAAGGATGACATGAAATACATAGAATCAAATGTATTATAAAAGGAATCAAATGTATTATAAAAAGAATCAAATGTATTATAAAAGGAATCAGATGTATTATAAAAGGAATCAAATGTATTATAAAAGGAATCAAAGGATGACATGAAATACATAGAATCAAATCTATTATAAAAGGAATCAAATGTATTATAAAAGGAATCAAATGTATTATAAAAGGAATCAAAGGCCTTCATCCTGCTGTTTTGGTCAGAACTCCAGCTGAGCGCTGTGAGTCATACTTGCACAAACATCTAACCACTTGCCTTATGTAACTACTAAAATACATTACTGCCAAAATAGCCTTTTCTATCAATAAACTCTTTACGAAACTCGTAACTTTCACTGTATCATGTCTACATTGAGCAAGGCTGGCATTAGCCCTATCAAAACACATTTTTTTTGTTAAATCAGGTTCATGCAGTCTATTCCCAGTGAGATGGAATCCAACTGAGAAACCTTACACTTATACCTGCTCTTATGTCCCTAAGTGAGATACGCTGCCAAGGGTCCCTTGGGGGCCACACATCTCAAGCTATAATAGTGGAGGCTGGCTCCTGCATTCATGGGATGCAGCTGCCGTACGCGTGTCGGATGAATCACGTCTTCAGGGCTGTGGCTGAGAACAGGGGTAAATGTGTTCTCCGTCAGAGCTAAACATGACAGATAGCCTCAAATTGTCCATTCAGTTAAGCTCATTACACGAGCTCTCTGCATGCTCCGCAGTCCTAATGGAGCTCTTCATGGTTGAGACTCACGAGACAGACCACACCTGGTGCTCCAGGCTTCTACCCAGTGGCTAGCTGTGTGCAGCTGTGTGTGTGTCTCTCATATGCTTCTGATTACTTACTCAGACCCTTCCACCTCCCCCATCTCAGACTGGACTCTCTCATGGTTTCCATGACTCCGATAAGGCACCAAGATGTGGCTGATCTAAGGATAGGGACACCATGCAGTGATGCACTCCAATACTAGCAACGCATAGTGGATGTGAACTTGCAGAGAAGTTCGATACAAAAACTTCTGTCCTCATTGCGAGCGAGACAAGCCAGCCTACCACAGGGAATCTGGGCTCTGCAGTACAAGAGGGCAGACCAGCACTGCGTGCCATCATATCCGTCCGAGCAGATGTGAGGAGGCGCCTGACTGTGTGTGTGTGTGTGTGTGTGTGTGTGTGTGTGTGTGTGTGTGTGTAGGGAGGGCCGTCTGAGTCTTGCGACGGGGCCCTGAGGTGAGGCGGTACAACACGCTGTTAACTGGGTCTGCTGTTTAATCAGGAGCATCCAATTAATTAGAGTTAAATAGGTCTGAGGAAGTGGAGCACTGTGGGTTTTTTTCTTCTCTTAGCAAGTCATTGTTTTAAAAAGAAGGGCCTATTTAGGGCCACTAGTGTGAGTGAAACTCTTGAAGCTGATCGAGACTTAAGTATACTTTGCCTTGTGATTCATGTGACCAGCTCTGAGATCATACTCCAAACCATTCTTACAATGTATGTATATCATGCACTATTCATTTATGAAGCTATATACAGTATATATGCTACAACCATGTTGAGGCAGAGTTATACAAGCAAAGCTATGCATTCCAGTGGTAACTACAGAATATGCTTTAATTCTATTTACCGATCTGGGTATATCTCAAAGAATATGCATTATTAGTATGATATAAGTATTATAAGTATGAGGACACAATGCAAAGGAAGTTCTGGACCTATGGTCTGCAAGGCTGTGGATTCTGTTTCAGATGCCAAATTCACATGGTAAATCTATGTTGTATATATCCTTTGAATAAAATGGTGTGCTTAGAATATTCTACCTAGATATCCGGATGGTGTGATTATCTCTCTCTCCCTCGCTGTTCACCTAAGCTGTCATTTTTTCCTCTCCATGCAGAGCACTTCTTTCCATATCATCGCCAGGCAACAGCCCGTGTTCGGAAGCTGGTTAAATAATAATAATAAATAAATAATACATACTGGACTCTGTGGAACAAAAGCAATTTCATCCTCCAGATCGGTGACTGAACCGTACACATCAGGGCTTACGCTGAAGTGCAAGCAAAGAATGAAACAGAAAAAGAAAAGCCCACACCTTCATATTTGATATGCAGAGTAGTATTTAACACATCTGGGCTTAATTAGACCCTGGTGGTGAACCCTTATATGTATAACTGCCCTTTGGTGGTGATTTGACCATTCTGCATTCTGGTCACACACATGAAACTTATTGCGTCTGGATCACATTTGTAAAACATGGACACACTATTTCTGACAGATTCATTTCTGTAGTACAGAAAGCACGGTGTCAGAAATGTCAGCGCTGTTTTGTTCCAACACTTGTCATCTTTATTCACACCTGAACGCAGTCCTTGCAAATACAAAGAATACAGAGTCCATAAGGTGTGTATGCACACTTGGAATGTAATAAGCTTAGCGTAGCAAAGAATGGGGCACTTCAAAAATACCAGAACAGTCAATTAAATATGCCAGAAATACCAACATCAGGGATAGAGGAAAAAGACCAAGGTCAGAGGTGCAAAACTGCAACACTATGCAATCCAAGCCATATCCTGTGTGGCACAGAACACAGAACTAAGTGTTTTGACATTTGTATCTCCATATCAGACCAGAGCTGCAAGTCTTCTAATCTGAGACAGACAGTATGTTAACTACAGAATAGACACTGCACATGCTGCTGTGGAAGATGCTATTAAGGCATTCCAGTGCACTCGTAATGGAACCCTGTTTCAAAAGGCCCTGTGTGTTATTTGAACTAGGATCCATAATTGCAGTGCCACAAGGTATGCATTCCCAGTGAAGTAGAGATTAATGATCTTCCATTAAGAAAAAGAAATTGCATAAAACTCCAAAGCTGTCTATACAACCTGTTGTGTCAATTAGCCATGTCTTTGGGTAGAGGTTGATGACGGTATTCATCCTTGTTACAACTGAACTCTCACCCTCGCACCAAACAGGAAGCTGACAGGCTTGCATGACTAATGAGTTCATATTTCCATTAAACTGAGAGTATCAGCCTTTAGTGTGCATAGCTGGTAATCCATGCTAAGTATGAGTGTGTGTGTGTGTGTGAGTGTGTGTGTGTGTGTGTGTGTGTGTGTGTGTGTGTGTGTGTGGTATGTGGCTGTGAGAGAGGAGAGTGATTGCTCACTGAGAAACACAATATGCCTGTGTTGCTGCAGGCTCCCCATTATGTGCTCACCTCACTGGTCTTGCGCTGTGTTTCACAGGTACCGTGCATTAGGTGCTCTCATCTCGACACCCATGTGTGCCCCACGGGGACCCCCCCCCCCCTACCCTCTCTCTCTCTCTCTCTCTTCCCACCCTTGGTCTGTCTGTCATCATCTCATCCTCAGCCCCCTTTCTCTGAGCAGGGGCCCTTTCACAGAGGCGTGCTGATCATCACTCACCCAGAATTACTCTCTCTCTCTCTCTCTCTCGCCTTGCCTAGGCCACCTGGGCTCAGAAGGAGTGCCAAGGAGCACCACGCCGCTCTTACCGGCTGATTTGCCGAGGGCCCGGATCGCCACGCTTCCGCAGGTGTGGGTTGGGCCCCTGCGCGTCTTTCAATAAAGAAAAAATAAACATCCTCTCAACTGACTCGAGAGATTTGGGGGGTGGGGGGAACAGGATAGAGACAGGGGGAGAGAGAGATATACAGGAAGTGTGTGATGGAGAGAGAGAGAATGAACAAAGAGAATAGAAAGAGAGAAATAGAGAGAGAGAAAGAGAGAGAGAGGGGGGGGGGGACAGGTCTCTAAGGCCTGTCTGGAAGAGTAAAAGCTCTCACCACTGAGCACACTTCTCCATGGCAACCTCAGGTCTGTTCCCGACAATCTGATTTCCATAATGTCTCCTAGGATGCCTTTGACATCTTCATTGTACTTTAATACAACAGCCAATAACCAGCCCTCATCACATATGAAACCCATCTCCCAACACCCTCCAGCACTGTCAGGGGTGGCGGGGGCAGCAAAACAGCTGTCACAACAGCGCTGCTGGTTGTCAGAGGTTGTTATTAGTGTAAATGAATCCAGTAATGAAAGCCAATAGTATGGCTCACCTGTGTAAACGTATGGCCTTACCGCCATAATAGATCTTTAATCTCCACTGTGACTGAGGGCAGCACTTAAGGCAGAGCTTTTGAAGAGTCCGTGGGGGAAGGGTAGCTATTCTCTTTAAAACCAGTAATAGGTTATGCTATACCAACCCTTTTAACACAAAGGGTGTATGCCTAAAGGCCGATGTATGCTTGTGCGTAGAATCTACATTGTAGGTATGGTGTAGTAACCCTGTACCCTATGCTGTAGCCTGACGTGACATCCACACAGACACCCCAGCACACAAGTGTAAATACTCACAATGGCGTTAGCTACAAGTATACTTTGGAGACACCCATGTGCACGTCCACATGGCAGCATTGGCGCAAAGCAGTGTCCACGAAATATACCTGTCCCTTTCCAGGCAGAAATTCAGTTTAATTACTGTTCAGTCAAGTATCCTAAATCTCTTCTTAAATATAGATCATACATTGTTATCCTTGTGTATGCTCTTGTTCCCCGATGACTGATGGAAGGCCTCATTGTAGCATTCAAATTATTATCCAGACCGCATCATATTCACGAAATGTATTGGCCTACTTCGCAAGGCCAAGGTGTTCATCCGTCATAGACGACCTATATGTAGATAATAAAACTGCGGTGGTCAAGAACCTCCGGATTGGCATCCTCTGAGGCCTTTGGCACGCACTCCTCGCTCGTTAACGCTCCTCATTGTGTGTGCTGAGCGGTTGCGGAAGCCAAAGCCAGTGGCTAATTAGTGACTCGTGGCCTTTCAGCCGCCGCCTTTTAATTACAGATCTGTGGCTCATGCTGGGAATGAAAACGCGACATTTCTCAACCCCCCTCTATCCCCATCTTCTCAACGAAGACGGCTTGGCCTCTCAGCAGTGGTGTTTCTGTTTTTTTCTTTCTTCTGACAAAATGGCGCCACTCTCCTATCATGTTTAGACTATTTCCTTTCTCAGTTCTCTTATTATTTGACCTCAGGTTTCCTTTGCAAGAATAATCCAACCACTGGTGTATTTCAATGTCCTATTCATCCCATGGCGTTTGAAATAAATATCACTGTAAAATGAGAAAGTTGGTGGGAACTGACATTACATGACAGGTCCATATGTGAGACATGAATTGCTAAATTTGCAACATATGTAGGCTTAAGCATATGTATGCGTACTGGCTGCTAATGACATAAGGTTACTGTTGTAGTTATAGTCCAACTTTCGCTCAGGAAACAGCGGTATCCAGTCTTGATGAAAACGATATATTTTCCGAGACTTTCCGGGTTTCAATTGCAGTTTTGCGCAAAATTGTAGCAATAAATAAAGTCGATAAAACACAATTGCGAATGGCCTGTGTTTCCATTGAGTGATGTTATGCGATTAAAGCTGGGTTAGTCATTCCAGTTAAACATGGCGACGGATCTCCAAGTTCTGTTCAGTCTTGGCACTTAAATTGTATCCAGCAATACCCACGGTAGTGACCAATCGAAGGCGAAAAGAGCAAGTGATGCACGCAATAATGATCTAAAAGGCAAATCCCTTATTCTTATCACGTAGCTTATCAGACATGTCTTGGAGGCCACTGTCCGCAAGGATCCTTATAAATATTTGCATTTTGTTGCTTGCTGTCTAGATCTCCAGTAATTTCGAATCAATTCTCCTCGGCAGACCACACGAAACGCGTGTGACTCACATAATTGCAAAAAAATTGTTTCCAGTTCAATTTTGCAAAACAATGCTTTGTCAACCATATCATGCGAGCTGCAACGAGCGCATAAACTTTGTTGCGATATTGAGAGATTTTTTAGACGTGTTTCCATTACTTGCTTTTTAGTTCGCAATTCCAAATAGCGCATTAAGCAGGTTAATGGAAACCCGCCTACTGACAAACATTTGTCGTTTCAAGCCTTCACAAGTTTTGCGTGTGTAGGCTATAAGTTGCTATTGTGAACTTCAGCACCACATGAAATGACTGGGCACAGATCACCGGCTGCGTCATCATGCGTTCCATCACATGCGCATAAACTTAACTTCAGCATTCTTCATTTTAACCTGGACGAACTACTTTGAGTGAATTGCAGCTATTTTAATTGAAGGTTGGTTAGACCACCAAAGATAAACTGTCCATACTTATGAAGTCTCTAGGGTAAAGCTTAAACGTGACCTAGACACTTAGATCATTCATCTATTATTGCAAGAGGTTTACTTTAGTGTAGGCTACCTCATCCAAAATGATAGCCTACGCAACAAGCCTACCCACTCAAGAATTCATGTGATAGCTCCTAAACTAATCACTCTTATCAATGATGAAAAAGTTTGATATTTCATAATCAGCATACAGACGGACGGGGGTAAGGTCATCCTCTCTACAATATTTCTACTCGGCTATGGCAAAAAGCAACAGATATATCTAGGGCTATTTTTGAACCTTTTAAACCCAACGTTACCATAGTGATTTCAGACATGTTGTTGCCAAGCAACAGCATCAAATACAATAAAGACATGAATGAAAGCAAAGACTAATGCATCTTTCAAATACAGTCAGTTGATTTCGCTCATTGAGTGATACTAGTGAATATAACTGAGCATTCCAGCTTTGTCAGAGCCACCCCAATTGAACATTTTTACGTCGAAAGTGGAATCTGCCACATCCTGTGGTCGAAAAAGCTCGTATTTACTACTACACTGCTTTGTATTTTCCTATAAATCGTTAGCCAACAACTTAAGGCACAATTAATGTTTTTTTTTCTTCTCGTCAACATATGCATAGAAACGACTCTGTTCTCGTCACTAATCTTATTTTGTATAGATTATCCTCCGCCCTCTAACTTTGCTGACAAGATGTCAGACAGATGTAAATATCTGGACAGGTGTTTCCACTCAAACCTAGCTGCATGATTTGGTATGGACAAAAGCATGTCTGCTTTTACGCTCACTCTCTGTATCGCCTGAGTAGCAAACAATAGGCCAATGAAAGCAACATTTCTTTGATGAAAACATAACCTATACTTCTGAAGTTTTAAAGTCACATTGTTTTCATTGTAGATATTATTATTATTAATATTCGGAAATGAAAGAAAACATTGGGCAAAAACAGAAGTAATTCTTACCTTCTATACAGCAGATTCTCCACAAGCCGGAGTGCGTAAGATCGCCCTTAGTTGTTTTAGTTTCATCCGTAGTAATATTGGTGGCGTTACAAATATATGCCCGTGAGTAAAGCCAGTAGTCGGTACCTATGGCGATGGTCATCAGACTGAAAGCTGCGAAAGCTCCCGCTGTGGCAAGCAGCATTTGAACCCCACGATCGCACCCAGCCATCGCGCCTCATACTAACCCAAGTCCCTGTTAACACACGAGGAGCGTCACGGCGCGCATCCCATGTCCACGGTGTCTACTGACTATGCGCCTTTGTTTCCCCACACTGCTGAAGCCGATGCCGACTCTTATCGCAGATGTCATCTCAGTGCGCACATCCTGTAAACTTCAGCTCTCTGAATGGTTCAACGGTTGTGTGTCAGTGTGGATAAGGTTAAAGTCTTAACCATTATCCCTAGCCCTGTCTGAAACAGAATGACATGTAAGTACTCTTTCTCCTGGGGCTTCCTACACAAACTTCAGCTTCTCAAACTGCTTTCGAGTTTGAACTCAAACTTGACCTTAAGAAAAATGAGCCAACTGACTGACATGCAATGTCCATGTCGACTGAAGCCGTTGGTTGTGTGACGGAAAGAGAGTGTTGCAAAGACAGGGTGCTGCTTCAACCTCGTCAGAAATATTTTATGTCAGGTTTAGTAAATTCACATCTGTCAATTTAACAGAGAACAGATTTAATGCCTTAATTGTTACCCCCTCCAACCTCTGCATATTGCGGGTCCCTGAACTAATGAGAAATGAGTGTTTGCTGTTGGGATGGAATTATGAAGGAAATATTTAGATATAGGAAATTGTCACTTGTTGCTGAAAGTATGGGTACAATGTGTTCATTTACTTGTTCATAAATTATGTCAGTTGATGATATGATCTGACATAATTTCATGTCATCCTTTCAACATAAATCCTTACCAGCATTACAGACACAACCCAGGACCATGATGTCATGTCTGGCCTTGAATGTCTTACCTTCCTTAAGTACGTGTACTATTTGGAAGGAGCCATATGGCCTGGGACCTCTGAAAGCGAGTTAGAGGAGAGTAGAGGAGAAGGTGGAGACAGAGGTGATTTGATCAGCTGTGCATCACTGCACCTATGACCAGAATTGTGGGGTGGTAATTAGTGGCTTACATTCAGCAACACAGTTACGGCATCCTGTTCTGGTAAAATCATATTATGAGCTTTTAGATAACTGACTGAAGACAAAAACTAAATCAAATAGCCTAACAGTCCAATAGTCCAGTCCTATTCTTTTGGGAAAATGAGGAATAGTTAGGCCAGTTTGGTCCTTTTAGGCCCCAGTCTGAACATGCTGTTCTGCCTCTTTACATTTCAGACTAAACTCCCACACACACCACACCACACACCACATCTGTCACCCACGTACACAGATACTATCACACCTCAGTGTTCCAATTCACGGACACCTTTCTATAAAATGAATTCCTGTTTGGCTGTTACAACATTTCATGTGAAATCACCATTGTGAGAAGCAAAGGACCAGCCTCACAAGCTTGGGATAATGTTTTTATTTGAACTGAATCAGTTTCTCATGTTCAAAGGTCCAGTATATCGCACAAGGTGCCCATATAGCGCCCGCTGGTTTGTAGCTGAGGTTTTTTTGTGTAGATTTCATGTCAGTTCTCTGGAGCTTGTGCAATCTTTGAGTGACAAATCACCGTCAATATAATTTATAGACAGAGCCTGTTGGAAAAAGAGGTGCCTGGTGGAGGTTGCTAAGCAGCGAGAAGATTGCCATGTCAATAATTATTTTGCAACTGAACTCCCACAGTGACAACATTCAAAACTGAAGTGTCATATCCCCCTAGAATGGATGATTGACACTGTCTGGTTTGCTTACCTGTGAGCAACATAAAGGTCATCTAAGCTAATATTACAATTATTGATAACTCTAAGGGCCTGTTGGGCTGACCTACAGTCTTCCATCATCCCAGGTACCAGTAGTCCTTGTTAAACCCTCTAATCCAGACCCCAGCGTCGGAATGGCATGGAGTTAATTAAGAACAGGTCTGTAGAACATCAACAAAGCTCAGTTTGTCTCTTTTACCTTCAAGCTGGTGTCAGCCTCTGGATGGACCATCTCTTTTTTGCTGTTGTTTTCCCCCCCCTTTTCCTATCACATTGATCTTCAGCCAGTAATCCTCTCACCAGCTGGTGTGATGAGACCTCCCTCTCCAAACCCCCTGAGGCGGCGGGGATGAGCTCTAATGGAAGAGCCCAGCCATGGCTGTGTCATCACCAGACTTGATGAAGAGGTGTTAGTGTTTCAGGACTCCATTGCCACAGTGGGGCTGGCAGAGGGAGAAGGAGGAAACCAGGCGGCCATGGCTGCATTTCTCAAGGAGGAAAAGCTTCATCTTCCTGTTGTGTCTTTGTTAGAATGAAATCTGTTTATCTGTGTAGTATTTACTCACCTGGTGGTCTGTTCCTGTCAAGGTTGACACACATTGTGCTGAATGGACTGACATTCCAGCGCTCCCATTCACAGCCTCTCTGCCATCTCTGTCCATGTCCACACTGACACTTTCATAATTCTTCAAAGGCAGAAAGCAATTGATAATAACTTTCCTAGCATTTATATGTCCCATTATACCCCAGTAAGGTGACTCACCTCTACTGTCTTCTTCATAACAATAATAATAATAATAATAGTTAATGACAGACCACTTCACACTGACATCAGACTTCAAAGTATCCATCTCTCTCTAAAATTATCTATCAAGGTATCTCATACCTACTCTACTAAATCTTCTTGTAAAACATTCAAATTATTTCAGAATTAAGAATGCTTCATAAATTGGTTGTAGTCATTATCCCACTGTGACACATCCATCCTGCTACCACCACCGCTGGTGTTAAAAGCCATGTCATCAATTAATATTAATGCCGCTATGTTCAACACCAGAACTTAGGGTCTGCAGTTTAGCCCACACCATCTTGATACAAGATACATTTGGAACAGGTAACATAGGCTTGTCCCATAACCACGTGTATGGAGCAGATGGTCACAACCTGGAGTTATCTTTCCGACTTCACCGTCTCAAGTCAAGCAGTCCATGCAATCACTGGAAACGAGCCTGCGCTGCCACCTACTGCACAAACATTGTATTTCTCTACTTACACCTAGATGCGTTCAACACATTCATTGCCACTATCAAGCCAATTATTCAACTGCCTGTGGATTTACTACCTGTTGAGTTTCCTTGTATGTGTATGTGTATTGTATACACATTCTTTCAGAAGAGTCTTAGCAGGAGAGCTTCAGAGATTATTAAATCTCATTGACATTCCACATTTTCTAACACTCCTTACTAAATGTGCATTTTTGTCACTGCTTAAGGCAATCAAATACAGACTGGTTATTTACGGGCTGGTTATTTGTAGTGGGAGTAGTTCAGAGACTGAATTCACACACACAGTTCATAAACAGAATTCTCAAACAGTGCACAGGAGAGTAGTGTAGAAGTCCCTGATACTCTATTACCAAATAAGCCGACAAGAACCCGAAGCACACAGACACCAAATTAAATAATTTTGAAAATAAGATGCATCTTTTATGTCACTACAAATAAGGAGAAATAAATACCGAATGCCACCATTACTACGAAAATATGGTGCTCTATTGATGGAGAGTGTCTCAAAGATGGTGAACCATCCATTGAGCTACAAATAATGATGTCTTGCAAGACGTCTTGGTGTAACGGTTACACTGTAACCACAATGGAAAACAGAAATACAACAGTCAGGTATGACCCAAAGTGGAAAATTTAATAGACCTAAAAGAAAGACAAAGAAATTCTACAATGTTGTCATACTGCTTGTACACATCAGTAGGTCCTGTTCTTCACATTTTCAAATGTGTTAAAAATGTATGTCCTGTTAGCAATGCCACTCACACATCAAGGACGACATCATATTAGGCACAAGGTGGAAAGGGAAGATGCGTGTTTACAG
This sequence comes from Clupea harengus, assembly GCF_900700415.2. Taxonomy (NCBI): domain Eukaryota; kingdom Metazoa; phylum Chordata; class Actinopteri; order Clupeiformes; family Clupeidae; genus Clupea; species Clupea harengus. The sequence goes on from NC_045152.1 coordinate 19,183,721, forward strand.
CATTGAACACCTCTCCTTGTTACCAGGGTTTCATATTATCGGTCTAAAAGGTCCACTTCTTTAGGGCCGCCTCATGAAAACTATACAAGGCCTTTATATACCCTACGTAACAACAAAGTAAGAAGGCCAATCTGCTAATCCCCCACGTAGTTCACTTGTCATACAAGCATCATAAACCATGATGTTGAACACAGTAGGCCTATAAGCAGCAGACCCCAGCATTTAACAGCACATAGCTTGTGTCTTATAACCATGTTATGTAGGGTTTATAAAGGCCTTTTAATAGATTATAAAAGATGCCCTTTTATAATCTACACAGCTCCAGTGACCGTCACTGCAGAAGAGGGATGATGCAGGCCAGGTGCCCAAGGTTCTGGCACCCCTTGAGCCAGCGCTGCACATTGGCAGGGGTCGAAGTGGCGCTGGTGCCCGTCTGCAGGAGGCAGCAGGAACACACTACGTCTGCCAGCGAGAGCTCGGAGCCCACCAACCAGGGCCCACGCCCCAGCGCGCCGTTAAGCGCCCGCAGCACGGCCGCCCGCTCCTTACCGCTTCCCTCGGCCAGCTGGAAAACAGCCGTGTCCACCCAGCTGTCGGACTGCGTGGCCGCCACCGGGTCCTGGGGCTCCAGGCCCACCAGCCGAGACAGGAAGCGCGCCACGTTGCCCTCGCCCTCAATGGGGCACATGTTGGGCACGCTGAACTTCATCTGGAGTCTTGGTACTGTGGGTGACACACAAAGTGATTAAACGAGGAATCATTTAGATGACTTGGTTACATATTATATATTCAGCCAGTATAGATGGCCCAATATAGGAACTTCATCTGGTAGGAAAATTGGCTCATGAAATTCAAATTTTCAGTCAATTCCAACTAAATTACTGAAAAATGACTGACGAAAATGAGCTGTGCATGATACAATGATACATGTACAACAAAAATAAGGAGAGTGGTCTGTAGACTAAAGCTACTCTTCCATTTATCCGCAATGTAGAAATGATACTTCACTACATGGCACACGCACATTTACAAACACATCTGATCAGCCCTGAGTAGCTCCTGGACCACAGCAGTCTCATTGTAGGTTTCGTTCATTACCTCTTATGGCGAACTGTACTACCGTTACTAGACCACAGCAGTCTCATTGTAGGTTTAATTCATTACCTCTTATGGCGAACTGTACTACCGTTACTAGACCACAGCAGTCTCATTGTAGGTTTCGTTCATTACCTCCTGTGGCGAACTGTACTACCGTTACTCTGCATTCCCGTGCCACATTACTCACCGTTTTTCCATATGAGGGTGAAGCCCAGCTGGAAGCGCTGGCGTGTGTAGCTATCGGCGTGACGGGGCCCCAGGCAGTTGAGTAGCTTTGGTGGGACGGTGGAGACGGAGGAGTGGACATGGACAGTGGAGAGCACGCGGTAGCGCTGGCACAAAAGCCCGTGGAGCACCAGCAGGCTCAGTGGTGGGCTCGATGGATTGGCATTGATCACTATGTCTCGCAGAGCACCCAGGTCCTGCATAGGCCAAGTCCATAGGAAGAACATGAGTCAAGTGGCCAGAACATTTATAAACAACCAAGACACAGCATTTTTGCACAGTGTGAAAAGGTGGTGTGTATTGCTTTGCTCAGTATTAAACAAACACACTTCAACTATATTTTGAAAAAGTTCTTTCATTTACCACAAATTCATTTGAAACATCGAAGCCATGTCAGTTATTATTCTAAGTGTAACTATTGACAACAAATCATGTACTGTGTATGAGGTTTAGATCACAAACGTAATGTTTACCAGTGAACAGTCTGGATTCAAGGAAACCTGCCAAGCAAGTTCTTTTGTCAAGTAAGATACTTGGATATACCATACCTTTCCCAATAATGTGTCCAGGTCTGCCACCTCTTTAGAAGCACACATTGTGGCAGCTGAAGAGAGAGATGTTGCATCAAGGTCTGCATCAGGGGTGGTCACGGTCTTAGCTAGTCCGTCTACTGCCGCCTTCAACTCGTAGAGTCTACGCAATATTTCATCCTGACGCTGCTCCAGGGCTTTCAGGGCTGGATCTACCTCGCCATTCTGGTCGGACGAGACAGACAGGCAAAGTGAACGAGAAAGGTCAAATTGTAAGACCGAATGCCATTGGAGTGCGGCTGTGAGTTTAGGTAGGCAGGATGAGTGTATGAGGGATGTTACACCTCATGATCTGAGCACAGTGTTAATGAAAAACCCACACGTTAGTCGTGCATCTGAGTCAGATGTCTGATCAAAAACATACGTGGACATTAATGTTTTGTAGTGCTTGAGCAAGATCCGCGTAAGCACAACGCAGACCTGATTTACAGGAGGACCAAAATACGATACGTGGTCACCATTGCATCAGCAGGGAAGACCCAGGGATGCTATTGCTAACATTACCTGTAATTTGACTATCCTAGCAGCTGACGCCGAGCGTAGTGAAAGCATGGTTGCTAGCCCTGCTAAGTGAGTTTTTGCTGACTTAAATATGTAGGTCAACTAGCGTTCGACCCGACATGGCTCAAGAGGTGCCTTTAGAAAAGTACATTAGGAGGTAGCTAGTTAGCTCGTTCCAAAACTCGAATTACCTGTAGCAAATTGTCGATGCAGCTGCCACTGTCAGGCTGTGCATGGATGTTCGGTAACTTGTACATGCACGTCGGCAAATCAACTTTTAAGTCACCCCCGCTGATGGGCTTTACCTGATACATAGGCATGGCTTCGGATGAATTATGACACTCCCAAACGGAATATTTAATAAAGAAAAACTCCTGGGTTACACGTTATATTTATCGCAAGACACTTCTCTTAGAAAGTGTCAAATGCTACCAAGGAGCCAATGCTAAGTGGAAGAGGCCTTTCTCTTACGTACGTCATATCCGGTGAGGCTGACCTCACTGTCTATGGACCTCAACAGTTCCGTTCTGCTAGCAACGATAACCCACAATAACCCCAGGAAGTAAAACGAAACGAGGAAGTAAAATGAGTTTGTTGTATCAAATGAAAGGTTTTTACAACAAACAACCCTGTTAATCGACTGGGTAATATAAAAACCTTTTATATGCAACGAGTTTTATTGTTCCATTTGTCCTAATGATCGGGAAAATAGTTAAAAGCGTGTTTGAAAGTTATAGTAGCCTATTTGTCATTATAAAGTCCTAATCTGTCTACTCGCTAGATCAGACTTTATAATGGTATTTTGTTAACTGTGCATTATATTAACTTGCTTTAAAACAAGGTAAGATATAGTGAGTTAATTTTAAGCGTACAGGATACTTTGATAATGACTAAGATGTAGCTGAAAATTGACAATTAATATTACTTTCATAGTAACATCAAAATGGGTTAAAAACGATTCACTGATGTTACAAAAGTATGATTTTCTTGTTTAAATATAGGGAACACTGACTAAACAGGCATCATTGTAAATATTGTAGTAAGAAACAGTAAAACACACAACAATCTGCTGATAAAAGGATTATGTCTTCAATAAAGTTGGTTGAACATGTTCAGAACACTGTAAAGAAAGGGTAAAATATGTTTAGCAGTCATTATTCTGGTCATTCACTGTGAAAAAACACTTGACACACAGATCACACAGGCGAAAATGCATTATCTTCAATGGCAGGGTATTGCCATGTGACATGTATCACTCTTTGCTGATGAAACTAAAGATTGTGTCTCAATGAAAGGGGGTGGAATATGTTTAGGACATTCCAAACATTAAATAAAATGTGTGAAGTAGTTGAGATTTACGTCCCTGAATGCTCCACAATACTTTAAACATAGGTGATCAGACAGGCGAAAATGCATTATCTTCAATGGTAGGGCCATGTGACATGTATCACTCTTTGCTGAAAAACTAAAGATTGTGTCTCAATGAAAGGGGGGTGGAATATGTTCAGGACACTCCAAACATTAAATAAAATGTGTGAAGTAGTTCAGATTTGCGTCCCTGAAGGCTCCACAATACTTTAAACATAGGTGATCAGACAGGCGAAAATGCATTAACTTCAATGGCAGGGCCATGTGACATGTATCGCTCTTTGCTGAAAAAACTAAAGATTGTGTCTCAATGAAAGGGGGGTGGAATATGTTCAGGACACTCCAAACATTAAATAAAATGTGTGAAGTAGTTCAGATTTGCGTCCCTGAAGGCTCCACAATACTTTAAACATAGGTGATCAGACAGGCGAAAATGCATTAACTTCAATGGCAGGGCCATGTGACATGTATCGCTCTTTGCTGAAAAAACTAAAGATTGTGTCTCAATGAAAGGGGGGTGGAATATGTTCAGGACACTCCAAACATTAAATAAAATCTGTAAAGTAGTTGAGATTTACGTCCCTGAAGGCTCCACAATACTTTAAACATAGGCCTACACACAGGCAAAAATGCATTAACTTCAATGGCAGGGCCATGTGACATGTATCATTCTTTGCTGAAAAAACTAAAGATTGTGTCTCAATGAAAGGGGGGTGGAATATGTTCAGGACACTCCAAACATTAAATAAAATCTGTAAAGTAGTTGAGATTTACGTCCCTGAAGGCTCCACAATACTTTAAACATAGGCCTACACACAGGCGAAAATGCATTAACTTCAATGGCAGGGCCATGTGACATGTATCATTCTTTGCTGAAAAAACTAAAGATTGTGTCTCAATGAAAGGGGGGTGGAATATGTTCAGGACACTCCAAACATTAAATAAAATCTGTAAAGTAGTTGAGATTTACGTCCCTGAAGGCTCCACAATACTTTAAACATAGGCCTACACACAGGCGAAAATGCATTAACTTCAATGGCAGGGCCATGTGACATGTATCACTCTTTGCTGAAAAAACTAAAGATTGTGTCTCAATGAAAGGGGGGTGGAATATGTTCAGGACACTCCAAACATTAAATAAAATGTGTGAAGTAGTTGAGATTTACGTCCCTGAATGCTCCACAATACTTTAAACATAGGCGAAAATGCATTGTCTTCAATGGCAGGGCCATGTGACATGTATCACTCTTTGCTGAAAAAACTAAAGATTGTGTCTCAATGAAAGGGGGGTGGAATATGTTCAGGACACTCCAAACATTAAATAAAATGTGTGAAGTAGTTGAGATTTACGTCCCTGAAGGCTCCACAATACTTTAAACATAGGCCTACACACAGGCGAAAATGCATTGTCTTCAATGGCAGGGCCATGTGACATGTATCACTCTTTGCTGAAAAAACTAAAGATTGTGTCTCAATGAAAGGGGGGTGGAATATGTTCAGGACACTCCAAACATTAAATAAAATGTGTGAAGTAGTTGAGATTTACGTCCCTGAATGCTCCACAATACTTTAAACATAGGTGATCAGACAGGCGAAAATGCATTATGTTCAATGGCAGGGCCATGTGACACGTACGTTTAAAGTATTGTGGAGCATTCAGGGACGTAAATCTCAACTACTTCACACATTTTATTTAATGTTTGGAGTGTCCTGAACATATTCCACCCCCCTTTCATTGAGACACAATCTTTAGTTTTTTCAGCAAAGAGCGATACATGTCACATGCCCCTACCATTGACGATAATGCATTTTCGCCTGTCTGATCACCTATGTTTAAAGTATTGTGGAGCCTTCAGGGACGCAAATCTGAACTACTTCACACATTTTATTTAATGTTTGGAGTGTCCTGAACATATTCCACCCCCCTTTCATTGAGACACAATCTTTAGTTTTTTCAGCAAAGAGTGATACATGTCACATGGCCCTGCCATTGAAGATAATGCATTTTCGCCTGTCTGAACACCTATGTTTAAAGTATTGTGGAGCCTTCAGGGACGCAAATCTGAACTACTTCACACATTTTATTTAATGTTTGGAGTGTCCTGAACATATTCCACCCCCCTTTCATTGAGACACAATCTTTAGTTTTTTCAGCAAAGAGCGATACATGTCACATGGCCCTGCCATTGAAGATAATGCATTTTCGCCTGTCTGATCACCTATGTTTAAAGTATTGTGGAGCCTTCAGGGACGCAAATCTGAACTACTTCACACATTTTATTTAATGTTTGGAGTGTCCTGAACATATTCCACCCCCCTTTCATTGAGACACAATCTTTAGTTTTTTCAGCAAAGAGTGATACATGTCACATGGCCCTGCCTTTGAAGATAATGCATTTTCGCCTGTCTGAACACCTATGTTTAAAGTATTGTGGAGCCTTCAGGGACGCAAATCTGAACTACTTCACACATTTTATTTAATGTTTGGAGTGTCCTGAACATATTCCACCCCCCTTTCATTGAGACACAATCTTTAGTTTTTTCAGCAAAGAGTGATACATGTCACATGGCCCTGCCATTGAAGATAATGCATTTTCGCCTGTCTGAACACCTATGTTTAAAGTATTGTGGAGCCTTCAGGGACGCAAATCTGAACTACTTCACACATTTTATTTAATGTTTGGAGTGTCCTGAACATATTCCACCCCCCTTTCATTGAGACACAATCTTTAGTTTTTTCAGCAAAGAGCGATACATGTCACATGGCCCTGCCATTGAAGATAATGCATTTTCGCCTGTCTGATCACCTATGTTTAAAGTATTGTGGAGCCTTCAGGGACGCAAATCTGAACTACTTCACACATTTTATTTAATGTTTGGAGTGTCCTGAACATATTCCACCCCCCTTTCATTGAGACACAATCTTTAGTTTTTTCAGCAAAGAGTGATACGTGTCACATGGCAATACCCTGGCATTGGAGATAATCCCTTTTCACCTGTGTGATCTGTGTGTCAAGTGTTTTTTCACAGTGAATGGCCAGAATAATGACTGCTAAACATATTTTACCCTTTCTTTACAGTTCTGAACAAGTTCAACCAACTTTAATGAAGGCATAATCCTTTTATCAGCATAATGGGGTGTGTTTTACTTTTTCTTAATACAATATTGTCTGTTTAGTCATTGTTCATTATATTAAAACAAGAAAACCATACTTTTGTAACATCAGTGAATCGTTTTTAACCCATTTTGATGTTACTATGAAATTAATATCTCTGATAGTTTAAGAAAACACGGGGCTAATAAGGGACTTTTATTTTGAAAAATCGTAACCGGAAGTCGCTCGAGCTCATTTGCCTATAGTTGCTCACTGAACGCTGCTGACCTCAACGTAGGGGGGGGGGTCTTTTTTAGGGTCTCCGATATGGAACTCCTATGTCCATGATATGGACCAGAGCCATGTAGAGTCTCCTCATGGCTCTGACGTGGACTAATCTCAGAAGTTACCGAAAAGCAGAGAATTTCCTAAACACCAAACAAACGAAATGTACAGCTCAGTATTTCAATAACTTACTTTACGTTTCAGTGGACATGAGTATATGAGAGACCATTTTTAGCGAGTTTTTGACATTCTCTTTTAAATTACTGATTTATTTACGTTTTCATTAGGTGTGTTTTGACAGAGACGTTTTGGATCCTTCTGGCATGTTTCCTATTCTCCCGCTAGAGGGCAGACCAATGCAGTTGTTGGTCTTTTGCGAGTCAAAGAAAGGATGACACAGCTCAGACCCCTTCAAGTCACCTTTCTTTGCCACTAGTCAAGCTGTTGGTTAGTCCTACAGCATGTTAGTGACACCTTACACTCTGAAGTGCAGAACAGGCCACAGCCAATGTTTTTAGTACATCATAAACCATCTCATAGAGAAATATTTGCCGTTTTGTTGAGGCCATGAGGCATAAAGTCACAGGTCATTATTATTAGGCCTATATGGTCTTCTCTCCAGACATCTCAATAAATTGCATGATTTAGCCTGGCTATAGCCAGGTTATCTTTCCCTATGGTAGCATCTGGAAGTCTGCAAATAAGCAATTTAGAAGAAACTGTCAGTCTGTGAGGGCACCCGCTCCTTCACAATCTCTACAGTCCTGGAGCCCTGGATCATTCAGTGTGGCACTGCTCTCAGGATGTCAATCATAGGTAAGAGTGACAAGGAAGATGTGATCACAGAACCAGTGAATCTCAGCCATGTAGGGACCCTGTGGTGGACATGTGGTGTTATAAGGTCATTTTAACCAGCTTGCTTGCGCTAAAAGATTGATGTTGTGATAGTCATTTGCTGGTAAAGGAATGATGCCCGTTCCATGGCTTATCGTGCCTGTTCTGGGCCTGTCCTATAAACCTCAGGGTTTGCCAACAGGTTATGCCACTCGTCCCGCATCTGCTCCAGGCACAGAATCACACAGCACCCGTGCCATCTGGCAGTGCGTTGTTTGCAAGCTTTGCTCCTTCCTGGTAATCTCTCAAAAAAAGGAATAGTTCCCCCCTCTACACACACACACACACACTCTTAAAAGATTTGTTTAAGATGCAAAGGCTTTGCGTATGACTGAGCATCTTGTCCTTCGTCCCTCTCACCACCTCTTTACTTCGTCTCATCATGAGTTTCAGTCACCCCACTACTGACACCATTGAGGTGTGATATAGGTTGAGTTTCAGTCACTCCACTACTGACACCATTGTGGTGTGATATAGGTGGAGTTTCAATCACCCCACTACTGACACCATTGTGGTGTGATATAGGTTCATTAGAATCATTTTCATTGGTAGAATCAGGATCTCTTTAACTGAGTAAATGTCATGTTAGTTGTGCGGTGCACACACCATCAAAATCTGTTATTGGCATATGTGGCTGATGAGAGATTCAATGGTGATGCTTGTTGTTTATCTTAACAGCCACACCACAGGGGTCCTATGATACCACTGAGCCCTATCACTCTTCAGTACAGACTGATATTTCCCACAAATATTGTATACAATGTTGAAATGTATGTGCACTAGTACTGCTTTTAATGTGAAATATTCTGGAGTTTCAGGTGAAATGTGGTTATAAATGCACTCAGAATGTCAAATGATCCACAATCCCATCAAAGTGCTTCAAAATACAAAGAAATAATGCCTCTCTTAGTCATTACATTATGAAACAGTGCATATCTATTCTAGGTGTTCCTCTGCCCAGTCAGCTAAAGGCAAACGGGGCTTCCCCTCGCTTGGTAATGTTCTCCACTCCTCTCTCCTTACACCCACTCTGATAGAGTTCCATGTCATCATTACCGTTTGCTCTTGAGCATACTCCTTAAGTGTCCTTGCTGTAGTGCTATTTTACAAAGCCACCCTTGTTTTATTTGAAGTTCTATGTTCAATCAGTGACTTGAATTCTAATGAATCTGTTGACTTCTTGGAGAATTGTTGAGTAGACTAAGGACTTAGGAATGTCCCTATCTGTGCACCTATACATCTCTATCTGTTCCTTAGTAATTAAACAGTGCTATGGCATATACAGTGTACGTCTGGCTTAGAATAACTGAACAAAATTTAAATATTGTAAACACCCTGCTATGTAATGAAGAATTACCATTCATGTGTTCTGAAAGCCTGACGGTGGACCAACAGAGACCCCATTTACACCTTGTGTTGACATAAAGATCTGTATCTATTTGGAGAAAATGCATGTAAAAATGTGGGCAAAGTGTTCAGAATACAGTCAGATTGTGCCAGACCATGGATTGGCCCTGTCACAGCTTGGTGTGGTCAGATCTCAGGTTGGTGTTAACAGTGACCAGTTTAGCATGATTGCAAACGTACACTTTTGCATATTGCATGTTGTGTACCAGACATGAGATCTAACCACAATGGGGACAAATGTAGACAACTACCATACATATCAAACCAGTGTAAATGCAAATTCAAACTGGGGCTAGATCGCTAGACAGAAAGACACTTATTTCGTGTGCTTACGTCTGTGTATGTATGTGTGTGTGTGTGTGTGTTGTGTGTCCGTTTGTATACTGTGTGTGTGTGTGTGTGTGTTGTGTGTCCGTTTGTATACTGTGTGTGTGTGTGTTTGTATCCATTTGTATATGTGTGTGTGTGTGTCCGTTTGTATATACGTATGTGTGTGTGTGTGTGTTTGTATGTGTGTGTTTGTATGTGTGTGTCTGTCCGTTTGTATGTGTGTTTTCATGTGCCCCAGGATGTGGTGTGTGTGTGCTTGTGTGCAAGGACACATATGGGATCAGTGTTGTGATCTAAGCGGTGTTGGTGACTGTTCAGTCAGCACTGCCCCCGGAGCACGGAGTGATAAATGCCTCCGGTCGGCTCTTTTCCTGCTGAGCCGCAGCCCTCCGCAGTGTGGACATGCTGTGAAGGACTGCAACTGTTTGTTTGTGAAACAGACTGGGTTTGAGGCTAACCTCAGGAGGGCAATACAGGGGTTCCACTGGACACGAGCTTGCTGATGCTGTTGGTGGGATGCCAAAGACTGAGAGAGAGAGAGAGAGAGAGAGAGAGAGATGGATGAAAGGAGGATGAAAGGGAGAGTGAATGAGAGGAGTGCTTTTTGGGCAGCATCATTTCTCATCAAGCCTTGACACTCCATGATGTAAAAATAGAATCACTAATTCCGAGAAAAGCAGGGGATTTGGTGAACATATGGTGAAGTCTACTTACTCGCTTTTTTTCCCCTTTTGGCAATAATTTGTAAAAACCCAAGAGCACTTTAAAACTCAAATCTCAAATCGGCAAAATCCTTCAGCTGCAGTTCCCTGCTGGTATGTGTTCTTCCATAACTGACATATTTCAGTGACAAATATGTATTTGTATAATGGTTTTGCAAGTTCTCATTCAAATATTTTTTTGTCTGGAGAGAGAGAGTCAGAGAGAGAGAGAGATTTAATTAAAACGCACAATTGAGTTCGGTGTTCCGACTGCTTGTTAGTTCTGAATTATTCACCATCCTGAGAAGTGACAGCCATGACACAGAGAGTGCGTTGAGGTAATGGGGAGATCCGGTGCACGAGAAACTGAGCCCGAGTGGCCTGAAACCCGACAGTATTGCGCCACTCATTTGCAAAGAGTGAAGCGGAGGTTACTGTGAACGACCTGGGTTGTGAAACCCATCACAAACTGAAAAGGACCCCTGACACACTGCGGCACACAGGCAGTCCCCACCGCTCAAACACTGATGTGTGCTCACCTTATTGTACACAACATGGCACCCAAAACCCTTGTATACACGACCTTCAGAGGGTCACTCATGCTCAAAGGCTCAACACAGCTCTGTAATCTTGTCTCGCCCAATACATAGTAAGGTGTTGTTCATCCAACTGCAGACACCAAGTAGGCCTAAGGGGATTTATCTGTCAGGTCACACCTTAAATTAATATGTATTTATGGTGACACCTGCTGCTTTGATTTCCACAGCTGAAAGGTGTTTTCCAAGTCACAGTGCCCTGTGTTTTTAGGGTGGAGTAAGAAAGCGGTTTTCCTGTTTTAGAGTTACCCATTCATTAGGTCTATTCTTTCATTTCAGGGCTTACCACCTTCATTAACAGGAGCTGAGATTTCCCCCTCATTATGCTTCTTTGTCATGCTAAAACAAAAAACTTTGCAAATATTAAATATCCACTTCTGCAGAACCCGGCTGCACAGTGCATAATACATGAGTTCCAGCCACAAGCAGAATTCGCAGCGCGCTATTCCTTCGAAGAACGTAAAACTTTTATGACGTGCCTTCCCGTGCTGACTGCGGACGTTTTGGCTACTAGATCACCCACCTGCTGTAGCAGAAATCCTGGACTGGTGGAATGATGTTGCACGAAAACATTTCAACATTTTGACATCCGAGGAGAAGTGCACAACACTTCAAATCTCAAAAGTCGGCTGTGTTTTGTTATCAGCCGGAGGATGGGGTGGCCCATTAAAGATTCAGTCAGACTTAATAAGTAAGGTGAGCCTGACACTCCTTTCTTGGTATGAGCTTTTGGTCACAATAGAGGCTGGGGCCATCAATTATTGACCGGAGGCAAGGCAGAGTATAGCGCTGTCCGAGACTGAGGTCTGTTGGAGCGGGTGCATCGACGGCTCATCGCCTGGCCCCTTCGAGAGGTATCACCAATTGTGTCTGTGTCACAAAAGAAATTTGGCCAACATTACTTATTTAGGTCATTCTATGCATCACACGATTAGACACAGCCATCAAATCTTCTCGGAGAGCACGCTTAAGTTACAACGTCGCTAATCCTCTTCCGCCATGCCGTCGACGACCCTGATGCCACTACTCGGTTGCCCGTGCTAGAGAGACTCTCGGGACCTACAAAGCCATTTGACATTGAACTGCTTATATTGCAAATTGTGCTTAGACATGCTACTTGAAATTTCAACAAGTGGAGCCCTGATTCCAAAAGGATTCGCCCTTTTAACTATTTGAAAGTTTTGGTACTGAGAGTATTCAGGTGGCCTATAATGTTGAGAATATTAAAGTTGGCTATTAGCCTAGGCTTTTCCAAATGGATTCTCCTTGCAACCGCTCTTCAAAACTGTTCTCTTTGTCTACTCTGCAGCATACATTTGCCAGCCGAAAATGGTCTGCTAGCCACTGGAAATATATTAAACATTTTTAGGTATTTTAATATAAAATTATTAGAGCCTGATTTTGACTGATCTGACTCAAAGAATATAAACAGACGTTCAGGTTCAGACCCAGGTCAAGTCGGCATGTATTTTTATAGCATGGATGCATGTTGCATGAGATTGCTCTGATCCCCTGCAATCCTTTTACTGCGGCCACACAACAATGCAGACATCAAGAAAGAGAATGGTAATGAATACTTCAGTCCCTTTACTACACTTAAATCCCCACATAATCACAGATTATGGATAAATATTTACTGTCAAAAACAAATTCTTTGGATTACAGAATAATATTTATTTGAAAACAAAGTGATAGTCTCTCGGTTAGTGATTGTTCATGGTGTATTACATATGTACAAAGACCAACATAATATGCAGTCATTGCGCCAATACAAATATATTCACCTGGGCTTGTCAATCTTTATTTACCTCTGGAGCCTCTGCGAGGGTGTTTGAGGATGGGAGTGCACGCTTCATGCTGTGGGTCAGGTGGGTATGCTAGTAATGGACCTATGACCCCTGTGATCCCAGGAGCAGCAGCTGATAAAAGGAAGGAAACTGGACACAGCGTGATGGGATAGTGTGACAGGCAAGGGCAGAGGAGCCAGAGAAGCTGTGACTGTGCAATAATCTCAACACTGTATATACAGACACACACAGTGACCTCGCCACACACACACACACGCACACGCACACGCACACACACACACACACACATCCATGACCCTCTGGGCTAACCCATCTCCTGTCTGTTCATTTTCTCTCTTACTCTTTATGACCTCAATTCATTCATTTAAATCAGAGATTAAGATTTTATTTATTTATTTACCATTTGTTTGTTTGGATGTTGTAATTGCCTGTGAGGGTTTACCATGTGTTTAATTACTGCCTTGTGTTCAATTTGCTTTAGTGTGTGGGGGGGATTAAAATGAAATCAGAGTGCCTCCCAGCTGTTGAGAGGCAGAGAGAGATGCTGGAAGGGTGGGGCACACGTTACAAGTCACTCTGGGTGTGTTATTATAGGACATGGCTATTATAGGACATGGCTATAAGGTCTATGCAATTATGTTTGGGTTTCGCACAGTATGCTATTATGTTAATAAAAAATACATATTCAGTAGCAGGTCATTTCTTTTTGAGTTGAGTCAAATTGGTGAGCATTTACAGGATTTGACAACATCCCTCTAAGTATGAACGCTCAATCCTACATGTTGATACATGGGTTTAAGTGCTTTATCTGTCTCCACTGGATATTAAAAGGCATGATAATGTCTTTAATCTTGCAACATCTCTTGGAGGGCATTCGGTATCCTGCTGAGAGCAGCATAAATCTACAGAAGTTAGCAAACCAGAACCATTATAATATAATTTGGCTCTTGTTAATCGCTCTCTGATCTCCTAATCTAATACCAAACTGATAAAGGAAACAACACAAAAATTGAACTCTCAAATCTGAGGAGCATGGCATTTTCATTTTTGGATCATCCAGTGAAAACAGCATTATCGCATGGCGTGTCAGGACCTCTTGCCAACCTGATGCACAGCTTTGCCAACCTCTGCCAGCATGTGAGTTAAGCTGTCACAGACTCACAAATGATCAGTTATGGTGGTCTCAGTATGTGTCCATCGTGCCAGAATAATGAATGCCAGAATGGATTTACACAAAGAGGCTTATTGACTTGTCAATGTGTTTGAATATGTATTTGTGTGTATGCGTGTCTGTGTGTTAATCCTTGCATGCAAATGCAAGTGTGTATGGGTTCATGTGTTTGCATATTGTGCATGGTCATAAACAAATGTGTGTGCGTGTGTGTCTGTATGTGTGTGTCATGTTTGTGTATGCGTCTGTGGGCATGGGTTTGTGCATATATGCGTGCGATTGTCTATCTGTGTTTTGATTTGTGTGCTGTCTGCTTAGATAAGACATCTGAAATAATATGGCGCTTGACCAGGCGACACACATGCCCCAGACTGAGCTTACAGCTGGAGTTAAGACCTTGGCTCATGCTGGGGTGTGTTGGTGGTTTCTGGCCTGCACTTCTTTTTGATTCTGCCCTGTCAGTTGCATGTCTGTAAGTAAATGGTTAGGTGTGTCTGCCCTGTCAGTTGCATGTGTGTTAGTAAACGGTTAGGTGTGTTTGCCCAAATGGTCCTGTCTCAGACGGTGTTGGAGCGCAGCCACTATACTGCTGTGCGTGTCACACCACGTGAAGAGTGGAAGCTGATGCATTTAAGAGAAATCACAAAAGCATCATCAGGGGCAGAATAGCAAAGAGTGAAATTAAGTCTTTTACCAGTTAACAGTCTGAAAAGTGTTTAGGTTAAATCTTACTTTCACTGGCGCTTTTTCCCTTTTGCGGCTAACTGTCCGCTTAAATTCTGAATATAAGAAAATTCTTAAGTATGTATTTCTGCGTTGCATCCATTTGGAAAATGAAGCCCCATACGTCCTGTGCTTTAACCTGCAAATGTAATACCCTGTACATTTGTACACAGTTTTTGCCAGGGGCGGACTGGCCATCGGGGATACCCGGGAAATCCCTGGTGGGCCGTCGGTGTTTGGCCCGGTCCAATACCGGCCCACCTCAGGGGCGTAACTATATGGGGTGCAGCAGGGGCGATTGCACCTGGGCCCGCGGGTCTTGGGGGCCCGCAGTCGTGGGCCATAGACGTATTTACGTCAATCTAAATAGTCTGAAGGCAGAATATATGCGCAGGGGGAGGGGGCGTGGCGGTTAGTGATCCACCCTGACAATTTCACAGTTTCAAGTGTTATAGGCAAAATATGTGCGCGGGGGGAGGGGGCCGTGGCGGCAGTTACAAACATTAAACTACGCCACTGCTCCCAGGCCACTTTTTCTCCCCAGTCTGCCCCTGGTTTTTGCACACGGGGGGAATCTGACCCAGAAGTCACAGCATGGAGTCAAAGGTCACTGACAGGATAACTCTGGAGTAGCTTTCGTTTCCCCTGACATACGTGGAGGTGGCTTGGCTTTTTCTTTCGGCCTAATTACAGCATGGTACACCTGTCCCTTGAAAACACAACATGTGTCACAGTCTGCGTGAATCAAGTGTCTGTCAGCACCTTTCACAGTCCTATGTTAACAGAATACATCTGGTTTACAGTGTTTAGTTCCTGAACTCATTTAGTGTTTAGTTCCAGGCTGAAGTCTGGTTCCTGGTCATGCCCATGTCCTGACTGGCCAACATTCAGATTGCTCAGAGTGAGTGTGTATTCACAAAAACCTCATTATAGGCCAGTGCTTATAGAATATGAGTGAATCACAAAAACCTCATTATAGGCCAGTGCTTATAGAATATGAGAGAATCCGATTACCCTGACATGAGTAGAATTATTTTAAGCAGTTTCAAAAGTACACCAAGCACAAGAAATATGAGATCCAGAACACAGGGGTTTGAACATTTAAATGAATTTATTTGTGCATTTCCTCAATGTCATTACTAGTGGGTTACATGTAGGTGATGCTGTTGCACCCCATCTAAAATATATTACAAAAAATGGTGTATGTGTGGACTCCTTCGACCGGTGGCTTCCCAAAATGTGTCATTGCGATGCTGCAGAGGAGAATTCAAGTAAGATGAAATGCTGTTGAAGGGGGTTTAGGGGTTACAAGATGATGAAGACCCGTTCAGTCCAGTTGTTCAGGACATGACCATAGCTTGGAATTCTGCATAAAAGGGAAAAAGTTGGACTGAGTTATTAGTTCTCAAGATTGAATAAATTAACATTGACTGAGAATACTCAGGCCTGAAAATGGCAGTGAAAAAAGGACATGGAGGTGCGTGTGGGATGCATGCCGGACCAGTTCTTGAATTCTTGAACACATTATGCATCTCACCTCAAGGCCCAATAACAATGTGTATTTTGTTCTGTTGCAGTTGGTGGCAACAGCTGTGTTTAGGGTGATATCTAAGTTTTGTCTTCCTAGCTAGTCAAAATCCCTTTCAAAAACCCTGACCAACCATAAAACATCTATCTCTTACACGATTTAAGTTGTCCCTACAGCCTTTATCGTCATTGACATTATACTACGGCATACTCACCGTCAGCTCCAATCTTTCCATCGCCATCTCCATCAGCAGCACTGAGGAAGGCCTTAGCCTCCTTCTCAGTTAGTACCCGTGCTCCAGGCGAGAACTTCTGCAGGAAACACCTGCCAGAGACATGCAGTTAACTACTGTTTATGTCATACCTCTCTCTTCTAAATAAATGAGCAATGAGCACCTTCACAAGATCTTGCCTTTGGAAGGCATGCATTGGCATATTTAAAAACACGTTTTGACAAACAGTGGTACATTGGTATAGTATAAAAGCATTAAGCAGTTTAAAGATTAAATAATAAAAGTATCTAAGCAAAACATTAACTTAGCTTACTACGTGTTTCCTCCTTTCAGATACTGTTTGAACTACTATAAGAAATTTGATTTAAAAAACAGTGGTAACTGATGGTAAAGTAACTCAACAGTGAGCATAAACAGTCTGGTTGGATGTACACTGCACCCTGAAATATGAAAATGAGTTCACATGTTCCATCTCAAAAAGGTCCCATAGCTTTACATGCCGAGATACTGAGGAACATAAATCCTTACTTCAGCTCCTTCTCTTCAACGAAGCCATCACCATCGTTGTCGATGATGCTGAAGACGTTCTTCACATCCTGGGCACTCTTCTTTGTCAGACCACATAGCTGGAAAAACTTCTTGCAGTTGAAAGAGTCTGGTGCTGTGATGGAAAACAAGCACCAGAATGAACTAAGCCATGTGGCACTTTTTGGGAAAACACGGACATCCAAGTGACATTTTATACACAAGTTCATGTCAGCACAAAATAGTAACAAACGTGCATTCCAAAAATGTGTTTGAAATGGCTCTATTTATGTCCTTGCGACTTTTCCCTTCGTAAACACTTAAAGCGTCGATTTGCTGTTTAAGCGTTTACTACATCATCATTTCATGAAAGAGTGTCGTTCACGGCAACGATTACATTCTGAAATCTAGTGAAGAGAACAATGACGATATCGGTGGAAGACGATACCTTGGCAGTCCTTGACGGCACTGTCGATGGCATCAGCGGAGAGGATAGATGAGATAGACATGGTCCTGTCAGAGAAACAACCAGTGTAAATAATTCACGCATGTTTTCAAGCCTAGCATCAAGCATATTACTTACTGTCGAATCAACTTGTGCATAAAATCGGTACAATGGTCGTCTTGCAACTATCAAAACGATGTAGTCAGGGTAGCATTAATGTACACGTCTTTCTCTTTATAAACTATAGGCTATATGGATTCAGAGACTTTTTCACAGAAACAACAAAGATTGTATCCTACAGATTTAACCATGTTATAAAGCGACATGCTTCTAAATGAGATAATTAATACGAGTTGTTCGGTGCATCTTACTCAAGTTGTTTAAGAACAAGCAATCCAAAAAGTTGCGTATTAGAGAAGGGCAAGTGGCGTAGATCGACAGAATTACAAAAATGCAAAAGGCGAAAAAAATCTTGTCCCTAGCGAACACATTCTAGCCCGATAGCAAAAGCGCGTCCTGAAGGCAGCAAGACCTGCGAACACTCAAACGACAAGTGCAGAACCGGCACACAAGCCCACTTACCCGCTTTGAAGTTCTCGCCGTAGGTGCTCGAACAGAGAAGTAAGGCTATGTGGTGACTGCTGTCTGCCAAGAAGGATTTATATAGGTCTGATTGTAGTGACAATAGGCAATTCTTAGGTTACCTGTCTGTGTATCAAATTAAAAAGGATCAGCTCAAATTTCCTACCTAACTAATTAACCTTTACTATTTATAACCGCCGGAGCTGAGTGTGGATGGGCAAGCCCACAGACATCTGTAACATACAAATAGCAAATTAAGCAATATGCTCTGTCTCAGCAACACTCCCATTCCCATCCCACTGGGCTGTATAGGATTTTCTCTCTCTTTCTCTCTCTCTCTCTCTCTCTTTCTCCCCCCCCCCCCCCCGTGTGTGTGTGTGTGTGTGTGTGTGTGTGTGTCAGCAAGTGAAATACCCTTTAAAAAAATCAATATGATCCAGATTTTTGACCAACATATATAGATATTTTCATTGAATGTTTATTTGCATAGGACATCGATGTCACTCAGAGTGGTTGGTGACAGATCTGTAGCTTACTACATTGGCCAGTCTATCCACAATGCTTATTTCAGTGAGTTCAGCACCATATCTAAAAGTTTAGTATCATAGATTTACAAATCTGCTGTAAACAAGTAAGTATTACATGTGAACAATTCACCCAGATTATCATTCCCAGTATTTCGCTGGACCCAATTCACAACAGATAGAGTCAGTTTATCCCCTGATCTAATACAAGTCTAATACACGTTGTCGACAGCCACATAAGTGTATTTGTTGATCACGGAATGTCATGGCAGTTTAACCTTCTCATCTCGCACTAAACGGGAGCGCACTGTAAACAGTAGGCTATCATTTCTACAGGGTGCTGATTCAGGGGCGCCAGGTCACCTTCTTTCAGGCCAGATCCGCCTGATGTAATCGGTGCTGCAGCCACCCAATGACAGTCCAGAGAGAGCGTAGGGTGCTTGTTATAGTACAGTGGCAGGTTCACATGCTCTTTAGTACACCTACTCTGTTCAGGAGTTAATTCAATGTTAACTGACCAAATGTCTGCGTGTTGGTTGGGTCTTATCCAGTCCAAAAAATGACAGTATTGGGTGCTAACGCTAGAGTGAACTGATGATCAGTAGATTAGAATTAATGGTTTGTTGTATTTCCCTTTCAGGTCTGTATGAATGACAATAGGGTAGTGTTGATGACACACTGACATTCAGCGTCCGGTCATGATTCCCAGGGCGGTGGACACAACTGTCATGCACAGCACTGCTGGGGGGTTCAAAAGAAGAGCTTTCAGCTGCCTCCACTGTTAAGTGATACACCACAGAAACACCTGCAACACCATGGCAGACATCTCAAGTGCCCATTCATCAAACTCTTCTAAACAGTCATTAGAGCTCACCCAATCAACCCCTCCCTACTGCGCTATTTCCTTACATGAGAATTAAAGTCTAGCTCCTGACGTGAACTGTACCACTGCGGGACTCCTTTCTCTCAGCTATCTCTCTTCATGGAACACTGAAATTGGGAACATAGTGTCGATATCTTGTGAAAGTATTGTATTCTGTATAAGAGCATCACCATATTTTCTTAAGTACCAAGAAGAATCTTTTAAATGGGGAACAATACTGGATGCGGAAACAGATAAAGGTGTGCAATCCCTTTTAAAAGGTTCCTCAGTAGAGCCTGTTTCAGGAACTTATTTCTCAGACTTCATTCATGTCCATACCTTACGGAGTGACTGCTAAACATTTATAGTGTTACTGAGCCTTGACAGACACCAATATTCGTGTCCAAAAGTAAGATAAAGTTAATTCTTCAATGTCCACATAAAAGGCTGGCTGTAGTCCCTTTAATCAATGACCTCACATATACTGTATTTCTTTTATTAGTCCATGCCATTATTTTTTCCAATTGCACAGTCTGAAAGAATGGCTTAAACTGAATTTGCTCACATCCCATCACCGTAAAACGGGTTGGATGCATCCTTTCATCAAAATAATATGTTCAGGAGCTTATACAATGCATTCATTCATTCATTCATCCATCAAGTCATTTGTTCATTCATTCATTCAGGCATCTCTTGTTTGCTTGACTGATTGATTCCTACTGTACATTTATAGTTTGACTGATTGATTCCTACTGAACATTTATAGTTTGACTGATTGATTCCTACTGAACATTTATAGTTTGCTATAGTTGGTTTCTTGGATCTTCATTTCATGGTACACTACCAATGACCTCAACTCACTATGCATGAGTAGGATGTCCCCAGAGATCCAGTATCTTCTTCTCAGTGCTCATAAATTCTTAGGTTTCCTGTACACCAATGTACAGGAAACCTAAGAATTTATGAGCACTGAGAAGAAGATACTGGATCTCTGGGGACATCCTATTCATGCATAGTGAGTTGAGGTCATTGGTCACTGATAACTTAACACAAATTGGTAACAAACACACAACACTGAAATCCTGGGAATTATTTCACTTTAACCAGCAAAGTAATCTCAATTAATCAGTGGATGCTCCCTTGGTAAATCAATCAATCAATCAATGTGTGAGTTACACAGACTACAAGAAGGTGAAGACCATAAACAGTCAGGCATATAGCTTATAATGGTGTTGAACAGACTTAAGCCAGAGAGAAAGGAGGCATAGACTAGCAAAACCATAGAGCTGTATAAAAACAGCTTTCAAATTCCTGGAAAATCACTCTGACCACACTGACATCATTTGACAATCAAAATCCGCACTGATGCCACTTCTAAAGTAAAAGTAGCCCGTCTCATCGTGTGTTTACCACAATGATTTACTATCAATTCGTTACTCATGCAATAGTCAAAACTAGTTATATTCTGGCATCCCAAAACAAAGGATGCGGTTTGGCGCGTTATTGACTAGATGGCACCTTTTCAGATGAGTCAGCGGAAATAACCGCAAGGCTAAAAATAATGTTTTCCGCAGCAGTCCTGCACTTAACTCGTTGGACCTGTAGCAGCTGTGAGACTGGTCTAATGTGACAGCTGGCCTTCGCCTTCACAATAAAGCAGAGTAGCCTATTGTAAGGCATTTGATTAAACATATAGGATCATCAGATAAACTCCGAAGTACACTTGACCCAACAACTAGGCAACTTTGAAGCGGCTAATTTGCTTTATTGTGTTGTGAATCTTTTGGGATTCTTAGCTACATACTTCTCTCATGGAGCTTATCAGGAATGCAAGGGCGCTGAGGTTTCGGTTCCCCTCAGATGGAGTGTAATTTTTTTTAAGAGGGAGCAGGTATAACACTTTTTACGTAGCACATAGTGAGTTGGTATTCCTCATTGCGTTGTTTTATGTTTGTTGTCGTTTGACGACTGCCACTGGGGGATGTTGCACAATGACCGGGATTATCAGAGGGAAACCTTAGAGATGAGAACAGGACGTGAGTGGACACCGGATCCACCGGTGCATCTTACCCATTCTTGGTGATGTCATGGGTCACTGTGATAGCCCCGAATCCTACGCTGGTGTTATTGAAGAATCCTTTATTCATTTGCATTAATTTGCATAGCACCCTCTCATAAAATCACATCTCAGAATTGCAGAAGTAGTCTGTCTAGCTTCCTACTATATGTGCAAGGAAAACTTCAGGGTGAGTAGTACTTAGTGTCTGATGCTTTTGATTTGACTGTAACCATAAGCCTATTTCACGCAATGGCATATGTGTTCAGAATCTGTCCCAGAGTGCAACTGTTAATAGCGCAACCAGTCTTATTTGCCACGTGCTCTAAAGAGTTGCAACGTAGGCCTATATTCATTCCTTCTTGGTCTTGTCACCGTTACTGTGGTGGTTTTGTAGGTTAGGCTATTTGTTTTTGTAATTTTTTATTTACGTGTTAAGCATAAGTAAAACTGCTATACTCTACGTGAACACTTTCAAATAAATGGTATGGTACCACCACACCAAAACACAAACCTTGACTGATCTGTTTGTGAAAAACGTTGTGTGATGAAATTCTTGTCAATAGACTAAACTAAATTCAAGTGCAGATTTTACGCCATCTAGTGGTGAAAAATACAAATGCATGTCTCCAAAACCTGATAGACACCTGCCCATGCGTCCGGGTATGATTCCTTTCGGAGGAAAGCATAGAATACATAAAGACTGAAACTGGTCCCCACAGTCATGATCAACTTTGGTGTATTTCTAGACAAATCTACTAACAATCAAAGGAAAAGCCGTTTGGAAGTGAGAATTGCGTCTGTATATAGTAGGCCTACTTAGAAATGAATTTAGATTTTATAAAACGGCATCAAACAACAGAAATGCACTTGACCCGCAGATTAATCTGATTACATTTACTCTTTCAGATAATACTAATAGGAAAACTCAAATTTCGGCTTATGGTTGTTGGTAATTATGTTGTGCCATACATAGTGCTAGTGCCAAAGCCTGCTTTTCTAGTTGTCGAAACATAACTGTACACTAATAGAGTTTTTAGCTGTTTCTTAATAGCCTCTGCATTGGGCTACCTCAGATGTAAAAATAATTTCTGTTCCCGTTTCAGTCAAGTTAGTAATCTACACAACCGCTAATGAAAGAAAACCAAGACATGCTATTGTAAATGAGTATTTATTCTTTTCTTATTGTTCGTACTCGCAAAGTGCATTGTAGATTTTACAGTTAGCAAAAGTCATATATATATTAAGACATGAGTCGCACTACATACACAATCATCATTTTGGACAATGTGCTGCGTGGGAGGAATCTCTCCATAAGCATATATAAAAATCATATTTTATTAGATGAAAATGGGAGGTCTTGGGCAATGTTGTTCTTTCAGAGCCAGATATGTTGGTCAGTTGAAGATTAGTGCTTAATCAAGGCGGTGAACTCTGTAAGAAGAAACAAAAAACAACACCGAATATAAATACATGTAGTTCTCACTATTCTCATTTGAAAACATACTGTAACTACTGTAATGCAGTCGTTATGGTAAGAATTGTAATCCTTCTAATATATACCATCAATTCCAATTTTGCCATCATTGTCAGAGTCGCCAGCTTTCAAGAACTTCTTGGTCTCGCCATCGGTCAGTGCCCTTGCGCCCTTACAGAAATTCTGGAGAAACAGTCTGTAACAGAGGATAGCCGTCAATGTTCTGCCTTTCGATACCCTTTTAGTATATTCATTACACCCTTCTTTCTTTCTTTCTTTCTTTCTTTCTTTCTAAGTATTCCTTACTTCAGCTCCTCCTCCTCAATGAAGCCACTCTTGTCCTGGTCAATGATTTCAAAGGCCTTCTTTAACTCATCACCAGATTTCCCTTTGAGTCCAACTTTGGCAAAGAAGGCCTTATGGTCGAACGAGTCAGCACCTGCAAAACAGATTGTTACCATTAGGCGCCATTCACACAGAGAAGCCTTTGATGTATTTCCATATTAAATCGCACTGTTAGCTATCTATTACACATTCAGGAATAAGGTATGTCGAGTTACCTTTGCATGCGCCCAGGGCTGCAGTGATGTCGGCTTCTTTAAGAAAGGCTGCAAATGCCATCTTTAGCTGTGTGAGCACATAAATATTAGTGACGAAACCAACAACCTTTTAGCTGAAAAAAAAACATGCAGGCGGTGCAGGCCTTTGTGATCACATTTGACGTTGATTTTTCCATTTTATGATGAGATGGGTTATAAAGTTTATGAATATCTGCCTAAATCCACTCCATTACTAATGGATTTTATAGGTCCCAAAAATAGTTCCCAGTTAGTAGCTTCCAAAATGATCACAGATTACATCACTCTGACGGTTTATAGTCCGAGGAAACACAAGAGATGTAAGGTGAGTGGGATGGTCAGAGATGTGATTTGCAGTTTCTTGTCTGAGATGTCCTGTGTTTTCTTTAGAAAATGGTGCCCCTGTCTGTCACACATGTCCCGCTCTTTTCTGTCTCAGGATGGTCTGCTTCGGAGAATGGTTACTCACCTCAGTTGTCTTTGGTGGTTAGGTTGGATGAGAACACTCGAACTCGCAACTACAGTGTCCTCCCCCCCAGGGTAGCGCCCAACCTTATATACTTTCACTCACCTGAAATATGAGGCCTAATGTAATAGACACCAGATGGGGGGGCTCGCTTAAAATGTGACCTGTGGACAGACCGAGCTATTTTTAGCTTTATAAATTTGCTTAAAAGGTGCGCTTGAGGAAAGTCCTTCATATCGCGCAGTGCTAAGAATAGGTTACACTCTGCTGTTATTAACGTGAAGACAGTTGCTAGTGAAATTGAATTTGCCTCTGCGATAAGTTGGTTTGCATTTAGAACCGACATTCATTCCAAGCAGTTCTGTAGAGATGAATAGGCGTCGGACAGCAAAACGCATATCCTAAATCCTCTGAATCTCTTTGGTCTTAATACATTTGTATTGCTCAAAATATATATTTCACACTAGCAGACTAGGCTACCGGTCATAACATATTCTTGGATGAGGAATTGCTTTTCCCTAATTGAAAGGAAACGTTCAGAATTATATTTTAAGCTAAAGGTTATAAACATCAATTTACACAACCTCTTAAGTTTATGGTTAATGATAGACGAGGCTCTCGTGTCCACTTGAGAGTTCGCCAAGACGGAAACGCCATGTAGGCCTATAGGCTACAGCAATAACATTCAAACAGATAAAGAAGCAAATAACAGGTTAAATACAATTGGTATGGAAATGTATGAAGTATCAATCGACCTTCCAGTAAAATCAGCCCAATCACTCAAAGAAAGTTTCCTTGGGTGTAATTTCCATTAAAGACACCAGAGGGCAGCGTTCGATTATTGGACGGTCAAGGACCAGCCACTGAATCTTCTGTTTATCAACAGGTGGATATGATGAGAGGTAGAGTGTAGGCTCTGAGCTAATTTGTTGGTTTTTGTGTTGAGTGGTATCTCTGGAAATTGATGACAAAACCTATGATAAAACTTTGTACAGATTAAATATGTGCAACAGTATTGTATCACCAGAACAGAGATGGTGTGGGCCCATTTTGGAGTAAATTTGGATACCTCTAGGGACATTAATATTGAAAGATGACTTGGACTGGTAGTCCCCTGACCAAATGCTACCCTTAGTATCCAGTAGTGGATGTTAAATATACATGTTGACAATCCTTGTGATCCTTCACAAAGCCATGGGCCATCCCCTTCCCTGCCAATGTGCCAAGATAGAGGATATACTCATCAAGTTCTTCTCCTGCCAGTGGGTTAAAGTAACAGAGGATTTTTTTTTCTGAATACAGTGGTAGGAGTTGTAAGGTTGAAATAATTCTTTCAGATAGCCAACACAGGAATAGAGGTAAAAAAAGATAAATAAAGCTATCCTCACAAGTAATTTACACCAAAACTGTAATTTATTCCTGGTTTTTCACTCATCCCCCAGAGTGCAAAGTAGATATTACAACTGTGCAAACCCTTGTTAAGAACATAATATACAACTGGAGAACAACCAGCAATGAATTAGAACACTGTTGCTCAATGTTGCTGAACTGTCCAAAGGCAACTCATAAATACGATATAAAAAATAGGCAAATGTTGGAAAAGTGGTTGCTTGCTAGGAGTGCGAGTTCCATGAACAGAGGCGGATCTTGGTCAGTTGGTATTTAAGCCTTTACCATCACAGCGAACTCTGTGAGGGGAACAGAATAAAGGAAACCATTAGTTAAACTGCTGCAAGCCACTTTCACATATCTATACTACTTAAAGAGTATATAAGTATGTTGATGCATGTATTTGACAGATGTCGTTTATGTGATGATCCATTAATATGCAACCAGAAAGCTTCACTATTACAGATCACTATTAAAGATTTCCGAAACCTTATTTACACATTATATAGAACTTAAGGTTTTGACATTAATCAGGCCTGCTATTTTTGGTGTGTTGAAAAAAAGTTACCGTCAACTCCGATCATGCCATCACCGTCGGCGTCACCAGCGGCAAGGAAGGCCTTTGTCTCTTTGTCGGAAAGGGCTCTGGCACCAGCTTTGAAGTTCTGCAGGAACAGCCTGAGAGAGAGACAGAGAGAGAGCAATTGTTGAGTTTCTTGGTATATGTAAGTTATGGTGTACCCATATGCCACCTGCTTAAAGATAGGAGTCCCATCTTACTTCAGCTCCTCCTCCTCAATGAAGCCACTCTTGTCCTGGTCAATGATGTAGAAGGCCTTCTTCACATCATCAGCGGACTTGCCACTCAGACCGACCTTCTTGAAGAAGCTCTTGTGATCGAAGGTGTCAGCAGCTGTGGGGCACAGCATGAGCAGGTCAGTTGTCATTATGTTTTAAATTTCACCACAGCGCACGAGTTCCTAAATGGCTGACCAGTACCTGACACATGTAGAATACACCACTTTTAAGAGAGGCTACTTAAATGTCTGTGTTTTTGGCATTAATGTGACCTATAGCTCACAGCAACACACAATAGGGAAAAACTGGAATAATATAAGTTATTAAATTACATCGACATGGCAGCCGAAGTCTATGCCAACCATAAAGAGTACTCAGTTGACTTACCAGTACATGCACCAAGGGCAGCTGCAATGTCAGCGTCACTGAGAAGTCCGGCGAAAGCCATTTTTGTAGATCGGGTCAAGCTATTAAACAACACATAAGAAAACATGCACAAACATTGTCAATTCTGCAATGTTCTTCTGCAATTTGTTGATGATGGAGTTCAGTTATTATCAGATCATCATGCATGTTAGCCAAGTAAATATGACCTATATGCTGAGGATATACGTATCACTCAGGGCTATATTTACATGCTCTTTTGGCAGGCACTTTACCCAAAGCCACTTCTATGTGAGGTAAAGAAGACTTTTATCTCTGAGTATTAAAGTAATCAGAACAGTGTATTATCTGGCATTTCATTTATTTTGTACACACTTACTCAGGCCTGCTCTACAGCGTTTCATCAGTAGGTCTATGAGCTCTCTTGGCACTGAACCCATGACTTTATAGTACTTTGCTCTGCCAGCTGAGCTACACAAACAGCATCTAATTGAATCACTTCACAGGATGATGTGTTATCAACTGTCTAAACAGCTTAATGAATAGTTTATTGTCATAAGGAAAAGTTCTCCTAAATGATGACAAATATAGCTACTCAACTTTTATACTTTTAGCTCCATAGTACCACAAAATCATTTCCAAAGCAACCAACACGCAGTCACTGTCCATTATTATACGCCACTACAGACAGTAAGAAATCAGGAGCGCTCAACACCCCTTGATCAAGACTGACCAAATATCACAAGCCTATAAAAGTAGTCAGTAGCAACAACCAAATCCTCTGTGGAAACCTTTTAATGGCAACGCTGCTCAGCTGCGCGTCACTGGCTGTGGCCCATTACGACAAAAACGAAGTACAATACAGAAATCCAGAATCACTTAGAGTGTCAGCATGATTCCGGTAGGTCACACAATCGATATGTGATGTATTCCATCGTCAACTTTCCTGAGCAACCCTCTTGTGTTTCTTATACCATGGCTGAGAAACACGCTCTTTGTGGCAGGTATAGGAGCCCACTGACTTCTTTGAGGCTGAGGCGCATCCTCCTGTCGCATGGGCAAAAGTATCGCACTCACCTTGTTGCTTCTGGAGGCGAGTGAAAAACCGAGGGAGTAAGTCGAGGTGTGATGGGTGCCTCTCAGTACTTGTTTATATACCCCCGTCCCGCTCCATTTACAGTCCTTTGAGGCCGGGTAATTGATATCCCACAGACGCACTGGTGAGCAGTAGTTTCAAAAAAATGTGTGCAGTAGTCAAGTCGGTCTATTTTTATCTTTACAAACGAGTGATGCTCTGAAACCATGTGTGTGACTCGTATAGACCATGGGAGCAGATCATTACAGCTTATGTTATGCTTGTTACTGGTTATTCAATCACATTATTAAAGAATAGAATTTCATTTCCAATTTAAGACACAAAAAAAGCCTTAAGCATCGAATATATTAATAGGAAATGATTTGCCCTTGCGCAGTTTCAAAAGATTGTGTTTCTGTTACGAAGGCAGGTTTCGTTTCCAGGAGGGTATGGCAGCATGAAACTGTTGCCATCTGAATTTCTTAAATTATATCAAATAGACACGTCAAAGTGTGCGGCACAATGAATCGGTTTGTTCGTAGCCCTAACTGTTCTCCTGGAGAAGTTTCATCTAGTCTCAAATGACGTCGTTCGCCATGTTTTTACATCTGTTAAAGCGCTCACCAGTACATGTAATTGTTTGATCAGTGCTCATATATAGACATGGGAGCTTACATGTTTGGCAGTAGGGGTGTGAGATTTATTACTATTAGTAGCCCGCCTTCATTCAGGAGTGGTCTCTCGTTCAAGTAGGCTACAAATATTTGTACCTTCAAGGGCATATGATTTGCCTAATGACTTTTGATTTTGCACTTTTTATTAAAGGATTTCATTACGATTTCATGATTGATATGAGCATATATGTTATTTACGCTGGGGGCGCTGGGGACATGTCCCCACCACTTTCTGAAGAGATTTGGTTGTTTGTTTACAGGTTGAAGAACATGGTGGATGTTTTTCTCCCACTGTAGGCAGCCGTGAGTGTGCGTTTTAGAGGGGGCTATCTATTCAAATATATTTAATTAAAAAACACCAGAAACTTGTTGAACACATCTTTCAACGTGATTATACTAGGTATCACTCTAACAGAGTGTCTAAGTATTGCATACCATCGCAAGTTTAGTTCGGCCCAAATGAATCAAAATAAATAAAAAAGTTTCGGGCTTAAAAGAAGTCTAAAAAAAAGAGTCGGATTTGGTGTGATGACCCTGTGCAGGCTAAATCTCGAACTAGCTTTAGTTCATCATGTCTGGCATATATCATGCTTCATAACTGAAAATAACATTGACCTAACTGTGTCACACGCACTGTAAACCCGAATAAGTTACCAGAACTCAAAAAATTTGACGTAATAAATTGCCTCAATTTTTTTAAGTTGATTAACTTAAAAGTCAAAATTTTCCAGAACTTAAAAGGTTGGATGACTTGCTACTTGTACCTTTTGATAACAGTTAAATTAAAGTGCTCATTTAGCTCAACTCAAATATTTGCAGTCAATATGACTTACAGTTTTCTGTTAAGGCAACTCAATTATTTTCAGTTATTAAGACTTAAAATTTCCAGTTTTGAAACCACTGGAATAAGTTCACAGAACTTAAAAGAATAAGTACACAACCACACCATTTTATGTTAACACAACTCAAAGTTTATTAGTTTGTGTTGTCATTGTTTTAAGTACACAGTAGTCAAATATGTTGAAATTGTTTACTTAAAAAGATGTGACTCGAAACTTAACATTTTTGAGGCAATTGATTACCTCAATTACATTGAGTTTAACTTACTCAAAATATCAAAAAGTCATGAACATCTAATATTGAACAGCATTGTCTTGCCCGCTCCCTTTTAGCACACTGCAATATTAAAATTAAATGGAAAAATAAATAATAAACATCTATAAATCAAAATAAATCAAAGCCTCCCTCTCTCCTCCTATGCCATCAGTCACCTCCCTCTCCACCTCCTCCATCAGTCACCTCCCTCTCCTCCTCCATCAGTCACCTCCCTCTCTCCTCCTATGCCATCAGTCACCTCCCTCTCCACCTCCTCCATCAGTCACCTCCCTCTCTCCTCCTCCATCAGTCACCTCCTATGCCATCAGTCACCTCCCTCTCCACCTCCGCCATCAGTCACCTCCCTCTCCTCCTCCATCAGTCACCTCCCTCTCTCCTCCTATGCCATCAGTCACCTCCCTCTCCACCTCCTCCATCAGTCACCTCCCTCTCTCCTCCTCCATCAGTCACCTCCGCCATCAGTCACCTCCCTCTCCACCTCCGCCATCAGTCACCTCCTTCTCCACCTCCTCCATCAGTCACCTCCATCTCCACCTCCTCCATCAGTCACCTCCCTCTCCACCTCCTCCATCAGTCACCTCCCTCTCCACCTCCTCCATCAGTCACCTCCCTCTTCTCCTCCCTCTCCACCTCCTCCATCAGTCACCTCCCTCTCCACCTCCCTCTCCTCCATCAGTCACCTCCCTCTTATCCTCCCTCTCCACCTCCTCCATCAGTCACCTCCCTCTCCTCCTCCCTCTCCACCTCCTCCATCAGTCACCTCCCTCTCCTCCTCCATCAGTCACCTCCTCCATCAGTCACCTCCCTCTCCTCCTCCATCAGTCACCTCCTCCATCAGTCACCTCCCTCTCCTCCTCCCTCTCCACCTCCTCCATCAGTCACCTCCCTCTCCTCCATCAGTCACCTCCCTCTTATCCTCCCTCTCCACCTCCTCCATCAGTCACCTCCCTCTCCTCCTCCCTCTCCACCTCCTCCATCAGTCACCTCCCTCTCCTCCTCCATCAGTCACCTCCTCCATCAGTCACCTCCCTCTCCTCCTCCCTCTCCACCTCCTCCATCAGTCACCTCCCTCTTCTCCTCCCTCTCCTCCATTAGTCACCTCCCTCTCTCCACCTTCCTCTCCTCCTCCTCTCCACCTCCCTCTCCACCTCCTCCATCAGTCACTTACATCAACAAGTCATTCTTGAGGGTCTGCAACCTGGGTGACAGTTTACCACTTTCTAGACCAAGTAAAATCTTTTCAGTGAATTCAAAAGTGTTGGTCAGTGCTTTGGGGTAGCTGAGGTGTAGTGCATATATCAGTCCAAAGATTACCAGGAAGGCATCGCTAAGTCTGGGGAGGCTGACCACGGCATCACTTTCAATGATTACAGAGATTCTCACAGGGTGGTGGTGAACTGGACGTGTGTCATTGTCACTGATGACCGTAAGGAGGGCCACTGCAACGCCATCAAGCTCCAGCTCATCAGACTCGTCCTGAATGATTGAAAAAGAGATGCTAATCACAAACTAACACAAAACTAAACTAAACCAATACCAACACAATGAGACCCAAGGGAGACTTGGGTCTCATTGTAAGAGGTGAAAAACATAAGATTCATGTTCTGCACACACGAATCAGCCAAATTACCAGAGAACCTAAGTGGTGTGAGAGAGACTGAAACCAAGCTAAAGGACATTTACAGGAAAATGTTTTACTTAACATCTTATCACTTGCCAATACATGGAAACTGTATGGGTAGACTAAACAAAGGTAAGTCCTAAAAGATATTAGTATTTTGATGGACAGTTTACATTATACACAGTAGAATCCGTTAGTGACTTAAGGAGACTCACTGTGCAGGTTCTGAAAAATCCAGAAACGTCCTCGTGCAGATACACTGGAAGGGCGTGGAGAACAGTAATGCGCTTGGTGTGGATGTCATGGATTTCCTATTAAGATAAAAACAGAATTGTACATACTGAAGAGTTTACTGAACAAAGCTGATTTTTAAACAGTCCAATTAGAACATATGTTCACAAATAACCTGTTCACATCTTTAATGTAATCAGACAAATGGCAAACACAAAGTGGACTAATTGCAAAATTCACAAAGCTCATTTGAGTCATTGAACATGTTCAAAGTTCCACCGGTTCAACCTATGAAGTGTGTAATAATCTATTTACCAGTTCATCGTGGATTTTTAAAATTTCAGCCAGAGCATCTGCTGTCTTTCCAGTTTTTGATGCCTTCTGTCTGAATAAGGTCATCAGTCGAGGAAGATGGCGGTCAAGCTCAGCATAGAATGTGTTGGGCAGGTTCTGATTCGTAATCCGCTGGAACTCTGCATACAACTACATTAAAATGTAGCAGGAGAATACAGCAACAACACTTTAAAAAAACAGTTCAATTTGAAGAATCTAGCACACCTTTATAAAGCAGAAAATAGCAGCCAAATAAGTAAGAATCACAATTATTTTCTCAAAAGAGAGCGCTGATCCATATTACCTCAGACTCTATTTTGAGAGCAGGCCAGAGGTCCATGAGCTCGTTCACTGGTGGGCAGGACATCACTATGGTCTGTCGGCGTAGGGGAAATGTGGTCTCCATCATCTTTCTAATGAGGGGCAGGTTCTTCTCAGTCTTCTTGACTTCTTCAACAATTGTCTGCCTCAACTGCTCAAGGCTTGAAGGATCCTTTCCTTGGGGAAAGTTTGGTAGGAAGTTGACTTCTGCTCGCTTGGGTCTTTTAATGTTGGAATGTGAAGATTCATTTTCAGGATAACTTCTACTTCTTTTTCCAGCATTAACAGTGACCTCCTGACATCCAGCCCGTCTCATCTTG
Source organism: Clupea harengus (assembly GCF_900700415.2). NCBI lineage: Eukaryota > Metazoa > Chordata > Actinopteri > Clupeiformes > Clupeidae > Clupea > Clupea harengus. The sequence goes on from NC_045152.1 coordinate 19,216,050, forward strand.
TTCCTGAAATTGCCCATCTTAAACTTGATGGAGTTTTTCCATCCATTCCAGCCAGTCTCAGATCCTGCTTCCTTCAAGCAGGGATGTTTGGCTACAAGAGCCTCAGCAGCCTTTGCAATCTCTTTATCACTTGGGTAAGCCTTAAAACCATATATAGTAGATGCAAGCTTTTCTAAAATGTCGTGCTTTAGGTCTCTTGTCAACTTAAGGTGCGTGTTGTTCTTCTTATATTCCGCATTTCCATCTCTAAGTTTTAGTTCAACATCAAATGCAAATGTGGGAACAGGGAAAGGACCTGGAGGCCACCTGCTGAGACGCTCTGGAGATGACACATCTGAAAGTAGAACAGTAGATGCAATAGAGCTGGAGTCTTGTGAAAGTGAGATGTGCACAACAGCTTTTTGTGGCAATTCCTCAATGTCTGTAAGGGAAGTAAGTTTCCCTTCAAAGTCTGGATCTTCGTAAAGCAAATCGAAGTCAAGGTTGATTTCCAGCTGTTCTTTTATAATGTTGATCAGTGCATCAACAGAGGCTGGTCGTGAGCTGAGTTTTAATTTTCTAGCCTGGTCTGGCTCAACAACACGAAGAATCATTGGTTGTGGGGATGCAGCTGCCATTGTGCTAATGAAAAGACAAAATCAGATTGTTAAAGAGTACCGCTTATAGTATATACAGCTTATAAATTGCTTAATTCCACTGAGAGTGAATAAAGACACAATAACTGATAAATAAAAGAACCATTCATTATTACCTGAACTCAGTTCTGTCTCACTTGAATGAACCGCTTGGGGGTCAGCAGCAGCGAGCCGTCTATCTTGTATGCAGAGAGAGGGACTGTATCATTCAGACCAGACTGCAGGTGGATCGACAGGCTTATGTCTGCAGTTGACAGCTCATAGGACCGTAGATGTTCTACATACCAGGAGTCATAATCACAACACAGAAAAGATACGTTGTGATTCACAAGAAAGATCTCTTCTATTTTGCCAAATGTCGACAGTCCACCACTGACTCCTACAGACAGAAACATTCCACAGACATAGTCTGTGCCATCAATGGTCACATTTGTTGTCTTGTAGATTGTGTCACTAGTTGTTTGTTCTCTAATGTGTACTTGAGCAACCTCTGGTAGAGCTGAAACCAGAACAGAGTTTTTAACATTTTTTTAAGACAAATCTTGAATGAAATGTCTTAAATGAAAGAGGGGTGGTTGATAGAGGAATTCACATTCATTGGATTACCTGGTATCTTTATCACATCTCCAGTTGTCTTCCTTAACTGTCTTAACTTCATGAAACTGGAACAGGGAGATGAAAGGGCATAAACTGATCTGAAACTGAACAATTAGAAGCATTCAAAGAGTGTCAAATTATAAATACTTCCATTCATAAATTCCCCTGTTTAATGATCTTTTCATTTGATCCCCAGTGTCAAGCTACTAAAGCCATCAAGCAAAATTAACCTTAGCCTACTGTAACGAAAAGCAGCAGCACTTGCACTTATCTGCATGGTTAATCAACAATAATGGCATTTATTTTATTTTAAAAACGACGCAGCACAAGTGGGCGGGCAGTTGAACGTGAACTCTTAGTGTAGGAACTCAGTTTGAGCTAAGAGGCCCTATTATGCTCGTTCATGCTCTTTTAATAACCTTTAAAAAGGCTACGGTGGACGTAAATGGCCCATGCGTTCGACTTTACGCACTACTAAAAAATAAGCGGTTGCACCAAGCAGAGTTTCAACGTAACACTTAGTTATAACTTAACATTTACACGTCCTCACTATTAGGTGCAAGTTCCATTTAGTACGTTAAAATACGTTACCCAATACAAAATACATCTATCAATAGTAAACTGAGACTATGGCAAATACAATTTAGTCTGTATCATGAAGGGAAAGTCCCCCAAAACACGCTGTGCTGCTAGCGGAATGAGGGGTGGGGGGTAGCACTAGCAACACATTCTTTGAATGTTTTAAACACCAATTCTTAAACATATATAATCATGCCGCACACCATTGCTTGTAAGCTTAGGTCGCCAGGATTCATTCAAGACCACTCACGAAGAATATGGTTGCTCGCAGCCGTAATAGTCTAGTGACTGGAGTGTGTAACATTAGTGGTCCGCTAAGTGGCTAGCCCTTTAGCAGCTAACCTATATCTGACTTAACGTCACCAAGTTGGCAATGCCCTACAAGACTCCCGTGATAAGCCAGTGAAGGGCGGGGGCTTAGAGAAGGTCTACGCTCTTTGAGACAAACACACCAACAAATGTATGAAAGAAGTAAAAGTGAATAAATATTAACATTCAAAACTTACAGTAAGTCGAGTAATGCTGAATGCTGCCGTGTAGGTAGTAACTTTCTGCAGGCCTTCTGTTGCTTCCCGCCAAACTCTCAACCGTTTAAACTTTTCAGTTTTTTTTCCAGAGCTAAGGAATCAGTGTAGTATGCGCATTAGCACCGCCTTCTGCTTCGGAAGGCGAATCAGAGATTAACTTGGAATAAATAATGATCCCTGCAGCTACTTAACACTTAAGTAAAAATTATGAGAATAAAAATAAAAAAAATGACGAATTGATGAAGCACTTTGAGATTTTATTGTATTTTAGCATGTGCTATATAAATTAGGTTTATTTTTAAATCATCCCTTTTTGAAACAATAGAAATAACAGGACTTTATCATTATTAGCATGCAATTACTTAACTCTATTAATTTTTACTTAAGTTATGTTTTTAAGTAATGCTTACTTATACACAAAATAGTTCCATTTAATCAAAAATGATTAGTTGAAATTACTCAAAAAGGAAGAACATGTTACACCAACTTGACATAATTAAGTTAGTAGAACTTTTTCTAAAACTTTGAGTATACACTACTTAATCTATTTAATTACTTTGGACGTTCGGGTTTACAGTGGATAACTTATGGGGGACCATATGTACATATTCACTACTGCAAGATTGAATGCATGCAGTAGTTGAGTAATTTTATTGCTAGACTTAAAAAATTAACAACATGTCTGTGGCTAACATCTTAAAATTTCCCCGCTGAGAAATTTGCAGGATTTGAGTTTTTGGGCGTCATTGGTCGGCATAAACTTGGCAAACTACTCACAGGTGAAATTATTTTAATACAAAGGTTTCCTCACTGCAGGGTTCTGAATCCGCTGGCCACTAATTGACAGAGATACATCCCATTTGTTTTCAGCAAGTGAGTTTGACAATAGACTTTGAAATATGCTGCATTTGTGTTTGGGCCACGCTTATAATAGCATAGGCAGACACGCAGTAGCCCAGTCACAGGTAGGATCCCAATCTAAAATCCAATCTATTTCCCCAGCACTTTTCAAACCAAACTGACGCGCATGGATGGGCATGCGTGACAGATGCCTCTATGATCCATTTTTTATTGTCATTATAGTAAGATAGCCTACTTTGTAAACATCTAAATCTTACTTTTTTTGTTAATGGATGTATAATTCTCAAATTATTGAATCTTTGAAATTAAATGAGTTGGGCTCATCCCAACCTGTCCAGGGGCACCACGAAATAAGTCATAACGGCGAGAGGGGTAAAATAGTCTACAATGTGTGACGTGTGAAGTAGTTCATGCAAACCCAACCACTATTTACAACACCCACTCCCAGAAAATATTTCCAACGTCCTTGCTAGTTTGGGTGCGAATGGCTCCACGCCTACAATCCCGAAAGAGAAAAAGAACTCTCACGATCTATCACCTAGCAAACGTTTATTGGACCTCAACTCAGTAATCTGCATTCCTTTCTTGCTACGTCTTCTATGAGGACTACATAATTGGCAACTGAGTGATCAGTTCTATTCAGTTCAGTTTCATAGTGTAATTCATGACGAACAAAACAGCCAGCTTTTAGGTTAAATTAATTATTTTACAGGTGAGATTTTGCAATTAGCTTTTGTGGGTTAAACATCAAGAAAATGATTGCTTTATGCTATGTTAGGCCAATTTAGGGCTAATGGTTTCTGTGATCCAAATAAATGATGGAAACGGAGACTGTTTGTCATTTGTGGCTTTTACTGTGGTAACACACACTCAACAAACCGACCACAGCATACTGTCGCCCTGTTGGATCTGCTCAGAGTTGAATAAGCCTACACACTTCTCCCCATTTAGTGAAGAAACCCTCTTCTTCAAAAACGACTGTGTTTTGGTGTTGGGTTTCTGTCCATCTCAATGCCTTAAGGAGCCAGTGGAGGGACTGGTGAGTTCACAATTGGAGTTGTGAGCTGTCTCAAGGAAGTGAACAGGGGTGACCACTTGCACAGTCCCCGGCCTCTTTGGATTACAGCAGGTGGTCAATACAAACAGTGCGCCATCATGTATCAGGTAGGTCACTGGACCAGACCCATTTCTCACTCAGACCATGTCACTTTCATTTCAGGTCCGCAGGATAGATAAGGGCCGGTCATGCTTACTGTTTGGCCTGCTGTGCAGCCATGAACTTCAGTCTGGCCTGAGAAGACTGAACTGGGTTTGCAGCTGGCATTCAAAGATTGTTTAGCTGGGGTACACCCTATGACTGAATGTGGTGTACTGCGGTACATGAGGAGGGGATGGTGCTGCAGGGAACTTTTTGGGCTTGCAGGACCATCACTTAGCACCTGCTTCTACGATGAAGCTTTCAGGGTTCTGCACTGACAGTTCTATTTCCCCATTGGAGGCAGAATGGTACGCTAGAACCAATGTCTGCTTGACCCCATTGTTTCTCAGGAACTTGTAATTCTGTTGAGGTGAATTGAGGTCCATTATCACTTACAGATTCCTTTGGCAATCAGTAAGGTGTGAACAGACCGTGGAGGACTTTGATGGTTTTGAACTCTGTTGACAAAGTCATGTGTACCACCTCAAGGCATTTTTAGTGGCTATCCATGACTACTAGGAGGTGTTGTTTATCCCTCTCAGCAAAGTCAATGTGGATCCTTTGCTACGCCTGAGCGTGCAACTGGTGCTACACTAGGGATTTATCTCACAGTCTGAAAAGCTCTGCAACACCAAGGCTCAACATTCACTTAAAAAAGTGGTTGTCAAGCTTGGCAACCAGATATAACCTTTTGATTGCCAAAACCAACTAAACGGTTGCCATCACTGTCAGCCTTTAAGGTCATAAAGTCCTCAGTTTTTTCAGACTCTCAATCAGTAGTCTTTTCACCAGTCATGTTATATGAAACCTTTTGCCATATGCTGCCTCAATATGTCCATAAATCTGTCGTGACAAGCTGAAACAGGAGACTTCTCTCTCCATGGCGGTCAAAGTGCAGAATGATCTTGGTAAGAGTCAGTGTGTCAGTCAAGGATATACATCTTGTGTATGAACTTAACAGCTATACTGACTCGGAAGTTTCTTGAGGACAAAAAATATTTTAATATAAAACATTTGATTCACTATATGCTGGTTGCATCCATTATATAATTAAGAAATGGCTCTATGTACAATCACAGTATTAAGTGGTGTTGAAAGTATTGTAATGTGCAAGAGGTAGTGAAGTTGCCATGTGCGTACCGAGAGACTGTGTAGTTCCAAGCATGCCTTGAGTGAGGGATTCTGTGTACAATGTGTTATAATGTGGAAATGTTCAATGTCGTTGATCATGTCTCCCTTTTGTGTTTAGTGTTACCATGCATGACTGTTCATCATTCTGTGACGATGTACCTCAAGGATTGGTACTTGGACCCCTTCTTTTTTCTATTTAAACCACTTCCTTAGGTGAGATAATTAATTCCCATGGGTTCTCCTATCACTGTTATGTGGTTGACACTCAACTGTACTTGTCTTTCCCGCAGGATGAATCGCTACCTTCAGCTCAATCTTTCGAAAACTGAGCTCCTCGCATTCCCAGCCAAAATGGTTATCCCACAAAGTATTAACATCAGTTCATCTTCATTGGCCCCAACTAAATATGCACAAAACACATGTAACGCCTCTACTGGTCACCATTGCCTGGCTCCCTAGAGCTGCTAGAATTCAAAAACATCCCTCACTCTGGCTCATAGGACACCCACTGAATAAGCACCTGCCTTTTTAAATGCTATGATTCAGCTCTATTCCCTCTCTCGACCTCTTCACTCATCTGATGAGCATTTGTTGTCTTTGCCGTCTCTCTGCAACAAGAGATTGCAGTCCATTCATGGTGCCCCGGTGGTGGAATGACCTACATAGTGCTGTCCGTTCCAGCGACATCCTTGGTATGTTTAAAAAGTGCTTAAAAACTCACCTTTTTAACTTTCATCTGTCTGATTAGTTAATTTGCTTGAGACCTACTATATAGTCATAGTTTTGGTATTTGTTATTGTTCTTACAAATGTTATTAATTGTAATATTGTTTCTTGATTTTCTTTTCCATTTTTCTTTTCATTTTATAATGTCTGTTTTAAATGTTTTGTGGAACTTTGCTATTTAAATATTTCAAAGACTAATTGGTTTAATCACTATTGCAGTCCACACACACACATAAACAACATACACTCACAACTCAGCCCCAGGGTGCACAGGCTGGCAGGGCTCTGGTAGAGATTGGTGCAGTGTACATTTGTATCCCACTCTTTGCTCTCGTGTGGGTGTGAGAAGTATAGTACTAGGATCAGGCAGCCTTTATACTTGGCCGATATCATGTTGCTGTACTTGTAGCCTACTTGGTGCTGGGACTAGTAACCAGTAACCTACAATGATACTGTAACATTATATTTTGTGGCTATGGGTTAAATACATTTTTTTTTAAACGTATTGTTATACCAGTTACCCAGTCTGCTGGGTCATGAGAAATTAGTTCTGTGGTGTGTTAGCCAGTGGGAAGGTCATTTTGGCTTGGCGCGTTTTTGGGGAGAAGAGATTGTGAATTGGAAGTGTGCTGTTTGCTCTGCCCCATTCAGTAAATAAAGTAACTCCAAAGATACCTGTAACCCGTTTTCCTTCCACGCCTCATCGATACTGGACACCACACTACAGTCACCCAATTTATAGGGTCAGAACTCTCTCAGCCTAGAAATCACCTGGCTGAAAAATTAACTATCCTACCTACTGATCGACTTTACAATGTATTAATTTCGACAAATACAAATCTGGAGCTGTTAAAACATTGTTGGCAAAGCCTTGCGTCAGTCAGAAACATATGCAGACTTTCTGAAAGCTATCGGCAAGGCCGGTGAAGCACCTAATTTTGTCCCTTTTAGAAATTCATGTTCCCCCTTGTCGGTGCATCTCTGTGACGTGGCCTAGTTAGTGTAGGTCGTATATTTATACATCATAAATTGACTGAAGTTGCTGACCATAATAAATTAATTTAAATTGGGCATGACAGGAATTGAACCCAGGTCAACTGTTGGGAGGAAGGCAGAAAACCTGTGATATTCCCTTGTGGGATGTTTGTCAGTGTAATTTAATAACACAAAGAATGAAGTTCCTTGGGGTGGGTATTATGGTGAGTAAAGCATCAATGGTTTACTATTGTTTATCATTCAAGTAAGTGCAAAACTTAAACTAGAACAATAAAAAAATGTCCATGACTTTCTAAATATTAAAAGCTGCTCTTTAACTAATTTTGGGTTATATTTCCCTATCTTTGTTGCAGGGTCAAGTTGGTCATTTTGGAATGCAAAATATGTTTGTCTCTTGAGGGTCGTAGCTTCCAGGAAGTGGCCCTGTCCAAGGCTTGGGTGTGAAGAGCCAAGCAGCTTACATGCCAATAACCCTGAAGAGGCAGATGCAGTGCTGAGAGAGAGACAACTATTGCATCTACTATCTTTGGCCTGCATCAGTGCAAATCTTTAAAGCACTTTGCTTTGTTGATGTTTTTGGGGGGTGTTGCTTCACCTTGAGTGAAGCACAGAGTTAACTCTCTCTCTCACACACACACACACACACACACACACACACACACACACACACACACACACACAAATATAGTAAACAAATGAAAAACACAAAAACAAAGAAGCGTTTGTTTTTAAGTTAGACTCTTTTTAATGTAATCATTCCACAGGATTTAATGACTTTATTTGGTTCAACTCCTCTGTTCTTTAAACCTGTACTCCTTTAAGAGAGTCATTGCAAATATCTGTGTCAATGGAAGAACTGAAGACAGGTGATCAGCCATCCTCCCTCGTGCCAGCCAGGTCTTCAGTTCATCAGGGAGCAGAATTCTGTGAAGTGGAAACAAACAGCACTGAGGACACAGCTCCTGGGACCTGTGGGCGTGAGTTGACATATTCACTGTGCAATTTTATGTGGATTCTTTTTTACATTTGGTTGTTATATATAAGTATATACATATATAAATCATAAATATATAGTATAATATATATAGAGTCTAATCCAATTCAGTCTAATCCAATTTACATTTGGCCACGTGGACATACACATAATGTGTTACTGTACTTTTCAGAACTCAAACCTGCTGGAAAGCACCTGTTTTGTTTCTATCTACCATGCTTTACTGACATCTATGACACAACCTGTTCTTACATGAAATCTCAAGATCTATTAAACATTTACTTCCATACATAATAATATCTACTGCAATCTGAAATCTGATCTGATCATACCCTCCATTCCAATCTTGCCATCCCCATCGCAGTCTGCTGCCAGCAGGAATGATTTGGTCTCAGCCTCAGTGAGCTCCCGTGCTCCCAAGAGGAAATTCTGCAGAAAGAACCTACAGACCCACAGGGGAATACTACTGTGAGTATATCCAGAGCAGATGTCATTCAGCTGCTATATACAGCAGGAGCTACTGTAGCTGTATATATTCAAATATACAAATAATTCTGTGGTCTTAATGCTAATTAAATCTGTCCTATAAATTGCTCTTTAACATTTCAGCAAGGTGATGTCTTACTTGAGTTCTGCTTCTTCTATGAATCCACTCTGGTCTTGGTCTACAACTCCGAACACCTTCTCTCTGTCTGCTTGTGGTCTGCTACACAGCCCAGCAAGCTTGAAGAAACTTTTAAAATCAAATGTGTCTGGTCCTTTGGAGGAAGAAGAGATATCACAAGGAGTTATCATGTCATCAATAAGCCATCTTGTTTATCTATCTATGTTTTTAACATGATCAAAATCACAATGTGGCATTAATCTCGGACAATTGATAAACTGTGAGTGGTGTGATAAGTCTGTCTTTTCAGGCAGAAATAATTCTTTGATGTAAATAATTAAATGCAAGTGGAGGAGTTTTAAATCCTGTAGCATAAACAGAGACATTGGCGTGGTAACCGCTCCCCTGCCCCTTGGCTGCCTAGTTACCTGGTGCCACCCTTCCCCCCATGGTGGGCCCTCGAGTGGGACATTTGTGTGTGTTTGTGTTTGTGTTGGTGTGTAGCCTGTAAGTGTACCTTTTGTGATGTGTGTTTCTTCTGGTAGGTGAGTGTGTGTGGTTGGAGAGGAGGTGTTTGTGTGTCTGTGTGTGTGTGTTAGTACTATATATACTCACCTTGACAAGCTTCAATTGCATTTCTGATGTCATCCTCCTTCAGCATACCAGTAATGGCCATTTTTACCTTTAACTGATGTGTGAACAAATACATGGAGCACACACACACACACACACGCACACGCACACGCACACACACACACACACGCACACACACACACACACACACACAAACACACACTGATCAGAGCCATTTGATATGTTGTACATATGAATACCATAAGATCTTGTGTTGCAAATATATTCTAATCAGCCATGCAGCCTTTGCATCACTGCGAGTTTGACAGAATATTTTACATATTTACCTATCCCCATAACATCTTGCATATTTATCAAATCTGTTCTTAAAGGCTAAAAAGATTAGGACATGCAACACATGCAGTACATCGGCAAAACAGCAAAGGACTCACCACTTCCCAAGTGAAGCCTGTCTTCTGGTGTTATCCAGTGTTTGCCCAGTGCAACCTTATAGCAGCTTTGTGATGAGGAGTCAGACAGCAAGCATAGCATCTCTTCTGTCAAACCTATGGGGACATCTCTACTTGGAAACACCTCCCTCCTCATTAGTAAATCAGGGCAGACCATTGTAAGGGTTCTTGGTCGAGAACCAGTTCTGAAAGTTAATCAATAAATAATACATGTTGGAACATAACTGACATAACTGATTTCATTATTTATTTTGATTATGTCTCAACTGATCAGATTTGTGCTTTCATTACATATTTGTGACATATGACACAGTATGTCCTCTTCCTATGAATTTCCATGTTATGTAATTTTCTTTTGCTATTTGCATTTTGGCTTGCTGTTCCTAGCCTTCAGCAGGTGTAGCCACTGACAAATATACATCTAAGTAAAAGTAGAAGTAGAAATACAAGGCAAATATACATACAAGTAATTTATGTATAACTGATTTTATTACTTGCTAACAATTATTAAGACCACCTCTTGAGATCAGTCGCTGCATAATGCATCAGTTCTCGAAAGTGTGTCATGACTTCTGAGATCAGGAAAAGGTCATCTTAGGTCATTCTTCAGTAAGAGGATGTCTGATGACATGACACAATCATCTTATGACGCATCCCTAATCCTATGCCTGAGGAGTCACATATGCAATGGAATCATTGTGATGACAGTTACAAGGGGAAAAAGGATTATTGTCCATTCTCTGTACACCAGATTTTTCGCTCCCAAAAACATTTGCGACATAGTCTACCTGTGTAAAGCACCAGCCCCCAGCTATTACTGGATCTGTACACCTTTTTCTAGTTTTTCTATGATGACAGATATTGATCCATGATTGAGCCATAACTTGTCTGTTCTATAGTCCAAGTAATCAGAGTGTGTGCTACACACATGACAGGCTGTGTCACCTCCTATCCAGAGATCAGCTAAAAAACATGTGAATACTGAAGCAAATTCTGCTAGTCTTGCTGGATGGCAGTACAGCAGTCAATACCAGCTATGACACACCCAGCAACAGTTTGAATGTGAACTGAAGACATCTGTGGAGTTACTGTTGGGCCACATGTTGGGTGACAGGGACTCCAAGTCCAAAGTATTACCAATAACAGCATCAGTGCCTATAGGTGGCAACTGCATGCTGAATTCTTGTCGGTGGGCTACCTGGTCCACCAGTGTTTCGGGCTTGGTATGACATAGCAGAGAACTGTATAGCACTAACATAAAAAGCCTTCCTACCCCATAGCCATCGATACTAGTTGTCTAGTTATGATGGTCTATAGCAAACTGGTGATGTGTAGTGAATTACCTTCCTTGTCCAAGAAGTGCCAGAAATGACTGGACTGGTTTAGAGATTTCACACTCAGTCAATCATCTGATGGTAACCAACCACTTTGAAGATACGCAAGCCACTGGTTGTACCAATACATATATTGTGATATAAGCATGGCCCCGCTTGTACCAATACATATATTGTGATATAAGCACGGCCCTGCTTGTACCAATACATATATTGTGATATAAGCATGGCCCTGCTTGTACCAATACATATATTGTGATATAAGCACGGCCCTGCTTGTACCAATACAAATATTGTGATAAAAGCATGGCCCTGCTTGTACCAATACATACAGTGGGGAAAATAAGTATTTGAACCCCTGCCGATTTCGCAAGTTTGACCACTTGCAAAGAAATGTGTGATCTATAATTGTAATGGTAGGTGTATTTTAACAGTGAGAAATAGAATATCAACAAACAAATCCAGAAAACTGCATTTTATAACATTTATGACTTTATTTGTATTTGATGCAGAAAATAAGTATTTGAACCCCCAAGCAAACAGCAAGAATTCTGGCTCCCAATGACCAGTTATGTGCCCAAGAAGCACACAGATTAGTCCTCATTAGGCCTAACAAGGTACACCTGATCTCAACTGGTGACGTGTATAAAAGAAACCTGTCCAAAGAATCATACTTCACCACCATGGGCAAGACCAAAGAGTTGACCAAGGACATCAGAGATAAGATTGTAGACCTGCACAAGGCTGGAATGGGTTACAAAACCATCGGCAAGCAGCTTGGTGAGAAGCAGACAACTATTGGTGCGATTATTCGTAAATGGAAGCAACACCAAACAACTGTCAATCGCTCTAGGTCTGGGGCTCCATGCAAGATATCCCCTTGTGCGGTATCGGTGATCATCCGAAAGGTGCAGAATAACCCCAGAACTACACAGGGGGACCTTGTGAATGATCTCAAGGCAGCTGGGACCACAGTCACCAAGAAAACTAACCACACACACTACGCCGTAATGGTTTGAAGTACTGCAGCACTCGCAAGCTCCCCCTGCTCAAGGAAGCACATGTACAGGGCCGTCTGAAGTTTGCCAATGAACACTTGAATAATTCTAAGGAGGATTGGGAGACAGGATGTGGTCAGATGAGACCAAAATAAAGCTCTTTGGCATCAACTTGACTTGCTGCGTTTGGAGGGGGAAGAATGCTGAATATGACCCCAAGAACACCATCCCCACCGTCAAGCATTAAGGTGGAAACATTATGCTTTGGGGCTGTTTCTCTGCCAAGGGTACAGGACGACTCCACTGCATCGATGGGACTATGGATGGGGCCATGTAACGTGGAATATTGGGCTTGAACCTCATTCCCTCATATTGAAAACGCAACCTTAAGGATTTGGAGAGGATCTGCAAAGAGGAGTGGACCAAAATCCCTCCTGAGATGTGTGTAAACCTGGTGACCAACTACAAGAAAAGTCTGACGTCTGTGCTTGCCAACAAGGGTTATTCCACCAAGTACTAAGTCATGTTTTGCTAGGGGTTCAAATACGTATTTTCTGCATCAAATGCAAATTAAGTCATACATGTTATAAAATGCAGTTTTCTGGATTTTTTTGTTGATATTCTGTTTCTCACTGTTAAAATACACATACTATTCCAATTATAGATCACACATTTCTTTGCAAGTGGCCAAACTTGCGAAATCGGCAGGGGTTCAAATACTTATTTTCCCCACTGTATATTGTGATATAAGCATGGCCCTGCCAGACTCCTGCAGAGAGACCACTGTGAAGTCCTGATTTTAATTAATCTTTCTCCACAGCTCAATAAAGTGCTTCACAGCATGTGTCTTTTCAAATGCAGGCCAAATTATCCGTTTGTGAATTTATCATAAAATAAAGGAATTCATAGATTGAGTATTTCCGTAAATAGACAAATTGCATAACAATACAGTCCAACACAATTAAAAAATACAAATGAGATAACAGTGAATAAACATAGTCTGTATTAACTTCCCATAAAATCAGAAAGGTCGGTGTTTTATTCCTCAACTCTAGATGCTAATCATGTGATGCTGGCCACCTCTCTCTAATAGTTTTAGCATTTTGCATAGTTCACATAATTGTCAAGTGGCAGAAGTAAATACATCCAGCGTTGGTCCCTTATGTACCGTGAACAGCTGCATAAGTGCTTTAGATTTAGGTCTACTTTTATACTTACAATGCGCTATGCATCATGTGTTACGTTACCAATGCAGCTTATATGTTTCGAAGACGAGCGAAAGGAATGCTGGATAATAAAAGAAGCATTGCCTTTGGCACTTAGCCATTAAAGGACGTGAAGGAGATTGGCGTGACATGATTGGGTGAATATATGTTTAGGACGGAACCGAGGAACGTCATTGGTATATGTTCTTGCCAGTCCTGTTTGTTGGACGTACAGCTCTATCGCATGACGTAGAAACATGGCGTTTCTGGTGAACGGTGATGGTGTTTGGTTTTGCTAGCAATTCGTAAATTGCTTTAGAGGACCTCGTCTAAATGCTATGATGATACTTTTAAAAGCACGTGGTAGCAGTAGAGAGGAGAATCGTGTTGCTGACAAATGAATTCGAACTGTGAAGTAAACCTGCTGGCTCTCGTTAGCTACCAGGCTAATTTGTAACAACAGTCGCAAGCTAGCATAGTTAGTTAGCTAGCTTGCTAACTACCTTCTTTGCTAGCTGGCTAGCTGGGCAGTAAAAATATATTCAATGAAGTCCTGGAGGTGCAGGCTTTTACACCTAAAAAATTCTCCGCATAGTATGTGTGTTTTTCGATAGACGTACAAAGATTTGATTGTTATAGCTAGTTAGCTAGCTATACGAATTGTGACTGAATATTTTGGGAACTACCTGGAGAAGTCAAGCCTGGACAGGATGGAGAGCCATCATGGATGTTTGTTGTTGCTGGGGATATGGACTCTGCAGTTGACAACATCGCTCGTTCAATGTGTTCCACTGCCGTATACAGACAGAGGTAATGCTTCAGTTTTTTCTTACCATTAAATGTTGGATTCCTGTTGTGTCACGGTGAAACAATGTACAATGAAGTTGATTTGTGGTTAATGACTCATAGCAAGCAAGCTAATCGTTTTGGTTGTTAACTTACTAGGCAGTCGTAAACGGAGTGACAGTTCACCGGTCTGTTAGCCGGGAAGCTAACGCTGCGATTTTGGTTAGCCTAGACCATTCTTATCACAAAATATTGCATCTATAGCATGGAAAGAGCATTACACTGAACTTATTGATCGATAGAAGTGTAGTGAACCATTGTTTCTTCTGTAGTCACATTGGCTATACATAAATTGATTGGTCTTAAACGCCAGTCAAATCATATGAGGCACATCAAGCTAACGTTAGTATAGCTAGCTAGGATATGCCTAGCCTAGCTGTTAGATTTGACGAGCAAGTTAGTCAGATGAACTGGTCATTTATTTCGCCACCTCATGTGTGATCCAATCCCAGTAAAACAGTCGTTTACGAGACATGACAAGAACTATACTACTTGTACGGAGAACTTTCCTCTTGTTGATGTATACAATAAATACATCCATAGCTTGATGTAGGACATTTAAACAGCTGATGGATCGAAGCAAGAACATACAGTAACTGGATAGTTGATGACTTCCGAGTTATGAGAGGCCTTTCCCACGCATTATCATACCACAGATAGAGACCGATAGAGGATTTTTTAGACCGATACCGATTTTGATATTTGAGGATTTAAAAATTCGATAATGATATGTCGACCGATACTCATTTTCACACGCATTATCATGCCACAGATAGAGGCCGGCCGATAGAGGATTTTTAAGACGATACCGATTTTGATATATGAGAATTTAAAAATTCGATAATGATATGTTAACCGATATTCATTTCCCACAGAAACACATATATAGATTTCCCCCAACATTCACTATAGTGATTGAACATAGCACATAATGTCGTAATATATGTTAGCCTTAAAACAATCACCTTTTATAGACCCTAGATTATTATTTTATTATTATTACTCTACAAATCTGGATTGCTTAGCGTGTTTTCATCCCCTCTGAAACATTTGTGTCAAACACAAGTGTCTGCAACACTGTATAGATAAAGTTTTGATTTGATTATGACAAGGGAGAAAATGATAGAGCCGTTGTTAAGTTACTCTGTACATCTGTATTGCTATTTCACAAATAAACCAACCATTTCTCCATCACTTAATTAAGTCATTGTTAGTGCTAATGTTATTTTGCAATTGAATGTAAGCTATGAGGTGACTGGTACTAGTGTTAACTCTAAAGTTTCAGCAGCAAAACTAGGCATGGCTGACATGAATGTTCTTAGTTTTTTAGGTTTAAAGAACAAATCATTAAAATAATAAATGGAAATGATCACCCCACCATGAACACATAAATCTGACTTTGTTATGTTGTGCAGCGGCAGAGACATAAGGGAGGAGACAAATCACTTACGGGAAAATGAATGGGGAATCAGGGGGGAATCCATAACTCTAAACATGGTGGATTTATAACAAAGTCCTGCCCTGTGTTATTACATTTTTAAAGACTGAATCACATTGTTGAAAACGGCATAACTGATGTTCCGCCTCTCCTGAGCGTTTTGTTTATTTCCACTGCTACCATAGCAGTAGGGGTGCAGCGAAATTTGATACAGAATACAAGCTCCTATCTAAATAAATGGGGAAAGATCCGTAACTCCACATAGTCATGTTCACTATTCATTCTGTTGGAGGCAGGCGATTGGGACATAGACAAGTGAGTTGGGCGTAGCTTGCTAGCTAGCTCGCTAGTCCAGTCTGTTACACTATTTCCACACGCCATGCCACGCCCACTCAAAGCAAAGCGAGCGTTTTCGTTGGCATATATCAGTTACTGTAACGATCAATCTTCAGCCTTCCGTTTCTTTTGGTGTGATCATTTATTGGCTGTTATAATGCTGATACCGCTTTATCTGCAACTAGCTTATATCGGTCAATAATGTTGCCCCACCGATTTAATCCTTAATCCAAAACAGTGACAGGCGTATTCCTCATTCCTGCTGTGGTAATGAACAACTGGAGAATGTGTGATATCTGAGTACTCTAACACTATTCTTCATTAAATCTCACATTAAAGCTTGTCTGCCATATAGTGGACTGTGAAAGCAATTCATCTTGACAACCTTGTAATGAGTCAGTAAGTTCAAATGTACATTTAAAGCAGTGGTTCCCAAACCTTTCATGGCAGACCCCCCTTTGACACTCATTACCTGTTTTTTAATTAGAAAAACAGATGCCTATCAGCTGTTGTATATCTTTTCTTAAACATTCTTTCTACATTTGAACAGCTTGGCCTAACATTTCCAATTGAATTTCATCAATCAGTTAAACGTTTAATAAAAAAAAGGATGTTCATCAGCTGTTGCATGGGTTTTCTTTAACATTCTTTCTAGTTTCTAGATTTGAACAGTTAAACATTTTCTATAACATTTCATCAATCAGTTAAACCGAAATACTTTATCAGTTAAGCATTTTTTTAATTTGATTTGATCAGAGCGCACAGATCAAATCTGGACAGATTAAATATAGTTTGAATTGGTTCCTATTAGGTGCATGTCCATTGTGGTAATGATGAGGCTAGCTATTCCTTCTAACTGTAGACCCTGGCCATATTGTATTATATCAGTTTTTTTTTTACCCTCAGTCCACGTCCCGCCTTCTGTAACTATAACCCCACTTTGGGAACCACAGATTTTAAGGTCTGTACGAAGAAGTTGACAATAAACAGTGGATTCCTAATGTTTTATCCAGTTTGACATGATGGATGGACATTCAACAGAAATTGCTATTCAGTTGAAACTAATTTGTCCCATCTTTATAGGGTTTCTGTGAATGTGTGGTGCAGTTTTGTGTGATGTTTACATTCTCCAGTTGATCCACGGCTATCCCAATCATCTAGTCATACCCTTTTTGCACTATGGTTGCATCTTTTTGTGGCCCAAACTACCTGAAAACCACAGATGTTTGTCTGTCATGCTGGGCAGTGGCCATGGGTAACCAGGCCTGTCTAGACTTTACATACTGGGCTGAGCACCTACTTGCATGCAAATTATTTGTACTTGACTCGGCAACCTTATCTGCTTTCCAAGACACTGTTGTTCAGCAAGACCATCTCTCCCGCTTAGTCCAGGACTGTCAGAGAAATGACCAGGCCAGGGACTCCATTGTTGATTTACAAGAATCACTACAAGAATTTCAAGAATTACAAGACCACCCTTAGCTGTCTGTAGAAACCTGAACTCAGGACTGAATGATTAATGAGGCTTCTTTTGCAAGTGACTGAGAAGGGTGCCCCGAAACTCTGGACCATTGATGTCCCGTTTTGATGTGTCACTGTCACATACTGGGCTGTGCATCCGTAGAACTGGGTCAGCTCCTCCTCTCTGTGGACAGAGACCACTTTGCCAGGCAGGCATGAGAAATAAGATATGGCAGCTCCTGGGCTTTTGGCTAGGAAACCAGCTGAATTATTTGGTACACACGTGGGGTCATGATGCAGGCTGAGACTGAGATAAGAGGGAAGAGATCGTCATAATAAAGGGTCATCAGCCTCTTTTTATTTATTTATTTATTTATTTATTTATTAATTACTATTTTCCTCCCCCTAGCCAGCAATAGCTATTTTCCTAGAACCATAACCTTGGCTTTTGTTGGTTAAACTAGCTGAAGGTTTGTTGGCACAGGCGCGAGGCTAACGGTTGAACAATCTATTTGAGAATAGTTAAACAGCCTTAGCCAGTGTTGTACTTTGACCTCTCTCTATGTTGTACTTGGGTTGAATATTGACCAAGAAAGAATGCACAGCAGTCGCTGTTAAGGGTTACTGTCATTGTGTCATGTGGAAGGACGTTTTATTCCTTTATTTGTTTCATGCCTTTATGACATTATTTGTGCTAGTTAATGCTTTGGACCTGAGACTTGGAGGTCATGTGACAGGGTGTGACTCATGTGTATGACTCAGGTGTGTATGGCCACACCATTGTTGAACTCTAAAATTGGTGTCTGTTTTTCAAGCCTGTAGCTTACCATAGTGTGTAGAGAGCTAGGATAACTGCTCTGTGAGTAGGCAGGGTTGTGTAACCTTGCTCTAATGTGAGGGCCCCATCATTATTTATAGCTAGTACATTCTACTATGTAACCGTTTAAACGTAAACAATCCAAGACAAAAAAAAACCCTGAGATGTTTGGAGTTCAGTTCCCCCTTCACCCTTTTCATTCGCTTCGATGACTCTTGTCGGACAAGATACAGGAGAGTTCTTGGGGTTGTGTTCTTTTAGTTCAGCACACGCACACACGCGCACACACGCAGACACGCACGCACGCACACACACACACACACACACACACAGAGCGAGAGACAGACAGACAGACAGACAGACCGACAGAAACCAGCAATTAGGGCTTAGGCCCAGATCAGGAATAGGCTAACGGGTGAGGAGATGGAGTGTGATTTGAGGGAATGGTGCGTTGGGGGTTGCTTTCAGCACAGACATCCAAACCCTCACGGTACAAGCGAAGTTGCCAAAGTGCCACGCAGCTGAAACAAATGATGATGATGATGATGATGCTGCTGTGGGGCTGAAAGCTATCAGCTATTTAATTGCTTTAGAGGTAGAAAAGAACCATACACCTGTTCAGTTTACTGTGGGTCAGCTAAGTATGCAAACATTGTGTGTGAATTCGATTTTGGAGTAGGTGTCTGTCCAAACGCTGCATTGTAAGCAGAAAGTAAACCACTGTTCATTCTTCACCTCTATTACAGGCTATTCCAAATCCCTGTGTGTGTGTGTCAACTGTCATCTGAATCTTGTATGATTATGGGCATTTGTTATATGGTTTTGTGTAGATACCGTGGTTGCACAAGTACTAACTTTGTTTGTGTAAATATAAGCATTAAGACAACTAGTACCTGTGGTTCTAAAGCTCTGTAGTGTGTTTGTGTGTGCACCTCTTAAATGACTAACCCTGTCATGTTTGTGTGTGCAGCTCTTAAACTATTAACCCTGTCATGTTTGTCGCTGTGCAGCTCTTAAATGACTAACCCTGTCATGTTTGTGGCTGTGCAGTGGCGTTGGGGGAGGAGGCCCTTCAGCTGTCTCTGCTGGTGTCTGTCTGTGCGCTGGTGGTGCTGGTCCTAGTGCTCTTCAACTGTGTCACCTGCTGCAAGGAACGGGAAATCAACTTCAAGGTGAGTTCACACCACCCAGCCCTTTAAAGGAGGTTAGGCAGAACACACAGGCCATTTCATGTCGAAGTCGCTGTGGCAAAACAAAACTGATTGGTTTCATTTGCATCGGTCCCCCCCAGGAATTCGAGGACAATTTTGAAGATGAGATCGACTTCACCCCACCGGCCGAGGACACCCCCTCCATGCAGTCCCCAGCAGAGGTGTACACTTTGGCCGTGCCCCCCGTCGCCATGCCAGGACCACCCCATTTAGACCTGCCTAGGATTGCAGGTTGGTCACTCATGCAGTCCCACTCTGGCAGTTCTAATGAGCAATAATTTGATCAACAGTCAATGGAAAGTTCTCACCTCTGTAGGATAGAGGTGTAGAAAGACGGGTTGTGTCACAAGACCTTGCACTAGATCATGAAAGCCCTTGCGGTGCTGTGCTTTGTTGTGTATTTTGAAAGGTTCGCAGGGCCAGATATTTTTGCCATGGCACTTCCTGGAAACCATAGATGATAAGCAGGTTGTGGTGTTGGAGTTGAATGTCCTGCTGACCTTGTTGGCATGACCAATTTACATCTGCTGCTGTACACTTGATTGCCTCATAACCTCCTCATAACTTTTGACCCACCATATTTGTATTCTTTTATTGGTGTATTAGAGTCCTCCTCATACTTTTATGTCATCATAAATGTCCCGAGAGCTGTCATAATGAAGCTCATACACAAAGGGTTGCACGACCACAGCAATAAAGGATTTCATTCAGAATTTCATAAGCGGATACAGCTACAGCTGTCCTCCCCCTTGAGGTGGTTGAGTCTGTGACTTGTCAATGCTTGTTTTCAGAATACGTCCTTAATTGCTTATACAATCTTTATTTAAAAATACATCTTTTTATAACTTGCATCCACTGTGTTTTGCCTTAAACAAATATAGTTTCATGATGGGCCACTCAGATCACACACAGGCTTAGTTCCTTAGTCTCTCAGTTAGCCTGAGTTATACATTAGGGCTTTGTAGTAACTCTTTCTTAAGCATGTGTACTTTCCCAGTTCACCAATTGATTTCCTTTTTGGTTCTGTGAGTGCCCGATTAGGTTGAGCGAGAGCATTATAAGTCGAAGCAGAAAGTGAAATCTTTCCCTTTGTGCGGTTTAAGTACATGTGTACTCGCTCTCAGAGAATAACAAGGCCAGGATTAGTAGTAAGATTAATTGTTGGATTATGCTGGGTTAATATGATGAAAGCATTTACAGTTCTTACAGTAGGCTGACCTCAGCTATGTCTGGTGGTACAGGGTCTTGTGTTTTAAACAAATAGATCCAGTGTTGATTGCACATTTGTATTCTTTGCATGACCGCACAATAATAATGTGAATGATGATGACTAAAAAGTGGAAGGCTGATTTGTAATAATCTAAAGGACACACGACTTAAAGGCTGTGCATAGGCTTAATCTGTCTGCCTGTGGGAAATGGATACAAAGCTGGTGTTCTCGCCTGGTCTTACGAGACATTGTGTTGCTTTAGTTGCAAATTTCAGAAAAATCCTTGGGCCATATTTATGAAGGGTGTTTAGCCTGTGTTTTCTGGTCAATGTCTAAGCCTTATACACTTGTTAAATATAGCTTGTACATGCCCAGTTAAAAAGGTGATGATGATGACTGAAATGTATGTACGATGATTAGCACTGGCCATGTCTAACTTGATTAATGGCACAATGATCAGTGTTCAAAAGGAATCACCTGCTGCATGGGCCCTCATTCTATTGGCTTAGCCAGACCTGTACGTTACGGCCTTTCAAATGGGCCATATTGTGTGAGTACAGTTTGACCATTGAAAGCCTTGTGCAGTTTGACCATTGAGCCAGTAAACAATAATTTTTACTCCAACCTCTGCAGTTCCTGAGATGAAAAAAATGAAAATGTGCTCATCATCGTGCCCCTTAGTGGCGATGTTTCATATTTGGTCCATAGTTTCTATGTGCCATTTTAAATGAGCCTGTGAAGTTTCATGAAGATTTTCCATTTACACAGGCAAATATTGACTGCTGAAATTTGATTGGCTGTTGGCAGCCATTTTGATGAGCGAGCCAATCGCACTTTAGTAAATGTGATCAAATAGGGTGTAAGTATAATGAAGGAAGTATAAGTGTACCAAATTTCAGACACCGACACAAACAATTAAAGGAATCATGGTGTTCATGTGTTTCTTTTAATGACAGCAGTCAATATAACAACTGAACAATTATTTGAACTGTACATTGAACTTAACATAGGAACATTTGTTTTTATGACAATTATCCAGAAAGTGTGCAGCTTTTGCAGTGTATCTTTCTGGGATTCTGGAAGAACATCTTTTTGAGAGAGTTGTGGCCTAAAATTCCTGATTTCGTGGGAGCTTTTCCAAAAAGTTGTGATGAAAGTTGTTTTTTCGGTGTTTGTTGCGATGAAATTGCGGGAGCAAGTGAAAGTTGCGATTAAAAAGTTGCAAATTTCTCTCTTTATAATCATAGTTATTTGTTGAAAAATAAGTAATTTATAAACAAACATTCATTAAAGAACAAAACCATTGAGAAATGGTCCTCCTAAATAACCTTACCAACATACCAAACAAAAGATTACCAGGACTACAAAAATTTAGCAAAATAGGCTTTACTTATCCACAACGAAGTGCACCTGTTGGTATTACAAAAGGACCCTCAGTAAGTCTGAATAAAATGTTATGAATGTCTCAGCCTTCACATATGATGGAAAAAAACAGCCTGTGTCACTGTGATATGTCTCGTCGTCTGAGCTCGAGGCTTTGGGAAATAATCGGATTTATTGTTTCCTTCATTATTTACAGCAAAACATATCATTTTCATTACATTTCATAGATTTATTACCAGACTCTATGGAAAAAGGGCCACACACACCCCTCACAGAATATGGTCTATGGTCCACACCACGTTCGCAGGGCAGAATTTCCGCCCTTGGTGTAGCCGCGGAAGGGAGGGAGTTGTGGGAGACGACGATGATTGGTCAAATTTGTGGGAAAGTTGCGATGATGTGTTCAAATTGCAACGTCGCGCTGAATTCACTGGGATTTCGCGTTCCACCAAAGATGTTTTATTGTGAAGATGGCAATCCCGTTGTTTCTGAAAGTCCAGTCCATGGGAAATTGTGCCAACTCCCTATATATATATATATATTTAGTGTCTGCTGACTTTATTGACATGGGTCTGAAGTAGTCTTTAGCTGTATAGATACGAAGTCAGTACTGTTTACAACTCTTACATATTGGAAACATTCTGTCCATTGGTGGCCGTTACAGTGAAATGTGGAACTGCCATCGAAGGGCACTATGGGGTCTAGAGAGAGGGAGAGTGGGGGCAGGGTTGTGCGGAAGGTGGAAGAGAAGAGCGAGGAACAAACACTGGCATGCCTTTACGGAATAACTGGTTATGTAACGCAACATCAAACTATACTGGTATTAATGGTATTGTCGAATCCTATATCGTTTTAACATATTTTGGTATACCTTATAAAGTCAATATACCGCCCAGCCCTGTGATCACTACCAACTAAGTATAAAAAGAAAGAACCAGAATGTTTTGTAGCTGCAGTGCCACACTATTGACTCAACTAATTGCCTTAACTAATCAGTGATGTGTTGGTTTGTCCTCAACAGATGGATCATCAGGCCCCCATGTGGCTCGCCACAGCCTCAGTTACATACAGGAGATTGGCAGCGGCTGGTTTGGCAAGGTAAGCCTGGCCTGGGTGAGCTCTTCACAGGATCTTACTGTTTGTATGGTTGCATGCGGCCGACAGTTGAAGGGGAAAATGCTGGAAACGCTTTTAAATATTCTAAGTCCAATAAGCAATCGATTTGCCAGAGAGGGGTGGATTAACTCCCGATTCGCATAAGGTATAATGCAACTAAAGTTGATGAAAATGGGCTTATTTGCCTACATTTGCATTTGTTGCGATTTGGTGTTTCTGTAAAGGTTGCCCTGACAACCTTTTTTGATCCCACACCAGAGCACAACTCCTCCCATGATTAAAAGAATGTCCATTTTAATTTGCATAACACAGCTGATGTAAATGCACACAGACTTGCACTGTCTTCGCCAGCCAGCCATTGACAGTGGTGTTTGATTGTAAATGTGCCTTCCCATCTTAATGGAAAACTCTCATAATTGTCCTGTATCTAGTTGTAATAATAAGTATGACTAAGTAATTTTAACTGCTGTCACCTTTCCAAGGGACTCTGCTACAATCTGTGGCTAGGGTTGAACTAGTGCTCATGTCCAGTTCCTCATGCTTGTGGTTGTTTCCCTCCCTCCTCCATGCCTATTCCCATGGTGCCCGTCCCCTCTTAGGTTCTCCTGAGTGAGATCTATGCTGACCTGGGCGCCTCCAGAGTGGTGGTGCAGGAGCTCAAGGCCAACGCCGGAGCCAAGGAGCAGAATGACTTCCTCCAGCAGGGAGACCCTTACAGGTGAGGTCACAGGTCTAGGCTAGAGCAGGGAGACTTACAGGTGAGGTCACAGGTCTAGGCTAGAGCAGGGAGACTCTTACAGGTGAGGTCACAGGTCATATGCTAGAGCAGGGAGACTCTTACAGGTGAGGTCACAGGTCTAGGCTAGAGCATAAAGCATGTGCTGCACCTGAAGAGATCTATACCAAACCATGGGTTATTGAAGGTCGAACTTAGTACAAATGAAGATGTTATAGAGCAAACCAGCTGTCAAAATCAGTGTAATTGACCATCACTATGACTGGTACAGTCAAATGAATAGACACTAAGTGAATTGTGGTAAGGCCAGAAACGGGTAACCTGTGCCCCTTCATATGTTCCTAGCTGCTCAGTGCAGTTGTGCCCATCCCTGTATTTTAAGTCGTTCTCCATGGTGGTTTAGTTGCCAGCCCCAGTTGGGTTGATAAATGAGTCCAGCAACAGTTTGACATCTGGGGACAAGCTTTATTGAAGTGATGCGTTTCAGCACACAGGCTTTCATCATGACACAACTCTGTTGTTGTGTGTCTGAGCCTTTTTTGGGTCCAAGAAAACATCTAGAGGGCAGGGTTACAGGAGCATCTTGACCTGGTCCTAACATGTACACTTCTCCTGTCCCTCTGCAGGGTCCTCCAGCACCCTAACATCCTCCAGTGTCTCGGCCAGTGCGTGGAGGCCATCCCCTTTCTGCTGGTCTTTGAGTATTGTGAGCTGGTAAGTGTGTTAACACTATTGTGACTTATATTCACAGATTACTCTGTGGAATGTGAAAACAAGACAGGGATATTTTTGAATTCCCTGCTTTCTCTCTGGGGTAAAAAAAAAGAAAAAGTAAGTACATGTATTAGTACAGTGGTGTTCACCAGTGTGTGAAGTACATGTATTAGTACAGTGGTGTTCACCAGTGTGTGAAGTACATGTATTAGTACAGTGGTGTTCACCAGTGTGTGAAGTACATGTATGTGGTGCTTGAAAGTGTGTGAACTCTTTAGAATTGTCTTTATTTATTGATATTACACATCTTTGAGTGGCAAAAGTATGAGAACCTCTGGGATTAGCAGTTCATTTGAAGGTGAGATCAGATCTGGTGTTTTCAATGAATGGGATATCAGTCAGGTGTGAGTGGGCGCCATGTTTCATTTAAAGAACAGGGATCTATCAAAGCCTGATTTTCACAAGACATTTTTGTGGAAGTGTATCATGGCACGGACAAAGTAGATTTCTGAGTACCTCAGGAAAAGAGTTGTTGATGCTCATCAGGCTTGAAAAGGTTACAAAGAGTTTGGACTCCAATCCAGTCCAGTCCAGTGTCAGCCAGGCCCAGTGAGAGGTGACATACCTGTGGCTCCCACTGCCCTGTGGCTCACCCTCTCCTGAGGCCAACTACCACCATCCAAAGCGTCAGTTCTTTCATCAGAATCTCTTGGTTGTTGTTGATGGTGGGGATAATTTAAGCAAGCAAACAAAACAAGCTAAACAAAAGATGGCGTGCCAAGTTTGTCTAGCTCATATGGAAATGAGGGGAACAGGCAGCTGCACCTTCAGAAGGCCCAACCACTCGGCCACAGGTAGTGACATCACTGAAGCCCCGCCTGTAAGTCAGTGATTTGCCTACAATGGGACCCAACCTATCCTAACATCAAACATCCAAACGCCATTGTAAGTCTGGACAAAAATAGAGATATTGTTAATCAGTGGAATCCAACATCAGCAGTTTTACCATCTGTTCCCCACATGATTACTGTTACTGTTTGAGCGGGAAATGTTCAGATTTGTTTGTAGGTTAGGTTAGACAGGTGCTTAGTGTTGTTGTCTCTTTGGGTTTGTGGGAACATCTAGTCATGGCTCATCTCTGGGCTGGGGCCACCTCCACCCCCTCCCAGCTGTAAGGAGAGATCCATCTCCCAGAGAGCCCGACTGGAGGGACGTTGCACCGCTGCCGTGCCGCTGCCTGCCCCCCCCTTGATTTACTTCATCTTTCTCCTCAGTCTATTTCTGTTGCTCTGTTGCCTCTTTTGCACCCTGAGCAGTGAGTCACGCAGTTACGAGCACCCTTTCCTGCACCCATCCCAACACCCCACACACTCACTTTCTCTCTCTCGCACACTCTCTCTCTCTGTCTCTCTCTGTCTCTGTCTCTGGCTCTGGCTCTCTCTCTCGCACTCTCTATCTCTCGCACTCTCTATCTCTCGCACTCTCTCTCTCTCGCACTCTCTCTCTCTCGCACTCTCTCTCTCTCTCTCTCTCTCTCTCTCTCCCCCCCACCCCCTCCTTCCACCCTTTCCTAGTCCCGAAGCCCAATTAAGCAACAGGCTCCTCTTTCTCTCTGTCAGTCAGGCATCTCGCTGTGTTGGTGCATTTTTTTTTTGGCTACGGCTGGCTCCCTGGTTGCTGAAGCACACAGCCTTTTAGTGTGTGTGTGTGTGTGTGTGTGTGTGTGTGTGTGTGTGTGTGTGTGTGTGTGTGTGTGTGTGTGACCCCTCTCCCCATCACGTCAGCTCAGGACTGAAAGCTGCACCAGGGAGATTATTCAGCCATTTAAGAGCTGCTCTTTCTCTACCTCTGCTCAGCTCTTTAATCAAAGCGCTTCAGGGCTGTCCAGTGGATTGCCTACATCTGACTTCACCCGAGTGGTTAGTTTGTGTGACACTGGGATTGTTTCGGCCTGTCTGTTTATGCAAACTTGTGCCTGTATTTGTTTAAGGGTGTGCAAATACCCCTTTTCCACCAAAGCCGCACCAGCACCAGCTTTTAGGTGGGCCAGAAACAAGAACCGGTGACGTCGGGTTCGTCCCGAGATTATGGGCGGAGCTACCACACCAGAAACAGATATTTTCGCCGCCATTTTTTTCCCACCGTCAACCAAGAGGATGAGTGAAAACGGTGAAAACATAAATGAAAAATCCATCCAGCAGTGGATCACCGATGAAATAAAAACATTGATAGCGATTTTGTCATCAACAGAAATGCAAGACAAACTTGGGGAGGCAGTAAGGAAAGCTAAACTATATGAGGAAATAGGGGGAGAGTTGGAGATGGCGGGGTTCAAAAGGACAACAGACCAAGTAACAAACTAATTAAAAAAATAAAGAAAGCTTTCATCCATCAAAATGTGTTGTCTGCATCGTATACAGTAACTCTTTCAATCTATCTTGTTTTGGTTGTGTGATGTCACACCTAAGATTAGCTGTTGACTAAGCAAATTCGTGTAGCAGCTAGCTAACTAGCATTAGCTGCTAGCTGTCGTGAGGTACTGTTACAGTTGTTGTGGCAACTGGTAAGTAGGTAGTAGCTAGTCTACTTGTGTAAAGATATATGTATTGTTTATGTAATCACTTATATATGTATTGTTTATGTAATCACTTTTATATATCCAACCCAAATGCTTTGGCAATACTAGTCTACAACGTTATGGTCATGCCAATAAAGCTTCTTTTGAATTGAATTGAATAGTCAACTCCCGTCATGAACTGCATTGTCACTCGTTTGATCTACGTGGAGACATATAGAAAACCCGTTGCCAAGTAAACAGAACATTAACTTAAGCTCGTTTGGTACTACATGGTATTAAAAATGAAACATAATAGCAGTTTTATCGAAATTTGTTTGCCTTCTCCCAGGAATAAAACCACTCGTAAATAACTAGTAACCTGTCACAACATTCCAAAATGTTCAGCTAGGACAACGGAGGCGTATGACGTGATTTAAAGACGTAGCTAGCCCAACTATGGCTCTCGGTCGGTGGAAAATCGAGCTGGTTCTTAGATAAGAACCAGCACCGAACCGCTTAAGCACCAGCCCGGAACCAGCACCGGCCCGGCTTTGGTGGAAAAGGGGTATTAGAGCACCTGCAAAACAAAATGGACTCCTAAAGCAGAATAAATAAACAGAATGCATGTTTTATGACCTGGAAACAGCAGAGAATGTGTAGGGGCAGTAGTCAAGGCTGGGTTTATGTTTAGATGGACATGACATTGGCTGGAGTGGGTGTCTGTGCTGACAAGCTGCCCCTGTGAAGTGAAGTGAAGTGCTGAGTTGGGTCGGGTCAGTGGAGGATGAGAGGGTCAGGTGTGTGTGTGTGTGTGTGTGTGTGTGTGTGCACGTGCATATTAGATAGTTGTCTTTGGTTGTTCTGAGCATCAGACTAAAAACCTTCTCTCACTCTAAATTACAAAAATCAAGTTATTGTCCCACAATTTCATGGTTTATGTTTGCATAATATAAGCACTTATTTCATGTTGATTGTTGAGTTGTTTGTGTTACCATGGAGAGTGGAGGAGGGTGTCAGTGTGATGAGTGTGTGATGGATGGTTTGTTGGGGCCTGACTCGGGGCATTCTGCACACAAATAAGCAGGCGTGTGCAACCGGAGCAGAGCTGGCTGGAGGCTAGCTGCCGAACACTGACTGACAGCCTCGTCTGCTCAGGAACCTAGCCGCGTGTGTGTGTGCGCGTGCGAGTGTGCGACTGCGTGCGTGTGTGCGTGGCAAGGGTTCCAAATGTGTTTGAAAGGGAACATGTAAATCATGTTCACTTGAAACATCCCAGACAGTGTTGTATATCTGTATGTAATGTTCTCTAAAGTGGTTGACTATGAAGTAAGAGTGCTTTGTGCATTCGAGGGGAAAGAGATGGCTGCAGTGGAGTTTCCTCAGTGAGCACCGTTGGTCTTTATGGATGTGCTACGCTTCTGTCCTGTTCTGTCCTGCAAACAAGCTCATGCTGTGATGTACCAGACAAGTTTAACAATCTCTTGCTGATACACATGTTCTACTTTACCTTTGGAAGTGTCCTGCTTCTCCCCCCACTGTTCACCGTCATCACATCTCTCCCCCCACTGTTCACCGTGGTCACATCTCTCCCCCCACTATTCACCGTGGCCACATCTCTCCCCTCAAGCCTCTGATATGCCCACCAAAGCATTTGTTGTTGCATCTTGCTGCACGACTGGTGGCTCTGTCTGCTGATGTGCATACAGCCTCCCTCCCTCACACACACACTGCCTCTGCCTCCATATCTGTCGCTGCTAGTGGATTAGTCACCTGTGCAGCCTCACTCCCAGCCCCTGCGTCTCTCTCCACACGGCTGTATCCCTCACAGCTGCTTGTGGGAGAGGTGTGGAGCGCGGAGGCAGCTGATTTATGGCTGTTGCATAAGTGACGTTCCGTAATCTGGCAGCGGTGTGACGATAGCAGAGGCCCAGACGGAAGGAGGCTTCAAACACCCCCCCACCCCACCTTTGTAAACAGAGACGCCTGCAGCCCTGCGCTCGGGGCATTCTTCTCCACTGTGTTACCTCACCCCACTGTCTGCAGCCCTGGGCCTCTTAAGACCATTCCTCTGGTCTGTTGGAGAAGGCGTGATTGGTGGGAAGCGCTCGTCTCGTACTTGTTTACGTTTGCACCAGGGCTGACTATTGGCTGTTCCCTCAGGATAATAAACATCACACATGCCTTTTGGAATCTACATATATATACACTATACATATTGGAAAAAACATTAGTGAAATGGTACAGTACTGGTGTACATTGTATTGCATATAAAAAAAATTAAAAAAAAAACTGTTAATTTAATGTCAATGTTTTAAAGATCAAATAAATCCCTTAAGCACCACAAGCTTTAAAATAAAACCTTCTAAGAACTAAGATTTTTCTTCATATTGCATATGCTTAACATATTTGTTAAGAATACCAGCGTGATCCGTTGTCATCGTTGTATGAAGCTTAGAAGCTTATTGGTAGAATACAGGTTGAACAATGAAGACCTTTTATGACCATAACATGGTCTTGTGATGTAGACTGTTGTCATCTGTCAAACCCACTGTTTACACCGTACCCAGTGTCTAAAAAGCACGGAGCAGCCCTACACTACATGCACACAGGGAATGTGGCCTGAATTGACCACCACATTGTGCTATTTCAGTGATATTTATATTTATACCCAGTTCATTATTTAGCAGTCCTAATGAGAAAGGTTGAAATTTCTATTTTGGGTATATGAATAATTCCCATTTGTACTGATTTCAGTATTTGTCTTGGCCATTGAATTCCATGTCCTGCAGGGAGTATGCGTAACCCGCTGCAGTGACAACTGGAAGGCCCCCTGATGCTGTTCCAACCCAGTCAGCCTTTCTGGTGGGGTTGTTTTTGTCTCCAGTCATGCTGACTCACAAGCCCAGTGACCACACAGAGCAGAGCACATAGCAGTGCTCAGCAGACTGCAGGAGATCCCGTGACTGCAAGCCTGACTCATATCCCCGACAGGCAGACAGGCAGAGACAGACAGACAGACAGACAGGCAGAGACAGACAGACAGACAGACAGGCAGAGACAGACAGACAGGCAGAGACAGACAGACAGGCAGAGACAGACAGGCAGACAGGAGAGGCTGTTCAGTCGGAGCTCCATTTCCCCACCTTGCGTTTGGGTGGTGTCTGCTCATGTCCCATCTTCCTTCAGGGTCCCCCCTACCCCCCCAGTTGTGCCTTGCTTTGGGGCAGTCATGGCATCCGCTGGGGCGTGGTGCAGTGGCGCGTCGGTGCTAATGAGACGATCCTCCCATGGCCTGATATTCCCATCGGCGGAGCAGGTCTGAGACCTGTGGTGGCCTGGCCATCAGAAACTCAACCTGCGCCAGTGAACCTGCGGCCGACGCATCCCTCTGAGTGCTGAGCTTTTTATTTTTAAATTGCTGTGACCCAGCAAGGGCTTTCCCTTTTTTGGTGCCCTGAGGCGTCCGCAGCTTTTGGAGGGAGAATATCTCTGCCCCCCTGTGGCTACTTGCAGTACTGCAGCCCCCGCTTGTGCTTGTGTGCTACTCTAGAGGCAGAGGCCCCAGCAGACGTCTGCTCCATAGGTTATGTTCACTGGGAAAGATACCCACAGGATGGCCGTTTTCTGGGGATATGGTAGAAGTCAACTTCTCACAATAAAGCTTTTTATCACAGGGTACCCACTTGTTGTGTTTTTGTAGTGTTAGGACCGTGTATATGTTTTTGTTTGTTTGTTTGTTTGTTTGTTTGAGCCTTTAATAAGGTGTGGGTGTGTTTTGTATGTGCATTGCAGGGCGACCTGAAGAGTTACCTGGCTCAGCAGGACTGGCGCTATGGGAAGGCTGAGCTGCTGCAGCTCCAGAGGATGGCCTGTGAGATCGCTGCCGGGGTCACCCACCTCCACAAGCACAACTTCCTGCACAGGTAACCCTTCCTGTGGGATGAACCCAGCTACTTTTCCTGTGTGAATTCAATCGATATACTTTTGCATTAATTTATAAAAGTGCATTGCTCCTTGTCACCACTGTCTGACAACCAGAAAGTAAACATTTTTTCACGATTCAATCAAGTGAGAGAGGGAGTGAAGGGTTTGTGACAGAGGTGATGGCATGCGGGCGCTGAACTCGTCTGCTCTGTTTTATGATCTCGGAATATGCCGGAAGGCATCTGATTACACGGTGCCCGGGGATGGCCGCGGTGTCGGCTTGCCCTGGGACCGCCTGGATATATGATGAATCTGCACTTTGTGTGTAAACGGATCACTTCGCACCGGGCAGCGCTCCACCGGCGTTAAGACGGGACACTCCCAGAATTCCTCTGTGCATTGTAAAGGCAGTCATGAAAATGACAGTGGATTGCTCAGTTTGGTCACTAAAGCTGATTTATTTTCGAGAGTCCCCCCCTTGCGCTGCCTCTCTGTCTCGGTCTCGCGCCCCTCTCTCGCCCATCCCTCTCGTGCTATTTTGTCCCTCTGTGAGTCAGTCTGTAAGCAGGAGATCAGGCAGTCTCGGGGCTTGCTTCATACAGTGAACAAACAGGCTGGAGGGAGAGAGGAAATCGTATGTTTAACCCCATGTGGAGAACAGATTTGTGGATGACATGGTTGTCTACAGGCTACGTCTATCCGGCTTTTTTACTGGAATTGGAACTTATTGAAATTTGATAGTACACTAATTCCAACAACACTCCAGTAGGGTTTTATTAAACCACAGATTTCCTTTTTTATTTTCATAAATCTGTAGTTTCTGTCTTCTTTTGTTTAACATTTGGAGCAAGAGACGCTGTCCCCGAGGACCCTTGTAGGGCTAAACGGCGAGGAGCAGGACTGTCTGTAGTGTATGAGGGGTCCTGGCCAAGAGCTGGCTACAGTTTCTAAAATATCTCTCAATTTATCTTGCAGTAGTTTCATGCAGGCTGACAGTGGCAGGGTCTATGAGCAAAGACCACTTGCGTCAGCGATGTCCTGGGTTAGGGACTTGGGTGGTGGAGGACTGGCAGTAAGAGAGACACACTTCTGGAACTGGTGTGAGAGTGTGCAGCAGGGCCAAGATGAAACCGTAGCTGGCCTCTTATCTGAATGAGCTACCATCTGTCCCGCCGCGCCCCCACCGGACCCGCTAGAGACCACAGCGAGTGTCCCTCCCTGGGAACAACATCATGGTGCTGTGTGAGCGAGCTGGGAAATGCTCCAGCATCAGTGATTTTGTTGCTAGGGGGAGAGCAGACACGCCTGAAGATGCTCCAGCATCAGTGATTTTGTTGCTAGGGGGAGAGCAGACACGCCTGAAGATGCTCCAGCATCAGTGATTTGGTTGCTAGGGGGAGAGCAGACACGCCTGAAGATGCTCCAGCATCAGTGATTTGGTTGCTAGGGGGAGAGCAGACACGCCTGAAGATGCTCCAGCATCAGTGATTTGGTTGCTAGGGGGAGAGCAGACACGCCTGAAGATGCTCCAGCATCAGTGTTTTTGTTGCTAGGGGGAGAGTAGACACGCCTGAAGATGGTTGGCACTAGGGGTGGGAAAAAAAATCGATTCTTCGATTTCTCTCGATTCTCTCTAGAACGATTCTGTCTCGATTCAGAAAAGTTCTTAATCGATTTTTTAATAAAAAAAAAATAATAATAATAATAATAATAATATATATATATATATATATATATATATATATATATATATATATATTTTTTAACACATTCATTTTGTGTTGAAATGCAAGCTGCATCGATTATTGCATTGTTAATAGAAAGTCATAATTGTGACAAGGAAAAACTTTTTCTCTAATATAAAAATAGAGAAGGTAATTCATCTGTTGATTTTCTTTAATTATCAAATACAAAGTAGGAAGTGATTTGAGACTCTGAGTAGCAACTCGAATGTTTTAAAAATCGAGATGCATCGATAATCGTTTTACCGGTTTAGAATTGATAATCGATAATTGGTTTAGAATCGATAATCGGTTTAGAATCGAATCGTTGACCTCTGAATCGGAATCGAATCGTGAGGTGCCAAGAGATTCCCACCCCTAGTTGGCACCCGTCGCAGTGCAATTTCAGGAGGTTGAAACAGGAAGGTGGGGAAGGACCTGATGAGAATAGATGTGTTCAGATATCCATCAGGCTGAATACAGATCAGTGATAGGAAGCAATCACAGACCTGACTGACCTGTTAAACAGCCCCCTTGTCCTTTGTCACAATCTGTTTGAAGATGCAATTGCCTGCCTCAATTATGACACCACCAGACACTAAATGTAATGTTTCTTCAGATTGAATTAAACTGAAATTATTAACTGCTATGGGTAATGTTTTTTTTTTAATTGAAATTTACTTTCTTTTCCAGTGATTTGGCCCTTCGAAACTGCTTTTTAACTGCTGACCTGATGGTTAAAGTAGGAGATTATGGAATCGGACCATATAGATATAAGGTAAGAGTATCCTGGTTCACACGCTCCCGAGCACAGTGACTTGCTATCTCCCATATTGGCCTGGGGATGCGGTTTCACCCATTAAAACAGAGGTCCATGCCTTTGCAGAAATCGAAATGTTCTCCAGTGCTGTGGACATGCAGCTGTTGCCCTGTGACCCCTAGTTAAAGCCCAGAGCTGAATAAAGCCTCTAAAGTGAAATGCAATACAGTGCCCATGTTTCCAGCAGAACACAGACAAGCCATAGATGTCCATCTGCATTCTCCAGATATCGCCAAGATCTCAGTTGGGTGACTGGAGATGGCCAGCTCATGACATAAGTGTTGCACTGCATTTAATGTATGTCTATACCAAGTATGATGGTCTAAATTTAAACTGATGGGAACGGGCACGGTGACCTCCACATACGCAGCTGTTTAGCTGATGTGGTCAGTCACCCCAAGTGATGCTTTCATCATTATTTCAAATGGGATAAATTATGTAGCTTTGACCCACCTCACAGTTCAGCTAATGAGCCCAGAGGCTAGCTGGTTAGTATACATATACGTGACAATACCCTTGTGTGTGTGTGTGTGTGTGTGTGTGTGTGTGTGTGTGTGTGTGTGTGTGTGTGTGTGTGTGTGTGTGTGTGTGTGTGTGTGTGTGTGTGTGTGTGTGTGTGTGTGTGTGTGTGTGTGTGTGTGTGTGTGTGTGTGTGTGTGTTGTGTCCCTCAGGAGGATTATGTCACCACGGAGGAGGACCAGCTCGTGCCCCTGCGCTGGCTTGCCCCTGAGCTGGTGGGGGACCTGCACGGCGGTGTCATCACTGCAGAGCAAACCAAGCCTGGCAATGTGTGGTAAGGGCATGTACAGGCTCCCATGTCTGAATACATTATTATGAAACATGTTTAAAGGCATCATGGTACCAATATGAAATGAACACCTTAATCTTTCTTTAATAAACATGTACTATTATGACTTTGTGATAGCCCTGTAAATTCAAAACAAGGTGAAATATATTTATGTTAATGTGTGCATTTTAATTTCCCCTCAGGGGTATGATCATATACATTAATGTACATAAAACATCAGCATAACACACAGATGCTCTGTTGATGCAACCATACAATACATTTAGGGGTGTCCTGCTTTGACTTTACATGAAGACCAGCCACAGAGAATTTAGCCAAACAAACTTGAAACACATAGCTTCAACCAACTTGTCAAGAACACAACCCTTATAAGACATCAATACAATTATGTTCTAGTGGCTACCTTTGTGCATATTACTTGCCATTCTGTCCAGCTGAATCCCGTGTTGACTGCTGTAAGTATAGGTCAGATGATGATAGGAGCTACGTCTCCACATCCCCCTGCTGACAGGGTCAGGGGCCTTTGATAGTGTGCCCCTCCACTAATGTTGCAGGTGCTGCTTGTCATTGGTCATAAATCTCGAATTTTCCCGGCCATGGTTGTCATGGGCCAGGCCCTTTTCCTTGCTCCTGCTGGCACAGATAGGCATCATTATCTGTCGCCCAAATGATTCCTTTGGCTCTTTGTCTTGCATAAGAGACTGGAATATGTGGCAGACTTATTTTGAGAGTAGCCGTCTCTATAAGGATAGGTCATTTTGAAGTCATTACATAATATGCCTATCCCATTGCAAGTACTGAGTCATTTTTAACATGGATCTCTCCTAAAATTATCAATTCAGTTTTTATCCCGTTTGGCACCCAAATGTGGCCAAATTGCCATTGGTGTAACTCCAACCAGTTGCCCATCTCAGTCATTTCAACTTCTGGAGCCTGAAGGAGATTTCTCTGTTTGTTTTTGCAGGTCATTAGGGGTCACACTGTGGGAACTGTTTGAAAATGCCAACCAGCCCTACCCTCACCTGTCTGATAGAGAAGTGCTGAACCATGTGATCAGAGACCAGCAGATCAAACTCTTCAAACCACAGCTGGACCTGCCCTATTCTGAGAGATGGTGAGATTTCAAATATACAGCATGAGGGAACACCATATTGTTTGTAGAGTTCGATAATGATTGTGCTCATAAAAATCACAACACTACACGATATACAAAATATATGTGTGTATTAGGAGTGGGCGATATACCGGTTTGATAGTAAAAACCGGTATTGTGCCACGCCATGATATGGATTTTGCAATACCGTGGATACCGCGATTTATTCATAATTCATAATTCATAAATTCGAATTTGGCATTCATATTGTTTTGTTCCAAATTTCAACTGAGTGATAGTACTAAGTAGCTACATCTTTTTTTATTTTAATCTAACCTTTCTTGGTTCTTACGAAAAAAAGAATGTATGTTAAAATATTGACCTATTTTTATGAGAGGACGGCGCATGCATTTGTTGCGCGCATGTAGTGCTAGCAACAAACAAGCGTGCAGGCAGCTGAAGTTAGTAGGCAGGCTATCCACATCTCTCTCCATAGTTGTGTCGCCGTGTTGTTTTAGCCAAAGGTGTAAGCATCAGCAACCTGTTAAATCACCATTCAATTGGCAGCTTGCACATTGTCTACTGGTTGTTCATCATATTTCATATCATCATTCTTAACCCACATAGGTAAGGTAGGCTACATACAGTTGGCAGCTGCTAGCTTGTGATGAACTCGTGTTAATATGTGTGAATATTAACTCTTTCATACGAAGTTGCACAGGCACCCTCAGGGTTTCTACCTTTTCCCATTATAATGTTATGATTAAATCGAGGAGACTATAACATCAGCTAGATAACTAGCTATCATTTCATGCAAATGTAACTCTTCCATTTAAATCGTTTATGCTAAGGTTATTTAAAGTTCCCTTAGCTAGCACAGCAATTCGACAACCATAACCAGGAAACACAACTTTAGCTGCAAAGTTTAATTTCTCAAAATCAGCTCACCATTAAAAAGCAGTCTTGGGTTCAAAGTGATTACAACCACTTGTGTGATGTTAAATGGCTTCACATAGATATAAACAATCCTAAGAGAAATAATGGGAAATCGACAAAGGGCTCACTCTGATATCAATGTAATGTTAGGGAATATTGCTCATGCTAATATTTAGTCTTCGCTCTTCGTCCAAAGCCAAATCTATTCTTGAGGTTCCAAAATTTTTCAAAAGCAATTTGGCTTTGAATGTGAGTATTCGATCGAGTTATCTTCTGTCCCGTCGTTTGAAGCATACCTTTTAGCTCCGGCATTGGTCTCCCATTATTTAACATTTCACGTTTCGATTGAAAGTCCAGTTTCAGGCTCTCGCGCACCCCCCCTTCATTGAGACAGAGGTACTGTTTGCCTCCCCTCAGTGCCTTTTCACTGCTACGCGGATTTATGTCAGATCAGCAAGACTACATAAGTTCTACACATACGTGAAATACATGACATATTCTATGGATAGAGAGGACATATAATACAAGTGTCCACAAATACTAGTGGTGACAAACAACGAGAAAGCAAAAGGCATGTGCTCAACCCAGTTAGTGAGGGATTGTACAATCTGAGATGAGGCGCTGCTCGTCGCTGCCTCACCTCGCATGTCTCCTCTCTGTTTGAACAGGACATGCGCAAATTCAGCGATTTTTGATTATAAAAATGCTTGAAATTATTGGAATCATACAGAAATTACATTTGTAGCACATATCAGTAGATACATATTTATTTTATCATTATTTGATTTTTACTTTTCATGATGACATATTTTGCCTTAACTAATATAATTTAGTTAAGAAGGGCTATTAAAATGTGATTCAGATTTTTTCCCCTCATATATCGTGATATCATATCGATATCGTCTGGACAGTGGAAAATATCGTGATATGAATTTTAGCTCATATCGCCCACCCCTAGTGTGTATATATTTATTTATTTATTATAATTTCTGTTTTTAAATCAGGTGAAAGTGTTGACACACTCATTGCATTCAGTAGAAACATTTATCATAGTAGATTTGAAGTTAAAATATTGCTGTGAACATGCAAGCCTACAACATTACACATACAAATTGTGTTGTGTGTGTCACACACATACAACTCTTTCTGCGGTGCAAACTATACAGCCAACAAAGCATGCATGCACCACCTGGGCGCACATCAGAACGGTCGTTTCTACACTGCTGGTCTATTGAATGTGCAGTGTTTGAGACATATATTCACTGGGCTGGTGACTTAAGGACTTTAGGAAGAGTTATCAGGGTGCTGCATTTTAGACACACGTATGAAAGGGTGACACTGTCTTCACAGAATGTTTTGTTATTGTGCAGGTATGAGGTGCTACAGTTCTGCTGGTTGCCTCCGGACAAGCGGGCCACGGCAGAGGAGGTGCACCGGCTGCTGACCTACCTTCGAATGCAGGGCCAGAAGGACGTGGAGGACGACTTTGAGCAACGCTGGAATGCCCTTCGGCCTAACCC
The DNA here is from genome assembly GCF_900700415.2 of Clupea harengus. Classification (NCBI taxonomy): domain Eukaryota; kingdom Metazoa; phylum Chordata; class Actinopteri; order Clupeiformes; family Clupeidae; genus Clupea; species Clupea harengus. The sequence continues at coordinate 19,254,125 of NC_045152.1, forward strand.
GTGCACCCGTCAGACCACCGTCAGCCACTCCTCCTTCCCCATCCTGGAGACTCTGGATGAAGGCGGAGAGCCGGATGAGGTGCTGACTGTCACCGAGACCAGCCGAGGCCTCAGCTTTGAGTACGTGTGGGAAGGGGCCAAGCACGACCACTACGACAACCACAACCGCTCTGCCATGGACTCCACGCTGAACTACAACAGTGTGTTCTTTCCTGTGCCCAGCCAAGACATCCACGCCCATTTCCCTCCATCTGTGGGAGATTCAGGGCCACAGCGTGTCAGTCCTCCAACCCAAGGAGTGCCGGGTGTCTTGCCGGTGTTCGACTCCCATGAGGTAGCCTCTGGGAAGGACTACTACATCCAGCTGGAGGAGCAAGAGGACAGCACCACAGACTCCCAGGACCTGCAGGCCAAGGCCGAGGCACCTCCAGAGTCCCAGCAGTTCTTGATACTGCAGGACTCCCGAATGGACGAGTCGAGCACAGACGCGGACTTCTTTCATGGAAGCATTGACTCAAAGGATTCGTTCATGCCAGACAGCCACACTTGGTCTTCCAGTGATCACGAGAGTCCTTTCCATGCCAACATATTTAGTGAGGGCGACTCAAAACTAGAGGAGCCCTGTTCATGGAGGACTGGTTTCCTGGAGCTTCCGGATTTGAGCAACAGCAGTGGCTTCCAGCAGGGGAACTCTGCACTGAGCGAGAACCCAACCCCAACCCAGACCCCGACCCAGACCCAGGCTCAGAGCACAGAACAGAACAGCAAGCCTTTTTTAGGAGGGGAAGGGTTTAGAGACACTCTGCTGGAGGACTGTGAGGCGGGTGATGCAGATTTCATGAGGCTCCTAAACACAGAGAAGCTTGCTGACAACTTCCTGTTTCTCAAGGAAAAGAGTTTGATGAAGGAGAACCCAGATTTGGAGAAATTGGACCAGAATGCCAACTCAGCTGGTAGTGTAATCACAAGCATTTTAGAAAGTGATGAGGTCACAGACAGAGCATCCATACCTGTGGACACTGCAAAATCTGTAGCAAATGTTGCCCACCCAAAAGTGGAACTGTTTGACTTTTCAGGCTCCGATTTTGGGGGGTTTCTGCAACCTTTAGGAAATGAAACTCAGGTGCCTTCGAAAACCTTGCTTTCAGGAGAGACCTATAACAACGCTTTGCCTCTCAGTAGTGGTTCTCCTAGTGAAAAACATGCTCTGCTAGACTCTCCTGGATCTGAGATCAGTTCCGCTCTTGACTCTACCTCTCAGAGTGCACCGGCCCCTGTAGGTCCAGCCCCAGTATGTCTGGTTACTGGTCCACTGTCCCCTGTGCTCAATCAAAGTGCCACTCCAGAAATGATGTGCGCCGTTGCCAAAATGCCTAGCAATGAAGGAACTGTAGGACACTTTCAGGATCTCACTCAACACATAGGAACAGACTGTACAGAACTCAATCATGCCTCTTCCTTAGAACCCATTGGCTTGTTAGCTGAAGACAAAGACCCATATAGTGCTGCCTCTTTGACGGACTCAGCTGTAGATGTAGACAAAGGCTCGAACACAGAAACGGATCATCTACCGCAGTGCACTGACGAGGAGGGCAGCTTTGCAGATGGTCTGTCTCAAGACAGGACCTCTCTACAGGTCTCAGAACCCTGTTTGGACCAGATCAGTCAGGACAGCCTTTTGGATGACAGCCTTTCTTCCCCACTGCCAACCATGGAGAACTCTGCCGAGACGCCTGACTCCTTAGACTCTCTGGATATACACAGGCTTGGGGGTCAGGAGGAGACCCTCACAACCCCTGCCTCAAGCAAACTGCAGCCCCCTTACAAGACTGCAGACAGTGGCTATGAGACAGAGAACCTGGAGTCTCCAGAGTGGAACTCTCAGCTGGTTCAGGACACCCCCTCCAGGGAAACCGAAGCGAGTGCCACGCCAGAAGCATCCTATGTGCCGTTGGTCCCCCCGGAGATTGTTGTGTCAGAGGTTGAGAATGGACATCCTGTGGAAGAGGACGCACAGCGGGATGAACACCAGGAGGAAGGTTCTGCTTCAGGGGAGGACACCTACACCGCAGGCAGCTACAGAGACTCGGCCTACTTCTCAGATAACGAGTTGGAGACGGACCGGCGACCCGAGGAGGCAAACGGGGGGACACCCGCTGAGGCGCTGCTCAGCAACGCAAGTGAGACAGTGAGCCCTCAGGAGACTCCTCGCCAGGAGATGCTTGATTCACAGACTGGTACGTCACAAGACCTGTCTAACCAGGTGTCTGACCTTGTGGATCCTATGCTCCCGGAGTCCACAACAAATGGTGTGCCTGAGCCTCTCCTCAGCTCAGAAGAGGACCGTGCTGAGGACAGACTGGTATCTGCTGATGCTCAGAAGGAATCGCAGGAGACAGCTGGTGTCCCTGATAGGTGTTCTTCTCCAGCAGTCTCTGGTGCAGTCTCAAAACCCTCAACGAATGTCTCCTCCGGCATCACTGAACCCCCTCCGAAATCTCCGCTAGACAATATGGTCCACGCCAAGCTCACCAGAACATTTGCTGGAGAAGTGCGCAGGAAGGAGCCGGACAGTGAGGGGAGATATCTGAGCCGTCGGGATTCAGAGGACGGGCGCGAGGATGGGATGGACGCCGACGAGGAGGATGAGAACAGCGATGACTCAGATGACGAGAGGCATGCATACCGCCTGCACAGCAGCAGCGAGGAGAGCGAGGACGATGTGGAGCACCCGGTTCCTCTCATCATCTGCGATAATAGTGGTGCAAGCCACCTCAAGAGCCTGCTCAAGCCAACATCGTTACAAGTAGACAAAACCTCAGCGGCAGACACCAGCGATGCTGACAGCTCAAGAAGAGCCGTGTCCTTCTTTGATGATGTCACTGTCTTCCTCTTTGATCAGGTACAGATCTCTTGCGTCACTACTAAACTAAAAACTGGTAGAATCTTTCCTTCAGACTTGACTGCTTTGAATTTCATTGGGTTGTTTTTTTCTTATGTTTCTGCCTGTTGTACCTACCCCTTAACAGGAGACTCCAACTAAAGAATTGGGAGATCACACTCTTGGTTCCAACAGTCAGGTGTCAGAATTCAGCAGCCCTGCACAGTCTTCTGGTTACCTGAACAGGTTCACCAACTCTACTGAGAGTTCCACTGATGAAGAAGGTGGGCCACAAACTTCATTTTGTGAATGTAAATTCTGTACTTGTCCAAACAGTCCTCAATTTGTAAGGTGCCTGAATGTGTTTCTGTCCCATAGGTGGTGGTTTTGAGTGGGACGATGACTTCTCCTCACCCGAACCCTCCTTCCTCGCCAAGGCAGCCAGCGATGTGGCGGCTTCCAAGTCCTCGCTCGTAGGTGCCTCGCGGTACTTCTCTCCACCCCCCCAGAACCGTGGCCCAGAGACCAGCTGGACTAGCGCCGCCTCCTCCTACTCCCGCTTCTCCATCTCCCCAGCCAGCATCGCCAACTTCTCTCTCACACACCTCACCGACTCAGACATAGAGCAAGGGGGTAAGAGACACATACACCCACACATACACTTTCTTTCATTTGTTGTTCTCATGCATCCTTAGGTTATTTAATAAAAGCTTTTAAATCAAACTGCTATCACTAGAAGCCCTTCTAATCTGGCCCCTTTCCTTCTTGATTGACAGGCAGCAGTGAAGATGGGGAGAGGGACTAACAGGAGGTCGTCATTGTGAGAAGCTGTTCTTGAGAGGACCTGAGTTTCCCTGACCTGTCTGACGGTGCAAACCTCTCCTCAGACAGTGCTTAAGACTGCTGGAATCGGCTTCTGACCAATCCCTTTGACCTCAAACACCACCACTTACACCCTCTCAGTCAAAAACACTCTCTCTCGTCTTCATCCTACAGTGGATAGGATTCTTTTTAACTGAAATGTGATCCTTTGCATCTCGGGTCATTCTTCTGTCTGTGCAATCCCTCAAGCAATGATGGAACGTTCTGCTGAAAGAGATGGCAAGAAAGAAAGAAAAAACAGAAAGTGTTGAACTGTTCAAGAGCTTCCCCAGTGTCTTACCTGGTATCTGTGTGCGCTCTACACTCTCTGTACTCACATCTGTACACTTCGCTGCAGATATCTGCTTCAGACGTTGACGGTTGGACTCAAGTAATCCCCGTCAACCCACCGACACTTGTAACACTGTACACTCAAGCTACTAGGTAATAGGGATTTCCTGTCATCTGTGAGTTGCCTTTTCCTCTGATTTAGATGTTTTTCCCCATTGGAAGCCCAAAATTGAGGCTCTAAAACTCTGCTTTCACTTGAGCCTCAGTATTGGTGTGAGTGTTCTTTTCTACTTCCTGGGTTAGGCTGCAGTGTCATAATGGAACACTTTATTGCATTGGACTGCAGCCTTCTGTCACCTCATGAGATGAGACACTGTGGAGGCCCAGCCACAGGACTGTAATGGAGCACAATGTGGTCCTAGGTTCTGATGTTATTCGTTCTGTTGCAGTTTTAACCCACATTCAGTGGACACTCATAAGATACCCCGCATTCAGCTATGCTGAGGATCTGAACTTCCATGTACTGAACCGAGCCTAACCTCCACGCCACCTCGCATTGCCCCACATCAGTGGATCTGCATTGTGCCTACACCGTTATGCCCCCCTCCCTCCCCCCAATTCACACTCGCATACACACTCCACATTTTAGAAACCAAACCACTAACCTGATGGATACCATGCCATATGCTGAAAGACTTAGAGGACAGATGATTTGTTTTCAATACGAGAATGTAATATGAATTGTGTTCATATATACTGTAAAGCCAGGGGTACAATGAGGATTAGTTTGATGCTTTCAAACAGTCCTGCTGTAGGAGTTCATGTTAAAGCTTCCCTTTTCTTTCTGCGGTGAGATCAAAAGGGAATTGGTTAGGGAGCAAGATTTCTTCTGTCTTTCCCATGTAAATCACGCTATTTATGCTGAAGGACAAAACATTTTAAATCTCAAGTTTATTCTGAGCTTTCAAATCAGAATAGAGAGGTGGAGGGCACTACTATTGTAGAGCTTTCTATAAAATGTCCTATTTTATTTAACTTTTGACAACCAATTTTCACTACAGGTGAAATTGGGGTATCCCCCCCCCCCCCCCCTCAATGGTGAATCATTTCATTGGGGGTACATATTTAATTGATAAGAAATTGTAAGCAAATAAGCTGATTTTTCTATTATCTTGGTTGAAAACTCGATTTAATTAATAATTTATCTCGACACGGCTGCCATATAGTTGTGTTATGGAGACTGAATGGTGACTGGGGTTGGAGTAGATCTGCTGAAGTAGTGGGTGGATGGCCTTTGTGTATTTCACAGACAGCAGTCCCATATTTGAGCAAACCTACATCCGTATTACCAGCAGTCTCTGAGTTGAATTTTATTTAAGGAAATTCCTGTTTTTTTTTTTTCTCCAGTGTACATTGCTTAATATTGCACATCTGAAAAGTGTAACTTAAATGTTAAACTGTACTCATGTATATAAATGTTTAATTTTGTCTGTACATTGGGAATGGTGTAAGCTCTAGTTTGAGGATTCAATTTGTAATTTAAGGTGAAATAAATGACGACATATCATGGTTTTGAATGTGACAAGAAAGACATTTAAATTAATGACAATGACCAGAAGATGCAGTCCTGCTGTATCTGTATGCGTAACTTGTAAATTAAAAAAAAATTGTGCTATTTTTACTTAATATTGATGATCCTGCTTAGTGTAATTGAATGAATTGTTTATAATTACACTGTTTAATATGGAAATAAATGAAAATGTACTTCTGCATTTGGGTCTATTTAAAAGAGTTTTAACTTCTTTACAACGCCACTTAACATAGAATGAATGTTTTACACATCTGTATGATCATTTATATTGCAGCACCTTTCCATTTAAAACACCAACCAAAGAACCTCAGTTACATTAGATTCAAACTAGCAAACAAAAACACACCTTAAAGATCATCAACCACAAAATAAATGTATTATCGACATGGGTCATGTACAGAGATACCCTTACATTGTTTCAAGGCAGCATATTGTGAATCATTTAGGTTTATATGTTTTCAAAAGGTCTGCCATGCAACAATATGAGGCTTTTCTTGGGTGCAGGGGAATGTCATTTTAGGAATCACATGTAAAGATGAAAGAATATTGAAAGGGTTAACTAGCAGAACAAAAAATACACCGCATCCTCATTAAGATGTTAATACCTTGTTATTAATGGTTAGTACCATTAATGTACAAACATTCTATTTCATAGAACCCAATAAATCTCTTATGGTCAGCAATAAAAATAAAAACAAAATCATGCTTCAACACAAAATCAGACAAAAGTCACATAATGGTTAATAGGGGAGAGGAATGTAACGTGTGTAATTATGGGATGCCTGACTCCAGATCACTGGACCACAGGGCATGCAGGGTGTGAGTGACTCCTGACTGACCCCAGAACAGCGGGTCACAAGCTTATTGTGATGAGCGAGGACAGTGATGTGGAAGATGACCACGCTCAGCATGCAATGATGTTTCCGTTCACCTGCCTCTGAGCGCGGGGGGGCTGTGGGCTGCGGGCGGGGGCTCGCTGTGCCTCCAGGGCGTTCCCCCTCACCGACAGGTACATCCATCCCCCCTGAGAGGGCACAAAACCACAGACAAACAGATCTACATCCACCCTGAGAGGGCACAAAACCACAGACACAGATGCACATCCACCCTGAGCGGGCACAAAACCACAGACACAGATGCACATCCACCCTGAGCGGGCACAAAACCACAGACACCACAAAACCACAGACACACCGTCTGTCCTCTTCTGTATAGTGCCAGCTTTCACTCTCACTAAATAGTAGTTCAAGTTTATTGTGCTATTGATTTTGTGCTTTTGATTTTAAATTCATGAAATACAAATGCCTTGGAGGATGCCTCAGGGCACATAATTGATATCTAAGAATATTATGTAATTTACAGATTTCCTGAAGGATAAGGAACTCTCGTAAGTAAACTAACATGATCTGAAGTAAACTATTTGACAGAGCTGTTTATCTCAAAATCATCTCAACAGGGCCTCTAATGACTAGCATCAGTCAGGTTCTCAACAGACACTCACCCCAATACCAAAATCATCTCCTCAACAGGGCCTCTAATGACGAGCGTCAGTCAGGTTCTCAACAGACACTCACCCCAATACCAAAATCCCAGCTCTGGCCTTTGGGTTGCATGGGCTGCACCCCGACCCGGTGACAGACGGTACCAGGACTCTCTGAAGGACAGCCAGGCACTTTCTCTGCGATGATCCAAACCTGGAGAACAGCAACATACCAGTCAACAGGCCCTTCAGCTGGGGCCAGTAACCTGTTACCTTCCCCAAAACTTTTGCATTACAGACTATAATTATCAGCGGTTTCATTTACTATTTGGATAGTTATCTGAATAGGACACACAAGCACTATGGAAAAGAAAACAAGGAAAAAAGGATCATTTGAATGTATTTTTTTTTCACCTGATCCAGTGGGCCTACAGTGACCTTGCTCACGTTGTTGGAGATGAGTTCCCACACTGTGCCCTGGGGATAGCTGGGTGTCACACCATGTCTGTACCACAGATTACCTAGATAGAGAGATGATGGTGAGTGATGTGTCAAATGGCCTCCTTCCCTCACACAAGATGGCTGAGACAGAAGAGTTTGTATACTGTATACAAATAGTAATAGTTCTCTTCATGGTTCTCGGAAAGGTTCCTGTCAGGAAGACCGATCAGAGCAGGCAGAGGGACGGAACACTCACCGTTCTCGTCTACAGCGTAAACAGACGTCCGCCCCACAGAGAGCTGCTTGAGGTTCTGTTTGGGTGGAGAGGGGATGTGGTACCAACAGTCACCTGGAGAGGAGAGGAGAGGAGAGGAAAGGGGAGGAGGGAGAGGAGAGGAGAGGAGAGGAGAGGAGAGGAGAGGAGATGAGGGAGAGGAGAGGAGAGGGGAGGAGGGAGAGGAGAGGAGCATCAGGCCTGCAGAGCCAATCAACTCCACCATACTGTAATCAGTCTGAGCCACCAGTTCACAGACATGGCATGTCAGATTTAGTGGATGATTCCACATCGGGCTCCTCGATAGAAGGCCTTACCTGCAGGATTCTGGGCCGACACAGAGCCCCGGTAGAAGACGGAGTTGTCTCGGGCGATGGCCCACACCTGGTGACCTCCACCAATGGAAATGGAGCAGAATGGCTGATCAGTGCCAACATGAAGCCAGGAGCTGCCCTGAAGAGAGAGTCACATCAGTCACTGATGCAGTCTGCTGTCTACCAGGCTTACCTCCTACACAATGATCTCACTGGGTGTGTGGGCCAACTGAATCCTAAATGAGATAGCATAGGAATCGCTAAAGGTATAAGGTCGTACATCCAGTCTGCTGAAAGGTTAGTTTGATGGGTCCTTACGGCAGGGTTGTCTCTGGTCACACCCAGTCGACACAGGATGTCTCCTCTCTCACTGATGGCCCAGAGGGGAACCTGCTCCATGCTGCTCTTGGCCAAGCAGGGCAGGATGGTGATGTCACTCAGTGGAATGGGCGGGACTTCCTCCCAGGGACCAGTCAGCTGTATTCTACACTTCCTGCAGAGACAGGCAACAGACAGACAGGTTAGATATTCAATTCAAGGCAATTGTATTTATTTATAAGCACCATCAACAATCAACATTTTTACCACCCAATGCCTGAATCCCCTAGATTCCCCATTATATTCTATTCACTTTCCAAGGGAAGTATTTCAGGATAATTATATTTTTTCTCTCACACACCACAACAGTAAGAAGTCTTACCTGATCCAGCGCCTCCTTCTCACAAAGTCCTTGAGAGTCTTGTTGCCAGTATAGGCTCTATACAACCAATACATGTTCTTCTTTATTAATAATATCACTTACATTTACATATATTCACATTGGTTTCTCTGGTCATAGTGGTGATGTTTTCATCCTTGTCACTCAACTACCGATTGATCTTTTGCTTGCTTTCTTTTGTAATTTCCTTCACAAAAATACCAGCCAATTGAATCCATTCTTTATCCAAACATTTGAGATGACAATCAGGACACGACTGAGCACACTTACGCAGTGAAGTCAGCAGCATACTGCCAGCCTTCCTTGTCGCTTCCTTCCGGGGCACTGTGGTCCACAGCCCAGTCTGTCTCCTGTGTGAGCACCATGGGATTATGTGTAATGGTTTAAACATCTGAAATCGTTTTTGTCATCATTAGTGTTCTGTAGGTGGCATATTTACCGTAGCCAGCGGCCTGTCTGTCATAAAACCATGAGTGACCACTGAGGTGAGCACAGTAATGACCATTATGCAATATCACCCAGTGCTGTTTAATGCACCAGGGGGGGAAACACCATTTGCCTAGGGTTAATTTGTTAGGGGTTGAATGCTAATTCTCAGTTAAAGAAGCTCCGAGGAGAGAGAGAAAATCCTTCATCCCAGGTACACCCAGACCAGAGCTGTCAGACTGGAGTTAGCCCTGGCCTTCACTATCTGTGTGTGTGTGTCAGCACCCACCCAGGTCCATTGTGGTGAGGGTGGTTTGGTGCTGGCCTTGGTGCACTCCCTCAGCCCAGAGGCATCGCTCCACATGTGTCGGTCCATGGGGAGGCCCCTAGAGGTAAGACAGGGAAGCACACGCGTCAGTGACCAGCCCCACAGCCTGCAGTCTGAAGCAGAGACGGATGAGGTGTGGAGAGAGGTAGAGAAAGAGAGAGAGAGAGAGAGAGAGAGAGAGAGAGAGAGAGAGAGAGAGGGAGTGAGAGAAAGAGAGACATACTTGTCTGTGTATCCTGCCAGGGGGTTCCAGCGCTGGTTCTCGTAGATGAATATGCTCCTGACGTCTGCCAGTGGGCGCTGATGATCCCCGCTGCCTGCTGGAAAGATGGAGTCCATTTTTAACAGTGCACACAGGCACACTTGATGGATGTTTAAAGGAACAGTTGGGAACATGTGGACATTTGAATGACAGACCACTGAGATGGGGGGAGTATTAACTAGGGGGCAGAGGAGATGGTGCACAGGTTAGAGGTTAGAGGTTAGAGTTTATCAGTGAAGCAGGGTTAGTAAGCAGCGCTGAGGATCAGGAGGTGTGGGGGGGGGGGGGGGGTTACAGAGGGGGAACTAAATGGGTCAAACAGTGTGGAGAAAAGATCCTTTACCCTCCACGGAGCCGCCCCTGTGACCCGTGTAGACCCAAGCTGTGCCATCATAGCCAATGCCCCACACCACACCCAGACTATTACACTCCACCGTGTGCAGGTGGCCTGGGACCTGATACCAGAACCTGCACCGTGGCACAGACAGACAGACAGACAGAGACAGACGCACGCATTGGTGGGCGCTCGCAGCCATGCCACAGGAAAATGCCACCAATAATGATAATGAAAAATGTACAAGTAACACATAACAGAAAAGAGCTAGAAGAGGCCCATCACCAGATTAAACAGGCTTATATGGATACTACTGTGAATGTGTCACCCAGGTCTACATGCAGAGAATACAGGAGAGGGGGAGAGTGAAGAGGACTCTGAGATACGCACATGTGGTCACAGGCTGGGCTTGATGTTGGAGCCTCCAGGCTGGGTGCGGGCTCATGCACCATGATGTCTCCCTTGGACGTCACAGCCCACAGGGCTTGTTCTGAGGGCTTACCCACAATGCCCTTGCTGTGGCAGCAGGACTCACCGAGAAGAGACAGCTACAAGAGGGGGACATGAGAAGTTTTATATATGTCACAAATACAATACAAATACACCCTTTCTGTGCAGAAATATATTTTTAGAAGAAAATTGTATTTTGATAGATTTGGCTACATAGCGGTGAACTCAACACTATACAATAAGGGAAGTACCCATTGCTGCAGGTCTTGCTGGGTCAGTGTGGAGAGCAGTAATGGCCACCTCTGTCTGGTTCTCTCTGAGGTGTAGATGGCAAAGCAGTACAGGGACTCCCTGATCTTGGGGACCAGGGCTGTCACGTCACTCATGGGAGTACAGAGGAACTGAGAAAGAAACAGAGATACGTATTGCTATACTTGTGCCATTCACCTCCACTGAACTTCTTTGCCAAATATCTGAATATTCTGGCACATTGCCTTGAGAAAATGTCAATCTCGGCTATAACATATGACTACAATTAAACCATTTCCACACATTCGGTTTACATACTTTTGTGAATAATTTGAAGGGGACTTCTACCTTTTTCTCATCGTTGTGTTTGTAGTAGAGATAGAGGATGTCTTCTCTGCGGCCCCGCTCAGTTCTGGCCTGCTCTAGAGCGATGCCAACGTCCTCCCACTGGTGGGGTTGCCAATCTCTCCACCAGCGCAGGCGTCCTTTGGTGACACTTACCGACTGCGCCAAGACAGAGAAAAAAAAACGAAAAACCCACACAATTTCAGTGAACGTGTACAACCTTCAGAGTGGCGGTGTGGTTAGACCTTGGATGGAGGTTTCTTGGTACCTTCTCAAAGATCTGTTCCTCTGACGCCTCCTTCTTCTTCTCGGCTGATGCATGTGCTGGAGTGATTGCCAGCGAGAGAGAACTGGTCTCTGGGGGAGGAGAAAAAAGAGAAAGACATAAAATGAGTGTTGTGTGTGTGTGTGTGTTCGGATTGATTGATCAGATCTATTGTGGAAGGGCCTAGTGAATCTGTGTAAATGCCATTGTAATGTCTTACTATCTTCTGAGGACTCCAGCCAGCCAATCCTAGAGTCCGAGGTGAAAACACAGCCTCCCCCACTGACCCAGGCCCACGGCGGCCTCTCCTCCACCTCCGGCAGCTCCAGGGAGTAAGTAGCCACAGAGGCCCGCTGGGCAGCAGCTTCTCCTGGGCCAGCAGGAGGCTTGCCCTTGGCCTCTTCCTCCAGATCCACGTTGCTCCATGGGTCGACACCAGTTGCCTTGGAGGGAATCTCGCTCAGGGAAGAAAGGACCTCTTCATCCCCACCGTCTGCCTCTTGGTCCTGGTCCTGGTCCTGGGCCTGGTCCTGGTCCTCTGCAGGCACAGTGGGTAGCGGCTTGCTGCCCACAGGTCTGATGGTGCACTCGCGGTCCGACACCAGAGCAGAGATGAAGCTGTCGCTGGTGATCTTTGGGATGGTTGCTTTAGGGATGGGACAGTCCGGTCCTCCCAGAGACTCCTCCAGGCCCAGCACGGAGCCCTGGGAAGAGTCCGTCATCCTCCCCCTGTAGTCATGGCTGCAGAGGAAGGCCAGAGAAGAGAGGTAAACAAAGACCAAAACAATACCAGTCATCATAGCAACCATGGGAGCACAAGGGGTAGTACCACTGAGAGTACCTATAACAGGGAGCCATCTGCTGGTAGGAAATAGTACAATACTCCTAAAGTAAATTCAGTAAATTCATTTAAAATCTGTGGCTTTTCCTTACTGATCCACAATCAGTATCAATGCTGAGATCGTCTCAGTGTCGAACTCACACAGCAGCTCAACTCTGTCACGCTGAAACATAATCTAATTTTCTGCTCAGCAGTCAAGAGCAGCTGTGGCACCACAGTGGGCAGGCCTCGGCGGACTGAGTGACAGACTGACCTTGGGTGGCCCTCGGCTGGCCGTGAGCTGTCCCACTGGGCGTGTACTGGAATCCAGCCAGTCCCCGTCACCTGGCTGGCGGTCACCCCTTGTCGGAAATAGATGGTACGGTCCTCGCTCCCGATGCCCCACACCTGAAATGTGCAGACACAGCCTCAGCTTGCACAACCAAATCCATACTCCTTCTCAGGTGTCTTCATTCCATCCGGTCATAAAGCACAAATAGTGCTGCTCCAATGAGTAGCTCCCCTTACTATGGTTGGGGGGGGGGGGGGGGGAGAGTAGGGGCGGCCTGGGGTTGTTTGGAAGGAGAGATTTGGTGACTCGGTCTGGTTTATGGTCATCCATTCTGCCCTGAAGCTTAGTGTGAAAGATGCTGAGGCTGGTGGTGAGAAGTGCTAATGTCTAACCGATGGCTCAGGACACGGAGGAAGAATCTGCCCCATCTCTCGGTCTGAGGAGGTTCACCTCCATACATGGTGCAGGCCAACAGGCCAACACAGGCCAGGATACCAGCGCTGGGCTTCAGCCATATCTGTAAACCCAAGTTGGCCTCAGACTTACATTTACTCTTAAAGTAGATTATTTTGTAATCAAGACTTGACTAAAACAAATACACTTTTTAAGTCGACTACTTTCGAAAACAAGGACTCTAACTAATTCAGCCCACCTGTACTGCAATGCATCTCTGTCCTGATTTGACTTTTCAACTCTATGCATGTACAAAGTCATGATTTTGTCCTATTCATTTGACCGGTTCTGGTAAATACATTTAATTAAAACAGACTCAACACTAATATTGGAGCCGGGGGCTCTTCCAAAGCGACTCCTCCATTAATTTAAGGAATGAAATGCATAATATGGCACAGAGAGTGGCAGCCAAATTTAAATTCGATGTGATCCTGCTGGCCTTGCCAGAGTGCAGAATACAGCAAAAGGATATATATGGCTGGGCCACGCCATGGACAGCAGGCACAGTGGATGGAAGCCATCTGTGGAGCACGACGGGGCTCTCATTTCAGATCAGAGGGGGTCAAGAGTGCGCGTACGTGTGTGTGTGTGTGTGTGTGTGTGTGTGTGTGTGTGTGTGAGAATGTGTGATTGAGTGTATGTGTGATTGTGTGTGTGTGTGTGTGAGAGAGTATGTGCATCTGAGTGTGGCTGACAGAGGGAGAGAGAGAGATTAAGGGGTTGAGGTGGGGGGCTTGATGGCCGCATTGCTGACAATTTTGCCCTCCTAGACTCAGCAGCAAGTGTCCCAAGCAGCCCCCCGCCCGCCCGAGCAGAACTCTGGAAGGAACACTAGGGGGGAAATGTGACTCGACCAACTAAAGCTTTGCTAATGAGAAGCCGAGAAGCAGCCGGGGCTTTGGGGAGGGGAGGGGTGCAGCGATGATCTTTATGTACATGGCGAGGAAGGCCAGAGGGTATAAATAAGATGGGCAAGACATCCAGTTGGGTCAGTTAGTGCTCTAACTGGAACATGATGGTCCTGACTAACATTGTGTGACAGATCAAATGCTGTTCGAATCCTCAAAGATGCAACAGCAGCAGTCTGGCTGGAACCGGCTGGGCACCGAACCAAAGAGGAACCTTTTAACACAGTTCTTGTGTGTTTTTGAAGATATGTTTCAAACGAAACTCACCTGGTCATTAGGCCCCACGCTCACGCTCACCATCTCTCCTGATATGTTTATCCACCGCGATCCACAGGGATTATGGGAGTTCACACCCCTCCTGAACCATACCTAACCCCAGCCACAAGGAAAAGGCAGCAGTCATTACAATGGTAACACTTTCAGAGCATTTTCCAACGTTTCAGAACACAAATATTCTCACTGACTTTCTCACTATAGTTAAGAATAAGGACAATTTCACCATGATATTATCTGAAACCTAGAATACCACCCCAAATAACGCTCTCAGGACAACTGGCAAACTAACAAAAACTGCATCAGGGATGATGAGAGTTCTGGGCCTTGAGACCTGGCTATCTATATATAGATATTAATAAAATAGAGTAAGCCCAAATAAAATACACTACACTTCCTCAAGTGTCTCAAAACATCCGCCTTACTGAGTCATTTAGCTGAATCATGTCATTGTTTCACAGAGTAAGCCAAATGTCTTACTTTGTTGTCTTTGGTGACAGCCCACACCACGTACACTCCCACAGACACAAGGGCAGCCCCCATATTCTTCTTAGGGGGCTCCACCACCGTCCAAGAGGATCCTTTGAGGCAGAAAATGGATTCTCACAAGGTTGTACATAACGTCAAAATGTAAAAAAAAAAAAAAAAAAAAAGATAATTTAGGCTACTGATGGTGTGAAACATAATAACTGTTTGAGTATATACAGGTGTATTTGTGTGTGTGAGTGTATGTCCTGGTGAGGAAGTGTGTTGATGTGTGAGTACACCAGATACCACTGCAGCATGAATAAATGTGTAATCCCATATATGTATGCCTATACAGACCTTTGGGCTGTTCGCAGCTGACACCCGTTCGAACGAGAAGCTGGCCATCCCATAATACTGTCCACAGTAGGTCTCCAGGGCCACAGCTCATCTGGGCAACCTCACCAGGGACTGCCACTTCCTCCCAGCGACAGCCCTCTGGTCTTAGGTGCTGGATGCCACTGCGGAACCACACCTGTATTCCCCAGACCCCAAAACAGTCATCTCTCATCTACTGTACACTCATACAGTCATCTCTCATCTCTCATCTCACATCTACTGTACACTCATACAGTCATCTCTCATCTACTGTACACTCATACAGTCATCTCACATCTACTGTACACTCATACAGTCATCTCTCATCTCACATCTACTGTACCCTCATACAGTCATCTCACATCTACTGTACACTCATACAGTCATCTCTCATCTCACATCTACTGTACACTCATACAGTCATCTCTCATCTACTGTACACTCATACAGTCATCTCACATCTACTGTACACTCATACAGTCATCTCTCATCTCACATCTACTGTACCCTCATACAGTCATCTCACATCTACTGTACACTCATACAGTCATCTCTCATCTACTGTACACTCATACAGTCATCTCTCATCTACTGTACACTCATACAGTCATCTCTCACCTACTGTACACTCATACAGTCATATCTCACCTACTGTACACTCCAGTGTCTGAACTACAGCAGCTCAAAAAGGGTCAAGATTAGTTGTGTACACACACACACGCACATACACACACAGGCACATGTAATGATGTAAGTGATTAACAGTGCTTAAACATTACACAAATCACTTGAACACCAAACATAAACTGAGAAATTCCTGACATTACTTTAGGTGTTGAGTTTCAGTTGAGCAGAACTTGAGACGTCTTGAAGGCACTAATTACAAACTAAAACGGTTGCTCACTAAAAAAATAGGATGAAAGAAAAATCACACGAAAAGCATGTGAAAATCAAAAAACATGTAAACTGCAAAAACTTAATTTACCTTAACAGAATTCAGCAACTGCGATTCGTGGGTCAAAATATTTGGAGATTTGGAGCCTGTTAGACTATTGAGAGGATAGGTATAGTGAACGAATGATTAATGAATCCTTTGACCACTGACGTTAAGAGAGTAATTCTTCTGCGCATTAGAAGAGGCCTTCCTCATACTTATGCCTGTACGCCTTCTCCTCTCGAATCTATTCCATTTGACACTCCGAGTTCAGCTTGGCGCACAGTGCTATACTGATCCCTAGTGGCTGAATATTCAAGGTGCACCCAGGTCTTTAGGGTCGGTATCAGACTCACAACCTACTGTGGACATAGATTTTGCTGTGACCTATTTTAATGTTCAGTCTGGAGCTGATGTCACGGATGTCATGTTAGGTGAGATGCATGATGGGTACCGTAGTCACATACCTTCCCCTGCTGGGACACGGCCCAGAGGTAAAGGTGCTTCTTACTGCTGTTGCCCATCAGGTGACCGCCACAGCTGATGTCAGTAAAGGGCTGTGGAGGGGGCCAACCTCGATCTAGAGGAATCTGAAAAGAACCAACAACGTCATCATCCATAACTACCAACAGAACAAGAAAACAAAGAGTAGAAACAGTTTACAATAGTACCTAACCTCTTTTGTAAAAACATTAAATTATTCGTTTTGGACTTAATTTTCAACATTTCAGTAAGCTGTCCTGTTGGGTGAAGGACCTGTTCAGTCCCCAGAGGTATTTCAGAGATGCCTACCTTAGACCACAAGCCCAAGGCTTTGTAGCGTCTGTTCCGAAGCCATCGTCTGCGACGGACACAAGAGTTCCACTTTTTGTCCTTGCTGAAGCTGGCGGGAAAGTCCACAGCATACTCCCAGCCCTGGAAATGCACAACAGGCACACACATATAGTAATAATCTTCCCTTCTCCACGACTTGAGGCCTAACTAAAAACACAGCTCAGGTGCAGTCCTCAATTCTGGTAGATAGAATAGATAGAAAAGCCTTTATTTGTCAATCAAATGACATCCCTTCCTTCTGTGCTCCTGAAGCAACATGTTGATTAGCTGGAATAATGTATGGTTCGGTCTGAGCCTCTTTGTTTCCAATTTACAGAGCAAGGACTGTGCATAAACACAGAGCTTTATTTTTAGCTGGACAGACAGCTAGAAGAACGTGAAGAGAATTTCCCCGAATTTGATAAAAAGTGTAATGGATTCTAAACAAGGACTTGACCGGCTCTTGATATGCCTGAAGTAAAAAGTGGGAGAACAATTGTGAATCTGATAACCTTTTTGGTGTCCCCACACAAACAAACGAATTATAATAAAATAACTTTTTTAGGTGTGGTACATGATAGAGTCAAATCATCATGGAATTAATGATTGACAGTCAGAGACACACCCCGGTGTTGGTAGATGGTCTTCCACAGCTCTCATCGTGCACAAACCAGTCCCCCTCCCACTCCCAGCTCTCAGAGGGCAGCTGGAAACTGTGCAGAGGCTGAGGGTTCAGGCCTGCCTCATCTGTCCATGGCCAGCGGTCTGTGGGCAGCATTGAGTCCGTGAAGCCATCCAAGGGATTCCAACGCTACAAAAGGAATGATACGGTTATGTAAACAAAGACACACTCATGCATGCATCTATATGCTGTTCCTTTTAAATGCTTATTTTTTACGATAGAATGTTTAGCATCAGTTTTGACAAATCACCTGGTTTTCATATGTCTCTTCTTGGTAACGTATTGCCACATCACTTGGGTTTACATTGAGGTAAAGCTGACTGTCGCACCCAATGCCCCAGCAGCACTGTTTGACAGCCGTTACTCGTTTCAATTCCAGCACTTTGTCCTTGGACCGCTCCCAGCGCCCTCCAGCGGTGGACAGGGAGTACACTCTTCCATACACATCCACTGCCCATAACAGGGAACTGCTCATCATGGGGACCCACGGCAGACGGCTCCCTCGGGACAGAACTCCAGTCGAAGCTCTTTCCTTGCAGATTATAAAAGCAGGTCACATACGGGCAAATATATTTTATATTACAGAGCACGCACAGACATCTCATCATACGATTTAGCTACAGACTGAACGCAATGAGTTATGTGGTTTTGCATTAGCTGATGCTGATGTAATTTGTTTGATGACGAAGGGCAACACTAAATGTCCAGTTTTAGCTAGATGAAGTTCCCCTCGTAACCCGGAATGAGCAGTTTATTCTCTGGCTATAACGGTACAGCTGAGAAATGCTGTAAATGTATTCACTGTCACTATTATGTCGGGCAACCGCTCTAACAGGATACTTGACAATCGTGGCGGCAGTGCATCCATGACATTGGACACCTATGTAGAAGAGGGTTAGGCTTCAAAACCTTTAAATAATTCCTGAACATGACAATAGCCTTTTCAGTGCGTTCCCCAGTTACACTGAAATAAACTTGCGACTATATTTCAATGTAAAAACTGCATCCTGAACAAACTACTGTAAATATAACTCACCTCTGCAGTTTGGTAACTGTGTGAACTCCAATTGTGCCCGCTAATAGCCTACATCAAGTAGCAAAGAGAAGGCACTATATGGATATGAGAGGTCATAGCAGAAATGTGGTAGGATTAATTTCTCGCACAGAATGTCCTCTCGGATAAAACAGACAAAAATACTTAAAGCACCCTTTTCTGTCTCTAAGCTACAGTTTATTCCCATTGTGGGGAATATTCTGAGTCCAAATCCACGACAGGAAGTTGGGGTATTTATCACGGATTGGCTGTTTTGCCATGAAGTCTTTGCATCCTCGTCACTGATTGGACAATCCCTTTAAATTGGGGCGTTTTACCCCGTCTGCTACAGCTGTTTAACGGGCATATTTACATGTTGAATTATTTATAATGCGCAATTTCAATAATTTAAAACGTAGAACCAAACAGTAGTTCAATGAAATGTGACCGTAGCAAAAGGATAAAAGATCCAGGGCGTTGAACTGCAAAACACGATAGAACATCTCATTAACATTTTCACAACATTTTGGCTATTCTATAGGATAGCCTACGAGCGGCCCCTCTCTGGTGTTGTGCCTAAACAGTGTTATTGAGCCCCGAAATCTAGTTTAAAGTGTAATTTGTGAAATCTCTGTGGTCCCTCAGTCAGTCCAATAGTTATTTGAGTTTGTATTCAGTTAACGTAAATGATAATCAAGCACATGTGTGGCAGATCACAATATGTGGCAGATCACAATAATAATATTGACCAAATCTGCGTCACCCTTTTACGGGCTGCAGCTTCTGTCTGCGGTAGTAAAAGAGGTATGTCGCTTTAAGAAGCGCAGCGCGTTGTAGACGCCCAGTGCAATCACATGATTTCTGTCTTGTGACAGACCCGATAGCAGGAAAACGATTTTGAGTTTTTAAAGGAGTTTACGTAAACAACTTTGAAGGTTAGTGGACCAGAGATGAGTTGGTAATCGAAATGGTGTTAATTTAAATTGTATCCAGTCTTAACAATAAGTCGTCTTAATTAGACCAAGTGGTGATGGGTTTGGGGGATATTACCGACTTGGCGCATGGCGAGTGGTGAAGTTTCTAGTTTCTTGGTCGCGTTGTCTTTGTTTTGTCACACGCTGTTACTCTGTTAGTCGCGCTCAGGCACTTTTGAGGGTTGTATGACGCCCAGGGATAAGCCAACCAAAAATCAAGATCTCAAGGTGAGAGTGCAGGCAGCTGAGAAATCAGATATATAGAAAATCTCAAAGCGTTAACAGCCCATGTCAGATATGGATAACAAACCCCTTCTGCAAGACAAGCCCCCAGCCTATAACACCGTCTCGGGGGCGTATGAATATGGGCAACAGCAAAATTATGGCGCTATCCCAGCGGCTGGCCCGCCACCTCCTGGATTTCAGCAGCCACCGCCGCCCTATCACTATCCTGATGGACAAGGCAAGTGTACTTTCTCCCTCTCTCTTTTATTTGTTTTGAATGAGGAATGGACGAAGCTCAATGTGTCAAACAGTACTCATGGTTATGAATGCTTTAACATATTACAGGTATTTAGAAGGATGGGGGAAAATGAATGATAAATGTAACTCCAAGTAGGCTATTGCTTTGAACTTTGCTCAGAACAGTGAATATGATTGATACCTTTTAAGGCCTACTGTGCCAGGGGGCGCCCTTAGTAAAATACAAGTTATAGTCAGTTACAATAAAAGTACAGTCAAAGTTGAGTATTGTGTAGTGATAAAAAAAACCCACAATAAAAACGTAAGCTACTATAGCTACAGGGAGATTAAAGGTAGGCTATCTTCTTTGAACGTCGCCTGTATGGCAGTCTGTATCTCGCGCGACTTTTGGCCTTTGGAACTAGACACAGAACAACTGTAGTTGCTTCCTCATATGCACTGAATTTACAGCTAGCTGTATAAAGTTGTTTCATTGTCTTATGAGTTCCTCACTTTCACTCTAAATTATCGCAGTGTATTTTCATTGATGACGAGATACTATTTAGACCCCTGAACCGTTGCGGCACGATGTTAATGTATCAAATACAAAGCAGAGTTCAGCGAGTCTTTAGGATTGGTCTGACAGATGTACCCCAGGTCTTTGACTGCTCTACCCTTTCTGACTGCAGCTTATCCAGCTGTACCAGGCCAGATGCCAGCTGTGGCTCAGCAGCCAAACTACACAAACACTTACACCATTATCCAGCCCTCAGTGGTTGTGGTAGGGGGTTGTCCTGCTTGCAGGTAAGTCTACCCACCAGAGACACAGCTTCTCACCAGTCTGATTCCACACCAGCTTAAAGAACATAGGGCACGATGATAACTTAAAAACACACACACGCACACGCACACGCACACGCACACACACACACCTTGTGGCTTATGTTAATATGTTGTCAAGTTAAGTATTGCAGAGAAGCTAGCCAGCAGAAGCAAGGCTTCTGTAAATTTAGATGTTAATACATCCTTTGAAGTCAAACTACTAGTGATGATTTCTGATTATGGTAAAGACTGTACTTGTTGATATCAGAGAAAAGTGGAACTCCTTATGTTCACTTTATAAGCAACATGGAAAAATGGTTTGTTGTTACATAGTTGTACAGAGAAGTATGTATTGTTCTCCTATGTCTTGAAATACAAATATATTCACACATTAAATTGACCAAATAAAAATAGAAAAACTGTAAAAGAAAAATTCTACTGAACAAAGGTATTATACAATTAAATAGATTTATCATTAAATGGCCTACATTCCATATGGTGAGGTAAGCCAGAAAAATCTGTTTTTAATACAAAGCATTGACACTAGTCTTTTTTTCTCTTAAAATGTTGATGTCTGTGGACTTCTATTATTGTTCAATATTTTGATTTCATTAAGGCCAACTAGACTTGTAATTGGAGGTGCTTGTTTTAGTATCAGAGTTTACAGGATTCGGTTATTTAAAACATTTAATAGAACATGTCATAACACCTACAAAACCAACAAAACATGGTAAACACACAAGCATCTCAAAGGAACTTTCTCTACAGGTAGAGAAGGTTATATTTCATGCTTGGGAAAGGTTTGCTGAATTTCCAGGAAGCCCCACATGTAGTAAACAACAGATACTTTCAGTGTATCCAGACAAGATGTCTGTGACTTGTTAAGCTACATGACACATGTTGCATGACTGCCACTGTCCTATCACTGAGTACTTTTTGCTGCATTCATCTTTACTGAGTCATTGTCTTACTGATATACACCGCAACCAACTGTTGTGTCAGACGAGAACTTTTTACGGATGGCTTACTTCCTGTGTAAAACCACGTGTCGCGGAAAGAGAAAGAGCTTGTGCCATTACTTTCCACAAAGTTTCCTTGATGTTGCTTTTGCATGACTGGTTTTTAGACATTAAGGTTGAAAAGGTCAGAGAATTCACATTACTTTCAGTTAGATTATTGTGGAAGTTGCCTTGCTTCATGAAATGCTGAGTCTGATTCCTGGGTAAGCTGTGGTTAGCAGTCATCATCATTCATGTGGCATGCTTCCTAGTGAGGTTAGGACAACCATGTGACGGCTGGATTGTTCACTGTGTCAAAGTTCTGGATTTTTTAAACATCATGCCTCAAAAATATATGTCAGAGTCAGCAAGCATTTTTTAGAATAGAATAGTATAGTATAGTACAGTATAGTATATGCCTCTACTTGATTTATTGCATTATTAACCAACATAAATCAGTTGGTTTTCCCTTTTCCCCTCATTGCGGGATAGCATTCACATGTCTGGATTTATATATCAATTTGCCAGATTTCTGTAGAGTCCCATTTTGTGTGTGGTAGGAGGACAGAAGTTAAATATTCTATCAAAGTGTGGATTTGAAGCCATTCTTCTCATTAGGTGAACTTCATAGCACTGCTCACACAAATATAGCAAGCGTGTACCTCAGTGAGTTTATTTTTAGATTCTAGAGAAGTGGGATTGTGGTTCAAGGCACCCAACTAGCCTCTTGTAAACAAAACTATCCACACCCATTAAAAAGAATAAGAAACATGTATAATGAATGCTAGCATCTACATTTAGAGTGAGAAGATGTGGACAAACTGCAGTGTCTACCAGAAATGAAAAGATATCCTTAAAAGAAGACCTTAAAACAAATGTTTTGGTGTGATATTCTATTGCTTTTCGTGGAAGCCTTAATTTGCCACATGCTTTATAAAAATGATTTCTTCCCTTGTTGAGTCATTCGTAGCTAGGGTTGGGTACCGAGAACCGGTACCAATATGGAACCGGTTCCAATACAACCGGTACCTACCCGGACCGAAATGCAACGCAGATTTCGGTGCTTCATTTCGGCACTTATCAGATAAGACTGTTGCTATGAAAACACCAATGAGCGTGAGCGACACAGGACAAAGTTTACATTGGGAGCTGGGGCAGTTTTACATGTGCCCCACAGAATCTGCCTAGCGACCGTGTTCAATTGGTTCAGGCACCGAAATGAAGCACCGAAATCTGCGTTGCATTTCGGTCCGGGTAGGTACCGGTTGTATTGGAACCGGTTCTGACAGTGAAGAGCAGGCAAGCACAAACAAAACTAGCCATCAACCTTTTAACAGAGAAAATACCGAAAGGTAAACGGTCAAAAGTGTGGCTGTATTTCGCACAAAAAGATTCAAAAATCGCGACGTGCAGCAAATGCAACAAAATAATTGCGTGAAAAGAGGGGAGAGAAGGCAAGAGTCAACGGCAGATCAGCAACCGAAGACTGAAAAATATACGGAGATGACCGCTAAACTACCAACGGTAGTCTCTTAAAGGGGCAGTACACATTTTCGAGTACTCAGTGTGTTCAAGTAACAAGAGTAACTATAAACAAGATAGAAAAGATAGGTATAAACAAATCATAAAATGGTGAAATTTCATGAAATAAATGCAAACAAAATAATACATTAATACAAAGGCCAATATGCTCATATTTTTGCAAAAGAAGTTTGAAGCTGTTTTTTGTATTTATTTATATTTATTTAAGTATACTATAAACTGTTGTTTACAGTTAATATAATGTTCATAGTTTGAAGTTAAAAAGTTTGAAGCTGTAGTTGGAAGCCAAGTGTTTTGTATGTATTTATATTTATAATATACTTTAAACAGTTCATATATTGTTCAATTTGAAGAAAAAAAATTGCCTTGGCAATAAAAAAAGCCTTTCTTTAATGTCGTCAATCGTCGCTTTGTGCTTTAAAAAAAAAAGTAGCGGTTCAGGCACCGTTTAGGCACCGGTATCGTTTTAAAAGTATCGGTTTAGCACCAATATCGGAAAAAACCCAAACGATACCCATCCCTAATTGTGTACTTTCAGATACATATCTGTGTGTACAGGCCTCATCGACAGCATCGGAGATGGTTTTCTCCTGTGCAGGTCATGCGATTAGTCAGGAAAGGTGTCGGATTTTGCCGGAGAAGGCAAATATGCTGATATTTCTACAAAAGAATTGCTGAAGTATTGAAGCTGTAGTGTGTACAGTGTGTGTGTGTGTTTTGTATTTATTTGTATTTATTTAAGTATAGTCTAAACTTTTGTTAACAGTTCATATATTATTTAAGTGTTAAGTTAAAAAGTGTTTTGTGTTTATTTATATATATAATCTACTTTAAACAGTTCATATATTTGGCAATAAAAAAAGCCTTTCTTAAATGTCGTCAATCGTAATTTTTTTAATTTATTTTTTTAATTTTTTTATAAAAGTATCGGTTCCGGCACCGTTTAGGCATCGGTATCGTTTTAAAAGTATCGGTTATGTACCGGTATCGGATAAAAACCAAACCATACCCATCCCTATTCGTAGCACCATCTGAGCCATTGGCCTTAAAACTGAGAAACTTTCTGGTCCCTTGCATCTAACACAACTAGGTGACATCTAGGTAACAGAAAACTCACATTATTACGCTAACATGTAGGGCCTGTCATCACAATTTATCGCTTTTATTTCACCAGACTCGTTAGCTTTAATTGACATCTCTCTTTAATTCACTCCTATTCTCTTTGCTATAGCAGCATGCAGCACTGCTGTTCACAGTTAATCACGTCATGGTGTCCATTTAACTGTCAAAATAAATAAAAGCTCAGACTGCTCCATTAAAGCAGCAGTAAGGAGTTCTAGGATCAAACTAGTGAGCTAATTACCAACAACAGCACAGTTGGCACCGCTAACACCTTGCTAGCATACTAACTAACTGGTGTCTCTTGGTGAGGTAGTTGTTGATGTCATGCTGTGAAAGCTTTTCTTATATTTTTGTGTTGTGTTGTGTCATACTAACTAACTGGTGTCTCTTGGTGAGGTAGTTGTTGATGTCATGCTGTGAAAGCTTTTCTTATATTTTTGTGTTGTGTCATACTAACTAACTAGTGTCTCTTGGTGAGGTAGTTGTTGATGTCATGCTGTGAAAGCTTTTCTTATATTTTTGTGTTGTGGTCCTCAGAACAAAGTAGTCCTGAGGAAATAACAGTTGTATGTATCTGTCCTTCGCATGACCATTGTTAGATTTGGGCATTTTTCATATACTTTCAACTCATACGAGTTCCTCCCCCACAAGAATGTGTCACATTCTCGCTACCTTCATTAACACACAAATGGTCAGAAAGACCCTTCCTGTCTGCTGACATTCACACCTTTTCATATATAGGTAGCCCAGCATGCACACAACCAGACCACAGACACACCCATTATGCTAAGTTGTGTATTCTATTGACTATAACTGAAATGTAATTTGTATACTGAGTGTGTTGTGTTGAAGAAAGGATGCCGTAGAGACACCAACCGCTACGACCGGTGAGAGAACGGAGCAAGGAGAATTGAGGAGACATCGCGGCCTGTGGAGTCAAAGGCCAACCAGAAGACAAACTACACTATGGACCATACCTCCTAATATCTCCTTCTCTCTCTCCATCGTAGCGTGTTGTGTGTGCTCGAGGTCTGGTACATAGAATAAACCGACATCACTATCAGACGGCATTTCATCGAGTTCTTTGCTAGAATCACGCAACCGCAACTAACGTCAGAGCTAACATAGAGGTCTGTTATATAGTATAGCAGTGGTGTTTTCACGGGAAATCTGTTTAGCTTTCCACCCATACCAACGATATTCTTCAGTTGGTGTTGATCCACCCAGTTTCACAAAAAATACAAGAATTAACGACCAGGAGAGACGCGCATCTGAAGACTGCTGCCTCAATCCAAACGGTGAGTGAATATCTTGTATTTAACGCTGAAAAAAAGAACAGAAATTATCGTTAAAGTTTAGTCTGAGTTAGGTTGCAAGGACTCCTAAGTTTCCGTACCTGCAGTGATTTGAGGGAGAATTCGCTGTATGTTTTATGTACACTTGCATTCATGTAATGAATAACAGGCCCAGTAGAGATGTGTACGTTTGAGAGGAAATCCACAGTTGTGTGTTGGTGCCGTTCCTATTCTAGGTCATCCTAGTCTAGATTTATTTGGAAATAGCTACTATTTTAACCGTAGGGGTAATTGTGGCCGCTTCACAAAGCGTGGTATTTTCAATTAGCTGGCTGAAAAAGCAGAATTGGAAATGCAATAAGCAAGCTACCATACTGGTTTAGGTATTCTTATGACCGCTCCACAGAAGCGTGGCATTTTCAATTGGCTGGTTGAAAAGCAGAAATTGATTATGAAATAATAAGTTGCCGTACGTAGGCTGTTTGTTTTGGTGCTTGAAGGCTTGGTAATAATTTAGCTGATGCTTGGTTGTCCTGTGAAATCGAATCGCATGATTTTAAATAGCCGATGAGCTAATTTTGCGTTGATGTGGGCATCTTGTTTAGCTTAGAGATTATTGATCAAAAACCAGACGTTTTAATTTAAGATTTAAAACTGATATCGCAAGCGACCGTTCGTTGGCACAGTGAAGCTCATCGGGAGTATTCGACCTCGAGATAACGTAGTAGGCGAGGCCTAAGTGGGAAGTCGTGTACATACGATTTAAGTTTTAACTTTGTGGAAGATAATGTATGTTTTGTAACATTATAAGTTATACGTTTATTTTTGTCTATCTGTAAACAATTAAAGATGTTCAGGAGAAGTTTGAGCCAGACCAAAAACATCCCTACTATTGAGATGGGTGATTTGGCAGTGCGTGAGTTTGACGAGAATACCATGATTAAGACAATCAGAGGTTTTTTGAATAGTCATCTCAAGTTGAATGAGACCGAGAGGAAAATTGAGCTGCAGTCCAACATTCCGCCTGACAATGACTTTTGGCCACTTGATGACATCAGGCGCAGTTTTGAAAAGCTTTTGCACGAAAAAGATAAAATCAAACTTTCTCTCGTTACCTTAGATCAGATAATGCGCCGTCAGAGGGCACAAGAAAAAATGGAATCAGACAGAATTCTGAAGATTGAGAGAGATAAGGTATCGTCACTTGAAGGTGAATTGGTTAAAGTAAGACATGAAAAGACTGAGCTAGAATGGCGCCTGAATGTTGAGAACAGCACAGTTCGAGCAATTGCAGATGATGTGAAAACATTAAAAGCAGGACAGGCCAAGAACGAGGCAGAAATAGCAAGCCTGAAAGAACCCAGGGAGGGGGAGAGACGAGAGGCTTTTCAAACAATGCCGATGCTAATTGCTAATTGTGGGTCAAAGAACATGAATGTAGACTCAGGTGTTAATGATGGCCTGGTCAGATTGAGAGCTTTGACATCTAGGTATACTGGTAGAAATGTAGTGCATTCTTATAAATCTGCAAAGCCGCAAGATATTGACCAGTGGTCAAAGGACCTGCAGCATCCGCGTAAAGCAGGGATGAATATCTGGTCTAAGATTACTCGCTTGCGAAAGATTTATCAGTTGCACCCATATGATGGCGTTTCACTGTTGTGCACTGTGCTAAACAACACAGAGGCTGACAAGGTGAAACGGGATGTTGATATTGGGTTAGGAGAGGATCAACAGAACCTAGATCATGGCTGGAAGGCAGTCCGTGAGTGGATTCAGGAGGCTACCAATGCAAGTACAGATTGGGGAAAAATATCTGGTTGTAGACAGAAGGCTAATGAAGCGGTGGATGAATTTGCCCAAAGATTTGCTGAAGCGTTCTTAAGACATTCAGGCATGAGCGGGATGACAGAGGAGAATGTTATGACCAATAACAACGGTGCCTTGAAGGCAAATTTCTTGCATAATACTGTCCCTGAGCTCAGAAGTATTGTTAAGTTGACTACACCCGGTTGGGAAGACACAACGTTCACCTTTGAGATGCTAATTAATGTAGCAAGGAGGATAGAACGCAATACAGAACAAAGGGTCAGAAATGTCAGCACACATGGCCTACACACAGATCCAGAGTTCATGCTTAGAAATGTGAAAGTGGGAAATCAAGGTGATCCTAGAAGCATCAGAACTAGGAAAATAGAGACATCTAGGAATGCATGTCATAAATGTGGAAAACAAGGACACTGGGCTGACAAATGTCGTCTCCTTGGTAAGAGGAAGCACAACCCTCACTCCAGATATGACAATGAAAGTATGTTCTGTAGGTTTATTAAATTAAACGATTATCAGAGACAGGCCCTTATGTCTGCGGTTCCGGGAAACTGAATCTGCCCTCCTTACATTCTCTTACGGCAGCTGAGAGTCAGCACCTTGACAAAGGTGATATGTGTGTAACCATTGAGAAAGATGGTCTACGTTCGGTGCCAGATGGAAAATCCCCAGTTGAGAGTGGGCTGTGCCATGTTGAGTGGGCAGTGCCAGGTTACTGTGATGGGATGATAGAGAAGGCACAGGAAACTGTGGCGCCGTTGGGGTCAGAGGTCAAAACACACATAGAACCAGAGTCAGTGGAAGCTATAGGCGATGCTTTAGCTGAGAAAGTTGTAAAGAGAATTGTAGGTTTGGAGGGCCGAGAGCATGACCTCCTGGAGCATGAACATAAGGTGAATGCTAGACCAGTTGAGAGTCAATACTGTACAGAAACGACAAGAGCCGTGCAGATAGCCCCATTGGTGAGGAGAAATCCAGAGCCACGTGATGGGGAACATACTTTGTGTAAGTGTAAGAGACCACACACAGTATTGTCACTTGCTTCTGCTACAGTCATGGTACAGGGAGAACGGACGTCACCCACAGCACACAATGCATGGCCCCAGAACAACCATCTCTGGTGGAGCGCAAGAGGGAAGCAACTTGACTACGGCTGAAATCAAGTCATGCTCTTTTGTGTTAATCATATCATTACTTTTAGCAATGATATGATGATTGGATGGGAATTTAGATGATGGACTTGATTATAGACATGATTATGAGATATGGGTTGATGATATAGGCCAGAGCCCTAGTATTAAGGCAGTTTTAATGTTCAGTGTTATGTTTTTTTTTCAAAATAGTTTGTTCTGGTCCTATGAGTGAAATGCCTCATTCTTGGAATATGTGATACTGCCGCAGTTTTCTCTGTTTGTTTTTCAGAACAACAGTCTAAGGAGCAGCATGAGGGGAAATGGGAACGCAGGAACCATTGACCCGCTGCATTGACCAAGCCATCACCGTTGTCCAGATTCACCTCACCCGTTGGACAGCAGTGACGACACAACATTCAAAGACTTGACCAACAGAAACTGATGAACCAGAAATGCATGGTCGCCATTCACAGCTCGCGGAAGGCGGGGGTCGCTGTGCAAAAAGGGCCGTGAAATAATTTTACCCAAGCAAATAATGGGATTTTCGATTTCACCTGTGAAGATAAAGGACATGGCATATTGGTTTCAAGAGACACCAGATCTTGAAGATTGATACACTATAGGAACATGTGTTCTGTTCTAAACCTTTTTACCACTACACTATGGGAACACATGGTGTTTGTTGAAATTTTGTAACAATGTTGGATTGTTTGATCACTATGTTTGATTATGTCCATTATGGTTTTGTTAGGTTTTATTGTGATCATGATGTATTTTGATTTATGATCAGATGGGGAGATTGTTAGATTTGGGCATTTTTCATATACTTTCAACTCATACGAGTTCCTCCCCCACAAGAATGTGTCACATTCTCGCTACCTTCATTAACACACAAATGGTCAGAAAGACCCTTCCTGTCTGCTGACATTCACACCTTTTCATATATAGGTAGCCCAGCATGCACACAACCAGACCACAGACACACCCATTATGCTAAGTTGTGTATTCTATTGACTATAACTGAAATGTAATTTGTATACTGAGTGTGTTGTGTTGAAGAAAGGATGCCGTAGAGACACCAACCGCTACGACCGGTGAGAGAACGGAGCAAGGAGAATTGAGGAGACATCGCGGCCTGTGGAGTCAAAGGCCAACCAGAAGACAAACTACACTATGGACCATACCTCCTAATATCTCCTTCTCTCTCTCCATCGTAGCGTGTTGTGTGTGCTCGAGGTCTGGTACATAGAATAAACCGACATCACTATCAGACGGCATTTCATCGAGTTCTTTGCTAGAATCACGCAACCGCAACTAACGTCAGAGCTAACATAGAGGTCTGTTATATAGTATAGCAGTGGTGTTTTCACGGGAAATCTGTTTAGCTTTCCACCCATACCAACGATATTCTTCACCATATACCATCAAAATGAATTTAAAGGTGATTCCAAAACTAGCTGCCTGTATGAAACATACAAAAGGGGGTCAATTCCTGCATACATTTGCTTTAATGTTTCAAGCTAGCAGAAATAAGAGCGCATGTGTCTTCTCCTCAGGGT
This sequence comes from Clupea harengus, assembly GCF_900700415.2. Lineage (NCBI taxonomy): Eukaryota > Metazoa > Chordata > Actinopteri > Clupeiformes > Clupeidae > Clupea > Clupea harengus. Next base: position 19,284,420 of record NC_045152.1, read on the forward strand.
TGGGGTGCTTGAGGACGACTTCACCTGTTTGGGTATCATGTGCGCCATCTTCTTCTTCCCCATCGGCATCCTCTTCTGCCTCGCCCTGCGCCAGCGGAGGTGCCCCAACTGTGGCGCCACCTTTGGGTAGAGCCACCGAGGACCAAACGGAGCGGTGGCCAGAACGGCGGCTACGATGGCGGCGGCGGCGGCCCAGTCCTGGCTTCTCTTGCCAATGCTTTTATCCATCTTTCATCAATCATGTTTGCACACCAGTAATGCCATGCATACAAAAAAAAGTGTATTGATAATGAGAATCTTATTTTTTAAGATGCATGTGATAACTTTATTGTTAATTTGTACGTAACGAGACAAGGTTAATTATCGACGACTCCGTGATTAGCTGCCCCAATCCAGACCTCTTTCATTCAATCATTGGTGCCTTTACTAAGTCAGAGTGTGACCTGCAACTGGAGCTGAAGATCTTACGCTCCTGTCAGCAGCACAGTAACTCAACCCCCCCACCTAAAGCTCTACATTGGACTAGCAGACAGATGGAGGAGGACTCTTGCTGTCGCACCACACTGGACTGACTAAAGCAGGAGAAGCGGAATTAGATGAAGACCATCATGACGCCCATTGTTTTTAAACAATGCAGGTCACTCTGGGCGATGCAGTGATCTGAACAGTTGCCGCTGGTCAGTGCATTCTGGGAGAAGGGAATAAGAAGCTGTTCCAATCATACGTCTCCCGTTGCACGGAAGACTTCTGGCCAAAATGGTGTACACTTAAACAATCACTCAATCCACCACAGAGAAGTAAACCTGCTGTTCTTCTCTCTCTCTCTCTCCCTCTCTCTCTCTTCCCTTCCCTGAGGCCCTATCTTAATCGTATTTTTATCTGGGGATCCTCATAAACTGATTCGATGACTGCTACAGAGTTGGTTCTCTCTCATCAACAGTCCTTTTTTACGAGTCAGTTTGCTTGTTTAGATGCTGTTTATCACGAAAATAACTGCACCAAGTTTATACAAATATATAGTTTTTGTTCAGAGACAGCGGTTCTTGCCTGTTTCTTCTCTTTCGGGGGCCATATTAATCCTTGCACTGCACTGATTTTCGCATTTAGTATTGGGATGAACACTGCTTTTTGTATGAAATGGATGATGCTTTCTGATAATGTTTTGTCTGTCTGTATGTACATATATGCAGCCTTCAGGTAAACTGCATAGCGTGGCTGTGCTTAGGCTCTGCTGGCCTCAGAGAGTTGGCTAAAAATAAAAATATAAACTTAAGTTGCAATAAAGTTGTTTTTAAGTCATGCCACAGCCGCATGCCAGAGGAGTTTCAATGCACATGATTTTTGTTTGCTTTTGTTAGGTGATGTATACTGAAGCCAATATTTGTTTCGGTAATGACTTTAAAAACTGTCATTTTAATCATGTATGAGTTGAAAAATGTCTTATTTTTTATGTTGCTTGTTTCCCTCTCCTCCTGTCCCTCTGTATGTATGTATGTGTGTGTGAAAGACTTGCTAATTGTAAAGTTAAATGAAAGGGTATTTTAATTTCCCCCTCTGTCTCCTTCAGAACACGCCAGTGCATGCCGCCATGATCAGTCAGCACTTTTTTTTATATGAGAGAAATACTGTAAATTAAAGTATATGAGTGCAACGTGTATGACTCCAAAGTGACCTTTCTTTTTAAAAGCGTGTTCTATGTCTGATCTGGACAGACAGTCATGTTAAATCTGAATAGAATAACCCTGCAGTCAGTCTGTGTTGGAATTAAACTCAAACGTCCCTATACAAAGTGGTAGCAAGACACAAACATTTGAACCATTTACATTGTGTTTCTTCCCTGCTTTTCTTAGAGAAAGGCTTTCTCTAATTGGTGGGCTGCAATATATACATTCAAGAAGCATAGTTTTTCTTTCCTTTCAGTTGCAGCAAATTAGGCAACTCAAGGTCTTTGAAAGGGCCTGCTTAAAGAGAGCACTCGTGAGATCATGTGTCTCTCTTTCTCACGGTCATAAATCTGTTCTGAATGCGTGGGGACAGACACATCAAAGAACACAGAAATGATCAGATAAGTCATTGATGGCTGTAGAGATATTGAGTCCCTTTGTGATGACAAGGTCCAGGGTATGACCAAGAGAGTGAGTTGGCCCCTACACATGCGGTGTAAGGCTGTTTAGAAGAGATCTAATGTTCAGAAGAGCTAGCTTTACTCTGTATTCTGTGATGTTTAATGTCTTAGTTTAGCTCTGCCTTCTGTTAGCGTATCAGTGCGCTGTCAGAGTGCTGTGTTTGTGAATAAGACCTGCTTCTCTGCTTGGGTGTGGTTCTCTGGTGCTCTCAGGGTCATGTGGTGTAGGCTTAGAGGAAGATGGGGCACCTCCTCTATGATGGAGACAGCCAGCCACTGACCTCCGCAGTGCTGCTAACTAGAGGGGTGTCTATCGTTCTTGCCATCATCTGCATCCTTTGTGCTGACCAGAGAGGTCTCCGCGTAGGGATCCTTTCCATGTTGGCAGACCCTTATGACATCTACTAGCCTGTCACTGGGGAAACAAGCAGCTTACTTTGACTTGCTGGCTTCATAGGATTCCATTGCATTACCATTTTTCGGTTGCTGGTTTTAGCATTTAACTTCAATACTGGACTTCTTTTGATCCTTAATTGCCCTAAAAGTTGTTGTCTTATTTTAAAACTAACCACTCAAGTTCACTGTCAATATGTGCTGGTTTCACTGACCTTGTTAAACATAGGAAGTGAAAAAAATGACATCCATGTGTGCAGAAATAAAACATTTATTTGTATCTTCATAGAGCAAGTATGTAACCTAAAGTCACATCATCAACAGCAGCCAGAGGAAATAAAAAAGCTTTGCACTAGGCCTCTGAATGGCTTCCCTGAAGTGCCAAGTTGAAATGGCCGTCAATGTAATGAAGGGAAAAACACAGTATTAACCTTGCACCTCCACAAGATGTCTTTCCGTGTGTCTGATGGAAGTAAAGGGGTGAAGTAGAGGTTAAGGCAAAGGTGTTCTCTTACACTGTGAGGACCAAATCTATTCTTCCACAGTGGGCAAAAACACCTAATAATGGAATAGTGGAATAATAGTGGAATCTGTATGGAAGCAGACAGTACATAGCAGACAGGAGATGGGCCATGGCACTGAAACCACAAGTGCTGATGAAAATAAAGAAACACTTAAATGATGCCAGATTGTGATTACCGGTAAGTCCATGCTTAGGGACACATTCACAGAGCATGGAAAGGCTCTATTGTAACTGTCTGCTACTGTTTTAGAAGAAAAATGCTTGTGCATTCATGAGAGAAGTTGAATCTATCCCCTAAACTATCCTGGGTGAAAGGTATGAGTTTCCCAAAGTCTCCCAAAGCATTCGCAGTCATTCTCAGACAGCCAGGCCTGCGCAGTCTCTTCATTCAACTTCTTCTGTTATGACCATGGACTGAGTCTGCTTGGTGTCCCAGTCCAACCTTTGCTTCCTATCAGTGCCTTGCTTCCAATACACAGACCAATCCCTGCACATATAGAAGGATACTGACCTGCTACTGTGTGCTCACACGCCTCTCGTCCTAGAGTCCACATATGTAATAGAGATATCAGTAGGTATTTAAACTATTATTGTCACCAGATAATGCACATCATCAAAACAACACAAGCAACACTATCAGAGGGATGTTCAGTCGATATCAGCCCCACATATAGTATTATACATTCAGTGTTTGTCCTATGGCAACATGATATCCTTAACAGTGATTTCAAGAAGATACAGTGTAAGGTATCAAGATACACAGCTAAAAGTCTATCTACATACAGCAGGAATTGTACATGTACAATTTTAGATACTTGTATTAAGCATCCTGTCATCTTGCTTTGTTGCATAAATTGCCTATATCGCTAGTGGCAACGTCAGAACTGATGTTTAAAAAGATATTTAAAAGAGACATGTATACTTCATTCAAAGGTACATAAATAAATCTACTTCACACAGTCCCAGGTCACAGTGTCAGACTGATTGGATGCAGCCATCTACCCATCTAAAGAACACAGATGAATTCAGACTGGAGATCCGTGAGATCATCTCCCTCAGACGTCCGTCTGCTGTGCCAACCAACCCAGTCTCTGCCCATGCCCATGCCCACGCCCATGCCTCAGACGACGGGAGCCGATCTGTCATTGGTGACAGTGGGTCGGAGTCGGACCGTAGCAAATGGGTTTCCTCCACCTCTGTTGGGGGGTGAAAGCTTGTTAATCACATCCATACACAACGGGCCTTAAAACACATTTCATCTCCGCCACTTAACATCAGGCAAACTCTCCACATCTTTGTTTTAGCACGGCATCTTTTTTTAAATTGACAGTCATCATGTTCTCTCCGCCTGAGGCCGTTCTCTAGAGCCTGTCTGCACCGCACTCATTGAGGAGAAATCTAAAGCATGTAGATATAGTTTTCAAAAGCACAGGAAATAATTACAGAACACATTTCAGAAGAACCATTCAAAGAATGCACCATTTTACTTGAACCGCAGTCATAGCAATGCCACGAACATGTTATGGAGATGGGCTAATCCTGTCTTAAGTTGTCTTGACAGCCGGCCCTCAGTGCTCCAAGTGTGTCATGCCACTATGAGTCATTGACATGGCTTAATAACCTAAAAGGACGTGACATAATGGGCTATTCTAACATTGACATGGCTTAATAACCTATAAGCATGTGACATAATGGGCTATTCTAACATTGACATGGTTTAATAACCTATAAGCATGTGACATAATGGGCTATTCTAACATTGACATGGCTTAATAACCTATAAGCATGTGACATAATGGGCTATTCTAACATTGACACATTCTGAGAGTTGTCCTGAGAGTTAGAGATGATGTTAACATGGCACTGACATGTTGCTCTACATCGACACATTCTGAGAGTTAGAGATGATGGGATCATTGGGTTCATGGCACTGGCATGCTGCTCTACATCGACAGACAGTTAGAGATGATGTTAACATGGCACTGATATGTTACTCTACATCGACAGACAGTTAGAGATGATGTTAACATGGCACTGGCCTGCTACTCTACATCAACACATTCTGAGAGTTAGAGATGATGTTAACATGGCACTGGCCTGTTGCTCTACATCGACAGTCCTAATGACCGATTAAAGGGTATGGCGTTTGCCTGTTAACATCTCTATGACTATGTCATGTCTCTTATGACAGAGGGTTTTAGTAAAGAGTTACTGAGGGCCCCTCCACATTCGGTGGCTTTCTGGTCAGAACCCCTATATGAGATGAGATTTTGGAGGACCCCTTTTTGTTTGTCAGGTTTTTAATATATAAAGAACCCTGACAGACGAATCAAAGAAGTGTTAACGATTGATTGAACCATTTCTGTCAGTCTGAATCAGAGCCAACAGATTTCAATTAGGTAAGGGCTGGTATGCAAGGCCTATGCAGAGTGGGTCCTCAGAGAGAGATACTCACGCGAGGAAAGGTGGTCTTGAGATTCCATTCATCTTGTGCGTCTGGAGGAAGAAGCAAAGCAAAAGGGAACATTAGATAACAGCTCAGTTTCTGTCCCTGCGCACGTGCTGAAGGACTAGATGCTATCAAGGCCAGTCTCTGTTGCCACAGAAACCAAGATCCCATGATCAGACAGGATAAGGCACCTGATCAGTCACCGTATCAAACACACCTGAGGAATGCTGCACATCTAGAAAGACGTGTGCTGCTGTACCTCGTGCTAAAAACTTCACATGTGCTGCTGTACCTCGTGCTAAAAACTTCACATGTGCTGCTGTACCTCGTGCTAAAAACTTCACATGTGCTGCTGTACCTCGTGCTAAAAACCTCACATGTGCTGCTGTACCTCGTGCTAAAAACCTCACATGTAACATTCCTCTAGTCCACGCACAGTCACAGCACTAACTGTTTTCTGCATATTCTGTTCAGGTGCTTCAGAGAAAGAGAGTATTTGTAGTCGGAGGTGACTCTCTCTCAGTGACAGACATGACACAACGCTTACACAGGAGGAGTAAAATACAGCATAGCAATAAACGGTCAGACACCATTTCAACCACAAAGCAATCAGGGTTTGTGTCAACTGGCCATTTACTTTAATACAATCCCAAAAGTATTTCAGTAGAATGTAAGTGTATGGAATATAAAGGTGTTCAACATTCTATGTAGAAGGGTGCACTGGGTCTATCGTCAATGGCTCACCATTACTTAAGTTTAAAAGAAGAAGAATAAATGAGTCACATTCCATCCTCTATGTAATTAATCTATTTCAATGAATAGCGCAGCCTGTGGGCCCAGCCCTCACACCATCTGTATTCACTGCAGTTTTCACAGTGGGGCTCAGAGCTGCACTACCCCTGATGTTCCACAAGAGGGCGCCGTCTGCCTATGTGCAGCGCAGCAGTCCTTAGTGACCCTGTCCTCCACAGTCCCTCTTCAGCCTGGCGTGGCTCATCTGTGTGCTGCTGTCCAGCTGTCTGATGCTGTCCAGCTCTCTGATGCTAATCCTGATTTTAATCATTTCCGAGGGAGCGGAGTGAAGTGGCTCTGGGCCATCCAAAGTCTCAGATGGACGTCCTTCAATCAATCCAAGGTGTCCCCTCTGTCTCTTGAGTCACACACACACACACACATATATATATATATACACACAACACAGTATGTGTGTGTTTAAGTGTGTGATGCTTAGAGTGAAAGAGCATGTGCGTTTTGTTTGTGAAGACTGAGGGGCTGAGACCTGGTGTGTTAAGATGGAGACACTATGAATATGAATATGTTTATCTGGTGTGTTAAGATGGAGACACACTATGAATATGAGTGTGTTTATCTGGTGTGTTAAGATGGAGAAACACTATGAATATGAATATGAGTGTGTTTATCTGGTGTGTTAAGATGGAGACACTATGAATATGAATATGAGTGTGTTTATCTGGTGTGTTAAGATGGAGACACTATGAATATGAATATGAGTGTGTTTATCTGGTGTGTTAAGATGAAGACACTATGAATATGAATATGAGTGTGTTTATCTGGTGTGTTAAGATGGAGACACTATGAATATGAGTGTGTTTATCTGGTGTGTTAAGATGGAGACACTATGAATATGAATATGAGTGTGTTTATCTGGTGTGTTAAGATGGAGACACTATGAATATGAGTGTGTTTATCTGGTGTGTTAAGATGGAGACACTATGAATATGAATATGAGTGTGTTTATCTGGTGTGTTAAGATGGAGAAACACTATGAATATGAATATGAGTGTGTTTATCTGGTGTGTTAAGATGGAGACACTATGAATATGAATATGAGTGTGTTTATCTGGTGTGTTAAGATGGAGACACTATGAATATGGGTGTGTTTATCTGGTGTGTTAAGATGGAGACACTATGAATATGAATATGAGTGTGTTTATCTGGTGTGTTAAGATGGAGAAACACTATGAATATGAATATGAGTGTGTTTATCTGGTGTGTTAAGATGGAGACACTATGAATATGAATATGAGTGTGTTTATCTGGTGTGTTAAGATGGACACACTATGAATATGAATATGAGTGTGTTTATCTGGTGTGTTAAGATGGACACACTATGAATATGAATATGAGTGTGTTTATCTGGTGTGTTAAGATGGAGACACTATGAATATGAATATGAGTGTGTTTATCTGGTGTGTTAAGATGGAGACACTATGAATATGAATATGAGTGTGTTTATCTGGTGTGTTAAGATGGAGACACTATGAATATGAATATGAGTGTGTTTATCTGGTGTGTTAAGATGGAGACACTATGAATATGAATATGAGTGTGTTTATCTGGTGTGTTAAGATGGAGACACTATGAATATGAGTTTATCTGGTGTGTTAAGATGGAGTCACACTATGAATATGAGTTTATCTGGTGTGTTAAGATGGAGACACTATGAATATGAATATGACATGACTGCAGCTGATAGAAAAAAACGAGTATAAAAAAGAGAGGACAAAATGACACAAACGCTGGAACAAGAGTGAGGGATACAGAGAGCAGCGGCATGGACTGATAGCGCGGTCCAAACTCTAATGAGAGACAGGGAGAGAGAGAGAGAGAGAGAGAGCTGATAAATATTTCACAGTGGCTGAGGGAGCGCAGGGGAGGCATATCCTCTTACCTCCTCCCACTGTGCCGTGGCCCTCACCAAACATCACAAATCAGAGCCACTACTGCAGGCATCCCACTCTCACAAGGGGAACCCTCGCTGGACGCACAACACATCGTGTATCTGTGTACCTGCGCGTGTGTGTGTGTGTGTGTGTGAGAGTGTGTGTGAGTGTGTTTGGTGTTTTCCTATTCCATCAGCACAGAGAATGGGTGGGTGACATGAGCGAGTGGAGGCCAAACTAATTAAGGTGAGAGGAAAGCTCAGGCCCAGATCAGATGTCACGCGCTGGACTGGCTCCGACTACGCCTCCGGTTCCGGCTACCGCTCCGGCTACGGCTCCGCTCAGGGTGCTGCACATGATGCCGGGAGCCGCAGGTGTCACGACAGGCTGCAGCACGGTGTTGAGTTCCCATGGGAGAGGGAGAGGGAGAGGGAGAGGGAGAGGGAGAGAGAGAGAGAGAGAGAGAGAGAGAGAGAGAGAGAGGGAGGGAGAGGGGGAGAGAGAGAGATAGAGAGAGAGAGAGAGAGAGAGAGAGAGGGAGGGAGGGGGGGAGAGGAAGGTGCTACCAGCAAGCACCTGCTGAGAGCCTCATTGCATCACCTGCTGAGACTGACAGTCACTCACACACATCTGGCACCCCATGTTTCTCTGAGCTTTGTGTTGTTTTCAGCGATGATGTGCTTGAGTCAGTCACATTACCCACAACCAAGATGGCGCCGCGGATGGTCGACACGGTGGTGCGCTCTCTTGTGCTTTTTATGTTTTTGTTTATTTGTACGGTCTTCAGCAATCCTTCTACGATTACTTTTTCAAGAGAAGAACTCATGAATGTTCGACATTCCTTTCCTCAAACCCTTTCACCGGACTTTACAGACCCAGAAACTTTTTTGGAGATATTGGTTGGTGGAGCAGCAGCTCTTTGTGGAGCTTGGAGGAGACGCAGGCAAGGGAAGCGCGCCGGAGCGCTGGTTAGACTGTGAGAGCGGGGGTTCCGAACTCCGCTCCCCTCGTTACATCTGGCAAATGTCCGCTCTCTGCCCAACAAAATGGAAGAACTGCTGCTCCTCAACAAAATAAACAGGGATATATCAGGATCTTCCGCCCTGTGTTTCACTGAAACATGGCTTGGTGAGTACATCCCTGACAGCATCCTCCATCTGCCGGGCTTCCAACTCCACCACGCGGACCGCGTTAAGGAATTAACGGGGAAAACAAGGGGAGGAGGAATCTGCTTTTATATCAATGAAAGTTGGTGTACAGATGCCACAGTGCTATGGAAAATATGCACTCCTCACCTAGAATCCATATTCATTAACTGCAAGCCATTTTATTCACCGCGGGAGTTTTCCTCTTTCATTCTGGTCGGTGTCTACATACCACCTCAAGCCTGCGTTAGCGAGGCACTACGGCACCTGGCTGACCAGATAACCAGCACGGAGCGAAAATACCCAGACTCTCTTCTGATTATACTTGGGGATTTCAACCAAGCAAAACTCAGCCGCGAAATTCCGAAATACAGGCAGCACATTAAGTGTCCCACCAGGGACAAAAACACACTCGACCATTGCTACACAACACTGAAGAATGCATACCGCTCTGTTTCGCGTGCAGCTTTGGGACTCTCCGATCACTGCCTGGTTCATCTCCTCCCAAGCTACAGGCAGAAACTTAAATCTGCAAAGCCTGTGGTGAAAACTGTGAGGAAATGGACCAACGAGTCAAAGCTGGAGCTACAGGCCTGCTTTGACTGCACTGACTGGAGTGTTTTTGAGGCTGCATCTACATCACTAGACGAACTCACTGACACTGTGACGTCATACATTAGTTTCTGTGAAGACATGTGTGTACCCACCAAAACGTACCGCATCTTTAATAACAATAAACCGTGGTTCACAGCAAAGCTCAAGCAGCTTCGTCAAGCCAAAGAGGAGGCCTTCATGAGTGGGGACAGGATCCTGTACAACCAGGCCAGAAACACATTGACTTAAGCCCGAATTATAGATCTGCGTCGGTGTCCGTCCGTTTTACGGATGGGCGGGGAAACAGATTCGGACGGATTCGGACGTACTGTTTTTGATTTATACTTCTTCGACGGCTGTGGGTGTTGAAAACAATTCACCGCCAGAACAGTGGGTGGAGCAGCGGTTTTTTGGTCACAGACGAGCTACTACGCGACCTCTTTGAGTGATAGAATTCGTCGATTGTTTATCTCCCTCCTCCCAGCCGTCACGTCATCAAGAGCAACAGGTGTAGTCACATGGGTCTTTGAGACACACTACATTACAATGAATAGTCTGTCTAACGCTATATATTCACTTGAAAAGGCAAACTTATCTCCATCATGGTAGGTATTATTTGTGTGAAAAATAGTAGCAATCTATAACAAAATGATATGCTTATCTTACATACACTATAGAAACTATTAAAAACGATTCAATGAAATGAATACTATCTCATTTTCTTTGGTATTTTTTGTCATATTCAGATTTGTAATGATGATTGCTGGGTAATATATATGCTGTTGTCCAATGTCAAGTCTCTATTTGATCATGTGACGAGACGATATGATAGTTTAGGCGCAACATCTGAACGTCAAGACCAACAAGCTGACTGGGCAAATAAATATCTGTGACAACGTGATTACAGGAGGCAAACTGGTATCAGGGAAGAAGTTAAAAATAAACTGTCATCTGGAGAGTTTAAAAGAATACAAAACGAGGGGGAATCTACTGTATGGAGATATTTCTGCTTAGTAGTCAACGCGGATTTATTAAACCTGGATGGTTGGGGGAGAAAGATGAACGTCAAAACCGACAAACTGGGCCAGAGGCAAAAGCACCTGCAAGCTGAAAACAATGGCTTTCAAACATAAGCGTGATAAGGCATTGAACATTCCATATTTAAATATCTTAATAAGTAGTCAAGTCAACGTGTCTGCCTCACGTGATGGAGAAGTTCGTTTTTGAGACTAAAATAAATCACATTTAGGATAATAGCCTTCTTGTGTGCGGGGATTTTTTTTATGTCCTAGCTGTGACAACGCGATTACAGGAGGCAAACTGGTATCAGGGAATAAGTTAAAAAATAAACTGTCATCTGGAGAGTTTAAAACAATACAAAACGAGGGGGAATCTACTGTATGGAGATATTTCTGCTTAGTAGTCAAGGCATTGAACATTCCATATTTAAATATCTTAATAAGTAGTCAAGTAAACGTGTTTGCTTCACATGCTTCTCCCCTGTACAAAAGCGTCGGCTAAATGACTAAATGTAAATGGATTAGACCTCGATTGTTGGACTATGTAGATCGTTTTATAACGAACTTTGTGCACTTAAAGTTTTTAAAAAAAGAAACTGTCATCTGGAGAGTTTAAAACGACACTCGAGGGGAAATTTACTGTAGGCCTATGGAGATATTTCTGTCGGATGGCATCATATTCTATGCGGATTCTAATGAGGCTGTTTGATATGTCCAATGTAAGAAGTGTGAAGCTTTAATGAAATATGATTGATGCCATCCTCTTTCTCCACAACATGGATTAAACATCGATGGTTGGACTATGTAGATACTTTTATAAGGAATGTGTCCGTGTACTTACATTTTTCAAGAAAAAAGATAATCTTCAATGGTAAGACTTGTTTTATTCGCGCCTCTTCTGGTGTAGCATATAACGTGAGTTTTATTTAGGCATATCAGATGCATAGCGTGTGTAATGTGTAGGCCATTTCATTCCGTTCTTGCAATGTGAATAATTCATTTCAATATGCTTATATCCCTTTTGTGCGCGCTTGTGCGTTTAACGGGGCTTGTTTGTGTGAGCCAGTGCATTTATCATTCATCTGTTGATGCTCGAGTTTAATAAAGGCAGGCTATTCTTAAGAAACGTATGTAAATGTGTCAGTAGTATGAACAGTTGAGACATTGACTCATTGGGGTTCGGACTAAATATTTTACTTGCTGTCGGGCTGGGGTAGGGCTGGGACAAGTCAGCGCGATAAGGCATAGAACATTCCATATTTAACTTGGCATAGTCGCCCCATAATGCCGTGCGGCGGGCACATACTTTTCTCGATGTGATGCAGCGCATAGACATATATACATGTCTATGATGCAGCGCCCAACGATGTTCTTTAACAATGTTCCTTACTGTTCTAATTGCATGTCGTTGTTCTGTGTTGGGACGGAGTTTATACAGGTGTGTGACGGTAGCACAGTCTGTTCGTGATAACTTGTAGCAGGGCATAAAGCCCGTGCCATTTTGACATTGTATTGTGTTTAGTGTTTAATTAAAAGCCATAACAAATATTCCACACTTCCGTGATTTGTTACAATATCTTAATAAGTAGTGAAGTCAACGTGGATTCTATGGATTAAATTCATTTATTGACACATCTTTTCAGGACGGCCACAGCGCTTTAAAACGACGTGTTTATAAGTTACATTATTCAAAGATGGTAGATAAAAGGCGAGATAATCGCCAGGTGTAATAAGCCTACTTTCTCATTATGTGTGTGTGTTAGGGTTTGTAATGCAATGGTGTTGGCTGCAAGTTAACTCCACTTCACGTTAAGGTTAGCTTTTGTATATGAGCATTCATTTCAACTGTTCCATCATCTGAAATATCACGGTGTCGAAAAACAAACCTTTGATCTAAACAGAATATTCAGTATGGAATGGGAATATTTCAGAGCAGGGCTATCTTTTATCGCGTTTGACAAATATGCTCCGATTGCTGTGATGTCTCCTGTGAGGATGGGATAGTATTCTCTCCTATGAATTTGCGGTCATTTGAGCGTCCTTATAAGTGTTTCAGAAATATCTTCAGACCTCTTCTGTTATGTTTGTTCATAATCAACTAGAAGAAGCTTGTGAGACGGTCTACAGGCTATTCATAAAAAACATACGTAAATGTGTCATTAGTATGAACAGTTGAGACATTGACTATGTCTGGTTGGATTCCGACAATATATTTGAATGGCTGTCTGGCTCGGGCACTACTCTGTCGGACGCAGGCCGGGCTCGGACAGAAATATTCGGCTGATCCACACTCTATAACAGAATAGGAACAGATAGGGAATGAAACAGGAAATGTGAGATTCCGGAAATTATGTCGTTAGGAAATGATTTCGTTAGCGGACCAATCACAGCCAAGGGGGTATCCGTCGCTATCCGTTCGTATCCGTAAAAGTTACAAAAATCGAGAGGTGCACGTCGGTGTCCGTCCAGCTCTCCGAAGGGCTCGGATGGGCTCGGATGGGCGTTCCACCACGGGGAAGGGTGTTGCCAAGGCGTGGCTATGTGTCCGGACGGACACCGACGCAGATCTATAATTCGGGCTTTAGGAGATCAGAGTAGCAAAGAGAAGCTACTCTGAAAAGCTGAAAAACAGGTTTTCAGCTAACGACCCTGCGTCAGTGTGGAGAGGCCTGCAGGACATCACCAACTACAGGAAATCCTCCCCCAACCCCATGGAGAACCCTCAACTGGCTGACGACCTGAATGTGTTTTACTGCAGGTTTGATCACCCCACATTCACACCCCTCACCCGCTCCAACTCAGACTTCACACAATCATCTGCACCCCCTGTTATCACCTCCCCTGACTCCCCACCGGCATTGACGGTCTGTGAAGAGGATGTGTGTCAGCTCTTTCAGAGACAGAAGACAAGGAAGGCAGCAGGCCCAGACAGTGTGTCACCCTCCTGCCTGAAAGCCTGCGCTGATCAGCTGGCCCCCATCTTCACACGGATCTTCAACAGATCTCTGGAGCTGTGTGAAGTCCCCTCCTGCTTCAAACGCTCCACCATCATCCCGGTTCCCAAGAAATCCTCAATCACTGGGCTGAATGACTACAGGCCCGTCGCCCTGACGTCTGTGGTCATGAAATCCTTTGAGAGACTGGTATTGACCCATCTGAAGGGCATCACAGGCCCCCTGCTGGACCCTCTGCAGTTTGCCTACAGAGCAAACAGGTCAGTGGATGATGCAGTCAACATGGGGCTGCACTACATCCTGCAACGGCTCGACTCCTCAGGGACCTATGCAAGGATGCTGTTCGTGGACTTCAGCTCGGCGTTCAACACCATCATTCCAGAAGTCCTCCTCACCAAACTCACCCAGCTCACTGTGCCTGCCTCCACCTGTCAGTGGATCACAAACTTCCTGATCGACAGGAAGCAGCAGGTGAGGCTGGGTGAAACAACATCCAGCACCCGGTCAGTCAGCACTGGTGCACCTCAGGGATGTGTGCTCTCCCCACTGCTCTTCTCCCTCTACACAAACGACTGCACCTCAGGAGACCCATCTGTTAAACTCCTAAAATTTGCAGACGACACATCAGTCATCGGCCTCATCCGTGATGATGATGAGTCTACATATAGGCGGGAAGTTGAACAGCTGGTCCTGTGGTGCGGTCGCAACAACCTAGAGCTGAACACGCTTAAAACCGTGGAGATGACAGTGGACTTCAGGAGGAGCCCCCCAGCACTGCCCCCCCTCATCATACACAACAGTACTGTGTTGGCTGTGGAATCCTTCAGGTTTCTGGGATCCACAATCTCCCGGAATCTGAAGTGGGAACCCAACATCAACACCATCATCAAGAAGGCCCAGCAGAGGATGTACTTCCTGCGCCAGCTTAGGTCTGCAGAAAAGATCATTGGTGCCAACCTGCCCACCATCCAAGACCTGTACACCTCCAGAGTCAGGAAACGGGCAGGAAAAATCACTGCAGACCCCTCACACCCCGGACACAAATTATTCAAACTCCTCCCCTCTGGTAGACGCTACAGATCACTGTTCGCCAAAACCTCCAGACACAAAAACAGTTTCTTCCCCCTCGCCGTCTCACTACTGAACAACTAACCCACTGTAGCATATATATTTATATTTATATATTTATCCCTGCACTTCTCGCACTCTCCACTTCTTCTTTGCACTACTGTTGTGCAACATTTCACAGCTACTGTATATAGCCATTCCGCCTTGTACATACTTTTTTAAACTCCTTAGCCCATTGCACTGTTGCACTGTTTGTTTGTTTGTATTGCATTGTATTGTATTGTGTTGTATATTTTGTGTAAGCACACTGAGAGTCACTTTACCAAGTCAAATTCCTTGTTTGTGCAAACTTACTTGGCCAATAAAACCTGATTCTGATTACTAATGCATCACAGAGGATGACTGACACATGAAGAGAGAGAGAAACAGCAGCAGGCCATGCAGTTCACCA
>NC_045152.1:19304824-19319824 GCF_900700415.2 Clupea harengus
CACACACACACACACACACACACACACACACATGCATTTCAAATCAGTGTGCAGTTAAGCATTCAGCATTAAGTGCCTCCACATTAATATTACAGCATTCAGACCTGGCCAAACACATCATTACAAGATCTCTTCAACATAACACTGTTGTTATGCAGCCATGACACAGGCACAGTGCAGCCTGGGAAACTTCAAGAGGGGAAATGCTTGTTTTGTTGTTGTTTATTCTTCTGATCGATACATTCCAATGTTCACGGATGAAGAGTGTTATAGGTTAATTCCACAACTTTTCATGTGCGATCGAACAAGACGGTCCGCTTGAAGAACTGGACACGTGGATCTGGATTACTGAGGACCACTGAGGATCTTTAAAGACCACACTGGACACGTGGATCTGGATTACTGAGGACCACTGAGGATCTTTGAAGACCACAGAGAATCACTAAATGCAGACGGCCGAGATCACCGACAGAAACAGGCAGCCTTACCAGTGGAGCTCTCTTGACTGGCAGTGTCATGGCTGAACAGGTTGGCCAGCGGGCTGGTTTGGGCCTTCAGTGATGGCGCTGGCGGCGCGTCCGAGTTGTTCTGAGAGAGAGAGAGAGAGAGAGAGAGAGAGAGATTAAAAGAATCAGTGAGGAGAGCAGCTTTCATAGACTATGTGCAATGATGGTGGAGCTGTTAGCTCTTAGCGCTAATATTCCCCATGCATCACCATGCAGCACAGCTGACACAGGGCAGGGAAGAGGTAGCATGCAGCAGAGACAGGGGATAAAGGACAGTATTAGCGACAGCATCAAGTTCATCAAGAGTAACAGCATCAAGCTCATCAAGAGCAACAGCATCAAGCTCATCAAGAGCATAATCCCAGACACAACAGCCACTCTAATGCTTTAGCACTGTGGCCATAATCACAGACACAACAGCCACTCTTATGCTTTAGCACTGTGGCCATAATCACAGACACAACAGCCACTCTAATGCTTCAGCACTGTGGTCATAATCACAGACACAACAGCCACTCTAATGCTTTAGCACTGTGGTCATAATCACAGACACAAACATTTTGGTTCCAGATCAGCAAGAAGGTACTCCTGCTTAGCGACATGATAAGATTGTAGAACCACTGGGCTGGTCTGTGGTTCTGGACTCACCCTGCTGTGCCGCTGGGTCTGGGGTGAGGGCTGCGGGGTCATGGCCACGGGCGTGCGCACGCCCTCGATCATGGACACGATGCCGTCGGGCATGTTGGTGGCGTCGCTGCACTTGTCCTGCCAGCTGGTCAGCTTCAGAGTGAGCATCTCCTTCGACTGAGACAGAGACAGAGACATCAGCCACAGATCAGCATCAGGGGACACCCACTGGGACTCCAGAAATGGAAGTAAGTACTGACAATATGATCCCTTTTATGAACATAGCAAGATTCTTCCCATTGTATTTAGGTAACAGAGCAACTGACTGCCAACTGACTGATCAACCTGACTGTGCCTGCATCAATTAATCAAACAAGAAATTGATCTTTTACTAAACAGAATGTTTATATGGCTGACAGTCTGATCACATTGTGTGACTGATCTCTAGTCAATATTCAGTCCCTTTACAGTCACAAAGTTAATCTCAAAAGCAGTCACTAGCATTGATCCCAGTCTGATCAATATGCATTCAATCTGAGAGAAGAAGGCCTCATTCATCGTCTGCTGGTCTGTCACCTTGTCGTGGAAGCTAGCGGTCTGGTCGGACAAGATACAGTGCTTGTCCACCAGGAAGCAGAAGCGCCTCTTCTCCTCCAGCAGGGCCTCCCTGCAGCCGTCGGCGATGAACCTCTGCATGTCCGACTGTCTCTGGGTTAGCGTCTCCAGGCACTGCCAAAACAATACACACACACACACACACACACACACACACACACACACACAGAGACACAGACACACACACACACGTCAGAGTGCTCCCAGCAGCAGCCTTTATCTCCCACACCACACGCGTCCGCAGAACAGGAGGAGGATGAAAGGGAACAGACAGAACAACAGATCTGAGCAGCACCAGATGAGAAAGGCCCGTCAGATAATGTTATCACAGTGGTCAGAGACAGGACGGCACATCCAGGGCAGAGGGAGGTCATAGACAGGACCGCACATCCAGGGCAGAGGGAGGTCATAGTGGTCAGAGACAGGACGGCACATCCAGGGCAGAGGGAGGTCACAGTGGTCAGAGACAGGACGGCACATCCAGGGCAGAGGGAGGTCATAGTGGTCAGAGACAGGACGGCACATCCAGGGCAGAGGGAGGTCACAGTGGTCAGAGACAGGACGGCACATCCAGGGCAGAGGGAGGTCACAGTGGTCAGAGACAGGGCAGCACATCCAGGGCAGAGGGAGGTCACAGTGGTCAGAGACAGGGCAGCACATCCAGGGCAGAGGGAGGTCAGAGGTCAGCCTGATAACATGATTAGAGAGGAAACATCCCACTGTATCTACACCCCAGAGTGAGACTCTGTACACACACACACACACACACACACACACACACACACACACACACACACACACACACACACACACACACACACACACACACACACACACACACACACACACACACACACACAGAAACACACACACACATACAAACACACAAACACCCACACACTGCCCTGAAACATAACAGTCAGTGCTCTTGTGAGTTAAAACTCATTCAGCAATGCAGTTCAGAATCGCAACTACAACCATTTTGTATCTGCGGTGATGTTGTAGGTAAATAGTGTTTATCATGGAGTATCATGGGTGTGTGAGTATGTTTAGTGGTGTATTTTCGAGGTAAAAAGGTCAAAACAAAAGGATGAGATAAGTCCATGGTTTTTCAACCTATACACCATTTTTTCAGAAATATATGTGTATGTGTGTATTTACTTAGTAGTTCAAACTTAAACAGGATAAAATACGTGCCTTATTGTTGAAGTTATCCTGAAATGGCCTACACAACACTATTATATTGCTGTCCAGTTTGCCAAGTGATTCTCCTTAACTTTAAAACTGACCTCATGTTGAGTTGAAGGGGACTGCAGAATAAAAATGACTCATTCAATCAATTTGAAAAGATAAGATGACTCAGTTGTCAGTGTTGGATCTGTGTGTCCACCACAATGAGTAAGCCTGTGGGGGGCAGGCACAGTGTAACGGGCTATCAGTAGTGCCGCACGCCCATACACACATACACACACAGACACGCATGCACTCAATCAGGTCTGGTTAACTCCAGTCCACTAGGGAGCAGCGAGGGGTCATTGAAGGCACTCGGCAAGGCAGGGATAAGAGAAGGAATGTGGGAGCTTGTGTTTGAACTCCATGCTTTTGACACCTGCTTTTGTCCTTCACTTCTCAAGGTAATCCAACCTTTCCTTTTCAGTTGAACTGCTGCAAATAACTGTATATGTTCTAACAACAAGCAGACTGGTTATTGAAGTGTTACTTTGTTGAAGGGTGTTTGTGTGCGTGTGTTTAGTGATGTTTGTAGAGTGTGATTTGCACATGGTTGTGGGCAACTGATGATGATAGCCTGTCTTTTATTGTAGCCTGTTTTTATGGATATTTAATAAAGGAACTCCATGCTTTTGACACCTGCTTTTGTCCTTCACTTCTCAAGTGTAAAGGACCTGTTTGTACTAGCCCAAGTTCCCCTAGGCTTGAGGCTAGTAACAGGCAGTAACGGGCTATCAGTAGTGCCGCACGCCCATACACACATACACACACAGACACGCATGCACTCAATCAGGTCTGGTTAACTCCAGTCCACTAGGGAGCAGCGAGGGGTCATTGAAGGCACTCGGCAAGGCAGGGATAAGAGAAGGAATGTGGGAGCTTGTGTTTGAACTCCATGCTTTTGACACCTGCTTTTGTCCTTCACTTCTCAAGGTAATCCAACCTTTCCTTTTCAGTTGAACTGCTGCAAATAACTGTATATGTTCTAACAACAAGCAGACTGGTTATTGAAGTGTTACTTTGTTGAAGGGTGTTTGTGTGCGTGTGTTTAGTGATGTTTGTAGAGTGTGATTTGCACATGGTTGTGGGCAACTGATGATGATAGCCTGTCTTTTATTGTAGCCTGTTTTTATGGATATTTAATAAAGGAACTCCATGCTTTTGACACCTGCTTTTGTCCTTCACTTCTCAAGTGTAAAGGACCTGTTTGTACTAGCCCAAGTTCCCCTAGGCTTGAGGCTAGTAACAATTGGGGGCTCGTCCGGGATTCTTGCCGTGTAGGAGCCAGTTCTGAGGAAGATGGCGACATCTGAGCCACGGCAGGTACTCCAATGGGAAATCCACAAGAAGCTACTGCAGCTGAATGCAAGTCAGCTGTATCAGCTAGCTGCAACTCTGGACAATGAAGACGACGCTGAACTTTCGAAACTCTCTGAACCAGGCTTGTTTTATCACATTTCGGATTACATAAAAAGTGAGAAACTACAGGACCTAGAGGATGCAGGCATGTCACGTCTACTCCATCTGCAGGACACTGTAAATGAAATGACCGCCACTAATCCATCTGCACATTCAAGATCATCCTCGCCTACAGACATTCCGGTACCTCAAATGCACACCACAGGCAATGAAGATACAGACAGTCACACACCACCAACACATCATGTCTCTGTAAACACTGGTGGTTTAAAGACACATATTGATCAGGTTGTTAGAATTACTGATGTAACAGCTCTCTTGCCTCGTAGAGAATTTAAAATCCAGGGTGGGCAAATTTCAGATTCTGGGTCAGAAATATCATACACCCATATTGGTAAACAAATTGATGAGGCCATTGAAAATGGGATCACAGAGTCTGAGATTGTACGAGCTGTATTGAGGGTAACCAAAGGAGGTCTTTTTAAAGAGTACCTTACAAACAAAGATCATTTCACTGTAATTGAGCTGAAGAAGGTTCTTAGGACCCACATTCGGGATAAAAGTAGTAGAGAGTTGTTCCAGGAACTGAGTAATACCAAACAGCAAGACCGGGAAACCCCTCAACAGTTTGTGTATAGAATAATGGCCCTTAGGGAACGGGTATTGCTTGCAGCAGAACAGAATGATATCGACTTTAGTTATGACAAGAAATTAGTGCAAGGGGTTTTCTTGCACACACTTTACCAGGGCTTAAGTGAAAAGAATAACAACATCCGGCATGACCTTAAACCATATCTCGCAATTCCCCAGGTCAGTGATGAAACCATCTTAGAACAGATAACCAGGTTGACAAGTGAAGAGGCGGAGAGGGCAAAGCGATTTTTATCTTCCACAAAAGGAAGGCCAGTCACAGTCAGTGCTGCCCAGCATCCTGGAGATGCAATGATTAGCTCCCCAGCACAGCCATCCATTGTATCTGAAGTTAGAGCGAATGCTGTCGCCATTACCGAACTGTCAGCCCAAGTATCTGCATTGACTAAGAACCTGGAAAAATGTATCCCCTACAAGCCTGACCGGTCAAACGTCCCCCCAATGGTAGCTTCCACTGTGCAATCCCAGAGAACATCAAGGAATGGAAAATGTCAGGAATGCCAACAAAATGGATATGATTCCTGCAGCCACTGTTTTCGTTGTGGACAGAGTGGACACCGTGCTGTAGGGTGCTTGAACAGGTCAGGGTCGGGAAATGGGAGGAGGTCATGGGAGAGGGATGGCCTGTGACTTGCCCCAATTCAACGTCCCTTCTTGATTGTAGCTCTGCCAACACGGACAGCTCAACCATCTTACAAACCTCTCTCAAAACCCCTTATGTTAAACGGACAGCCCAGCTCATTGGAGGAAAATGTCTTGTGTTATGCTGTATTAATGGGGTGAAAACTGAGATGCTGTTAGATACAGGGGCCCAAGTGAGTGTTGTGGGCAGGGAGTGGGTGATGAAGAACTTGCCATATACAGATATCAAACCTCTAGAGACTCTACTCTCTGAACCTCTTTATGTTACTGCAGCCAATGGCTCTAGCATTCCATTTGATGGCTGGATTGATGCTCATTTAGATATCCTTAGTTCTAGTCAGGGTAAAGCATCCATTCAAGTCCCTTTCCTCGTTGCACAGAGCAACCTCAACTACCCCCTGCTTGGAGTCAATGTCATTGTGGAGCTTATTCGGGAAAACATTGCAGGCCCTCTCAATTTGAGTGTTCTCTTAAGTGAAGCTTTAAACTTAAAGGTTGACACTGCAAAAACAATTGTTTCTGTTGTCCAAGAGGAACCAGTGGAGGAAAGGTCACAGGGCTGCCTCCTCATGACAGGAAAGAGAGGCCTCATCATCCCAGCTGGCCAAGTGTGGGGGGTGAGGTGCAAGGTGCGAAATTGTCTTGAGGAAAGAACAATGTGTTTTGAGCCTGCCATAGAAACAACTTTGCCCGAGGGACTAGAACTGTTCCCAGCCATCATGGAAGTGCAGGGTGCTTACGCAAAGCATGTAACCATCCCTATCCAAAATTCAACTCAGCATGATGTATTTCTCCCCCAGCGGGCAGTGTTGGGCCATCTAGAGAACGCCTGCACCATTCTCCCTGTGTTGACCCCGCAGCAGAATCAAGGCATTCCCCTCACAGTGACCTCAGCTACTGCCCAGCCCAGAGTACATGATCTTGCTGAGAAGTGGAACCCTCCAGTGGACCTATCCCATTTAAGTACAGAGGAACAAGAGACAGTTAGGCAAATGTTGTATGAGGTGTCAGATGTGTTCTCTACAGGAGAGGGTGACATTGGGTGCGTTCCGTCTTTACAGCTGAAGATTAATCTTAAGGATGACACCCCAGTACAAAAGCGCTATAATGCCATACCAAAACCTCTTTACACGGAAGTAAAGGCCTATGTGCAAAACCTCTTAGAGCGAGGGTGGATTAAAAAGTCCCATTCTTCATATTCATCCCCTGTTGTTTGTGTTAGAAAAAAAGACTCCAGTTTGCGCCTCTGTGTGGATTTCCGAGAACTTAATCGCAAGACCATTCCTGACCGGCACCCCTTACCCCGTATCCAAGACCTCCTTGACAACTTAGGGGGGCAGTCTTGGTTCTCCCTTCTGGATCAGGGAAGTGCGTATCATCAGGGATTTGTGGATGAGGGGTCACAACACTGCAC
The DNA here is from genome assembly GCF_900700415.2 of Clupea harengus. Lineage (NCBI taxonomy): Eukaryota > Metazoa > Chordata > Actinopteri > Clupeiformes > Clupeidae > Clupea > Clupea harengus. The sequence continues at coordinate 19,311,929 of NC_045152.1, forward strand.
TGCTTTCAGCACGCCATGGGGGCTTTATGAATGGATCAGGCTTCCATTTGGATTAAGTAATTGCCCAGCTGTGTTCCAGAGGTGCATGGAGTCCGTTCTTGAGGGTCTACGAGATGATACTTGCTCTCCGTACCTTGATGATGTCCTTTGCTATTCTAAAACCTTCTTAGCACATGTGGAAGATGTCCGGAGAGTGCTGTGTCAGCTGAGAGCCAGTGGAATCAAACTGCGACCCAATAAGTGCGACCTCTTCAAACGGCAAGTTCGTTATGTGGGCCGACTGGTGTCTGGGGAAGGCATCCAAATAGACCCCAAGGATTTGGAGGCAGTGACTCAGTTCAAGGAGAGGAAGCCGACAACAGTAGGGGAAGTAAGAGCACTCCTGGGCTTTCTGAGCTATTACCGTTCTTTTATTCAAGACTTTTCCCGTGTGGCCAGACCTCTGTTTGAACTTCTGCAGAATATGGAGTGGGGCTCAGGAGTAAGCATTGCTCAGTCAGAAAAAAAGAAATCCAGCAAACAATTGCCATCAAGAACACCGGTCAGGTGGACTGAGGAACATAGCGCTGTTGTGGGCCGGATTGTCACCATGCTGACCAATCCACCAATTTTGGCTTACCCTGACTTCAACCTGCCCTTTGTTCTCCATACCGATGCATCGAATGAAGGGCTTGGTGCTGTCCTTTATCAACATCAACAGGGCAAGTTACGGGTGATTGCTTATGGGTCCAAGTCACTTACCCCTGCAGAACGGAATTACCATCTCCACTCAGGAAAACTTGAATTCCTTGCCTTAAAATGGGCCATTTGTGACAAATTTCGGGACTATCTCTATTAGAGTTTACTGTCTACACAGATAATAACCCTCTTACTTATATCCTGAGCACAGCCCGATTAAATGCAGCTGGGCACCGTTGGGTGGGCGAGCTGGCCGACTTTAACTTTGATATAAAGTATCGTCCTGGTAAAAATAACATTGATGCTGACACACTTTCTCGTTTCCCTGTCTCACTTACTCAGCACATTGGGAAGTATACAGAAGTTTTGTCTCCAGAGGTTGTAACAGCAGTGTGGCAGGGGAGTATGGTGGCCAAAGAGAAGGATGTGCCATGGATTGCTGTTCTGCAGCTGACCGCTGACAATGAACAGGAACCCCCAAGTTCAATGATCATTCCACCCGAGGATGTAAGAGGTGCACAGCATGAGGACAAGGCAATTGAGGAAGTCATGAAGTTGAAAAGCAGAGGGAAAAATCCCACCAAGACGGACAGAGAGAGTGTGTCCAGTGAAGCCCGAAGGTTGATGGGGGAGTGGAGCAGGCTCTTCATACAAAATGGGGTGTTGTACCGACAAGCTGGACCGCATAAGCAGCTGGTTGTTCCAACTAAATTCAGGCCCCTTGTTCTAAAATATCTGCATGATGACATGGGCCATGTGGGTGTTGAGAAGGTCCTTCATCTGATGCGAGAAAGATTCTATTGGCCATATATGCAGCGGGAGGTGGAGGATTATGTCCTGAGAAGGTGTGCATGCATTCAGCAAAAACATCCCTCTATGCGAGACAAAGCACCAATGGGCTCCATCTCCACAAGTTCACCTTTTGAGTTAGTTGCCGTTGATTACCTCCATCTGGAACCAAGTAGTGGTGGTTATGAGTATATCTTGGTCATAATTGACCATTTTACACGCTTTGCCCAAGCTTATCCCACTAAAAATAAATCTGGCAAAACAGCTGCAGAGAAACTATTTAATGACTTTATCCCCCGTTTTGGTTTCCCGGAAAGACTCCACCATGACCAAGGTCGTGAGTTTGAAAATGGGTTATTTCAGAGGTTAGAGCAATTGGCTGGCATCTCGCACTCTAGAACAACCCCGTACCACCCCCAGGGGAATCCAGTAGAAAGGCTAAACCGCACCTTGCTCCAGATGCTCCGGACCCTAAAAGAGGAAAATAAATCAGACTGGAGGAACCATCTGCCTCACATTGTTCACGCATATAATTGTACAAAACATGACTCAACAGGGTACTCACCATTCTATCTCCTTTTTGGGAGGTCACCCCGGTTGCCAGTGGACTTAGTTTTTGACCTGAACTCTACTACTGAGAAACAAACAAAACAAGCCTTTGCAGAGAAGTGGGTGAGACGAATGAAGGAGGCCTACTACATTGCCTCTAAGACCAGTCAGAAATCATCTGAGAAAGCGAAGCGCTACTATGATCGTGGGGTCAAGGGGGTCACACTTCAGCCAGGTGACCGGGTGTTGGTACGAAACCTGTCAGAGCGGAATGGTCCGGGGAAACTCCGAAGCTACTGGGAGAAGACCATCCACCGGGTCGTCAGCAGAGTGGGAGAGGTGGCCAGCCCGGTGTATAAAGTCCAAGATGAAAAGGGAGTCAAGCGTGCCCGTGTCCTACATAGGAACCTGCTCTTACCAGTCAGCGACCTCCAGCTGGATGTGGACATCCAAGCCGGCTCATCAGTGCACCAACGACCGGTGAGGAAAAAGAGACCCCATGGAAAGAGGGACTCTGACTGCATGAGCCAAAGTGACTCAGATGAGGGTGAGGAAGAAAGCTATAGTTTGCGTCCTATGCCCCATCGTATCATAGACGTTAGAACGCAGCCTGGCTCATCTCACTCAATGAATCAACCACACAGTGGTCATCTAACAGTAAGGCCTGCAGCAGCAGAGTTTCAGCCCCCTGCTCCGCCAGTGAATCAACCACACAGTGGTCATCCAACAGTAAGGCCTGCAGCAGCAGAGTTTCAGCCCCCTGCTCCGCCAGTTAATCAGCTGGAGCAACCTGGACAGATTCAGGAAGTGCCAGAAGCCTGTGAAACTGTCTGTGATGACCCGGAGGGTGTGGAGCCAGTGCAAGAGCAGGAAGAGCTCGTCCTGAGAAGATCGGAACGCACAGTGAGACCAAGAGAAATGCTCACCTACCAAAGTCTGGGTCAACCATCATACCAACATTTCAGACCTGGAGTCCAGGCAGTAACATATCACCCCCCTTTTCAGAATGACCTGTTACCATATCCCGCTTATCTTGCATGGCATCCCTATTTGAGGCCAGTCTTGTGGGGCTATTAGCACTGGGTAGTGGCTGTAAGTGTGTAAGAGGTCAGGAGACCTCCTCTAAAAGTGGGGGAGAGTGTAACGGGCTATCAGTAGTGCCGCACGCCCATACACACATACACACACAGACACGCATGCACTCAATCAGGTCTGGTTAACTCCAGTCCACTAGGGAGCAGCGAGGGGTCATTGAAGGCACTCGGCAAGGCAGGGATAAGAGAAGGAATGTGGGAGCTTGTGTTTGAACTCCATGCTTTTGACACCTGCTTTTGTCCTTCACTTCTCAAGGTAATCCAACCTTTCCTTTTCAGTTGAACTGCTGCAAATAACTGTATATGTTCTAACAACAAGCAGACTGGTTATTGAAGTGTTACTTTGTTGAAGGGTGTTTGTGTGCGTGTGTTTAGTGATGTTTGTAGAGTGTGATTTGCACATGGTTGTGGGCAACTGATGATGATAGCCTGTCTTTTATTGTAGCCTGTTTTTATGGATATTTAATAAAGGAACTCCATGCTTTTGACACCTGCTTTTGTCCTTCACTTCTCAAGTGTAAAGGACCTGTTTGTACTAGCCCAAGTTCCCCTAGGCTTGAGGCTAGTAACATCTACACAAAGACGTGTAAACTCAAGGCTACCAGTCCCTCTCCAGATGCCTTGGATGACTTGTTTCTCCCATACAAAACAGTACCAAGAACTTTAAGGTCCATGTGACTTTCTGGCTATTAGCTATTTGTAAATGTCTTTAGGAAATGCCATAACAGAAGTCAAAGACTACACTAATGGTGGAGGAAGCTCCTTGATCATCATGCAAGTTTATGTCCCAACACAAGGTTTGACAGTTTCAATGCACAGCATTCATCTGCATTTTAGTTTTTCTTAATTACGTAATATGAGGTAAACCAGGACCTTGAGATATACTGTATAAAGGCCAAAAACATAAAATAGACTAGCTGTTATCACACCCTGTTATCACACCCAGATTAGGCCAGCGTGCCTGAAAGAAAACCTAACAAACTTTCCTTAAATCCCAGAGGCACCTTCTTTATAGAGAAGATTTTGTGTTCTGTGTTCTGTGATCTTCTGTATAGCTTGGGAGTTGCTTTGCTGCATCTGGTTCTAGGTGCTTTCAACACATGCATGGCATTATGGCAGATAAATCAGCCATTCTGGATTGCAGTGTCCAGGCCAATATCAAAGAGCAATCTCCACCAAAAATCATCTGCCCAACAGCATGGCAATGATCCCAATAGACACTTCAAAAAGCACTGAGGAATGTTTCAACACAGGAGGGTTCCCAAGCGGCCAAGAAGGAGTCCAGATCTGAAATCCTTTAGAAAACTAGAGATTTCTGAGAAAAGCAGCTGGGTAGAAGTGCTGTTCAAATCCGGAGGATGTGAGTACGTTTGAACAGGAGGAATTAACTAAACTTGCGGTGGAATTAAAGACACAATAACCTTAATGACGCTACAGGAAAGCGCTTGATTGCAGCAACTACTATGCATGATGTCTAGGGTGGCAATAATTTGAATGTAATTTTGTTGTATTTGTCTTAAAAATATACTGTCAATACAGATTACTTTATCAATTTTGTTTATTGACATAAGGAAAGAAGCGCAGCAGATCAAAACCTTCTCTCTCTCTCTTTGCCTGAGCCACAAAACGGATGCTAAAAATCATGAATGGGTTTGGAGAGTTTTAGCCACATGGCACAGTGTGTCACCTCCACTGGCTGAACTAGTGGGGCAGGAGCAGGTCATGGTGAACTTCTGACCTCAGAGGTTAGAGACTTAAAGTCCAAGGGTCAAGGTTGTTACGGATGGGTTCAGGACGGCCTAATCTCTATGGGATTACTACTGAACCTAGAACTACTCTTAGTGAGAACGCCCATATTAGAACAGAAGTGTATCGATGCTCTGTGCTCTATTTTAAGGCAACACTGTTGCCTTAGCGACACACTGGCCAATAAAGAGCAGAGGCGGTTCTAGCTTGTATGGTGTGCAGACTGGTTTTATTATTATTATTATTAATAATTATGGCGGTTCTACATTGTATGGTGTGCAGACTGGTTTTATATTATTATTAACGATTTTGCACAAACCAGAAAAAACTATTTGTCTGAGAAACTATATATTCACAGTATTATGAATAAATTGTGGTTTATTTGGTAGGATTTCGTAGTGTGACTGATTCTACTTATATTCGCTATTTGATCGATTCCCCTGCTCCCCCTACCTGGGGCTTCCAGTGGGGAGACCTGAGGTCAACCTCCTCCTACCCTCCTTCCCATCTGCTTCTCCTGGGTGGAAGACCTTCCCAGGCAGTAGCCTGCCCAGCTAACAAACTGGAATCAGGGGACCCACTCCAACAAGGTTAATTGGCCCACAAGGTGACATGACATCATTGACGGGAGGTGCAAATGAGCGATAGAAAACCGGTCGCCAATTGTCACCTTTCTGATTTATTTTGTGTGGGCGCCCGGTGCAAGATGCCATCCTGGGCAGCGCCCATGTCGCCAATACCTAGATTCACTACTGACAAAGAGTCAAACATCTCCAAGGGCAGGAGAGGAGCAGGCCTTTGATTCACCACTGATGAAGAGTCAAACATCTCCAAGGGCAGGGGAGTGCAGGCCTTTGAAGGCTCTGCAGGCACATTCAGTCTCAGAAGAAGCATAGGATATTTTGATGTTTTTGTCGCCTCTGAAATCACAATGCCCTTTTGTGAAGGACAAAGTTCCAAACCCCTCAAAACACACACACACACACACTCACACGGTTGTCATGAAAAATAATGGAGAAATGGGGAGAAGTGCTCGGTGATGGGACCACTTCTCTTTGCCATTTACACCACTTCGCTGGGCCCTATCATCCGCTCGCATGGTTTTTCCTATCATTGCTATGCCGATGATACTCAACTGTTTCTGTCTTTCCCTCCTGAGGACACCACTGTCTCGGCGCGGATCTCGGACTGTCTTGCTGATATATCCACATGGATGAAAAACCACCACCTTCAGCTGAACCTGGCCAAAACGGAACTGATGGTCTTTCCAGCCAAGCAGGCCATCCACCACAACATCAGCATCAATATTGACTCCTTGTCTCTTGTTCCATCCAAAACAGCAAGAAACCTCTGGGTCATTATTGATGACCAACTGACTTTCACGGACCACATTGCCTCTGTCTCTAGGTCCTGCCACTTTGCGCTATTCAACATCCGCAAAATCAGGCCGTACCTAACCCAGTATGCCACCCAGCTGCTGGTGCAAACCTTGGTGAATTCCCGCCTTGATTACTGCAACGCCCTCCTAACGGGCCTGCCGGCTTGCGTGGTGAAACCACTACAAATGATCCAGAACGCGGCGGCGCCTCTGGTGTTCAACCAACCGAAGAGGGCACATGTCACCCCGCTTCTTATTGACCTCCACTGGCTGCCTGTAGCTGCTCGCATTAAGTTCAAGTCACTTATGCTTGCCTACAGAGTGCTTGATGGTTCTCCTCCCACCTACCTAAATGCTCTTGTAAGGGCAAATGTTACACCCAGGATGCTGCGCTCTTCTAGTGAGCGTCGTTTGGCACTGCCGTCTGTGCAAGTACGGCAGTCCAGACTATTCTCATTTGTAGTTCCACGTTGGTGGAATGAACTACCCAGCACTACCAGAGCAGGGGCGTCCCTCTCTACCTTTAAGAAGCTTTTGAAGACCCAACTCTTCAGAGAGCACTTCCCGTCCTAACTGGCACTTCGACTAGTGCGTAACTTGCAATTACAGCAGTTACATTTCTGCACTTCTTTCTTTCTTTTTTATTTCATTTTGTTATATTTCTTATGTAAAGTAGTATTTATTTATTGTTACACCAGGTTCTATTGCTCGTAGCTTGAATATTCTCTCCCTTGTACGTCGCTTTGGACAAAAGCGTCTGCTAAATGACTAAATGTAAATGTAAATGTAAGTGACTTCTGCACTTTTGCTAGGTTTTTGGGTTTCAGAGAGCCTCTCTCCAACATTTCCTCTCCGTCTTTCTCTGTTCTTTTCACTCTCTCCCCTCTCCCTCCTCCCCTCTCTCTACCTCCTCCCTCCCTCTCTCTCTCTCTCTCTCTCTCTCTCTCTTACCCAAATCTTCTTCCTGGTCTTTTGAGAAAGGAACAAAAGCTCCACCACAACAAAACATTATTTTTTTCGCACTGAAGCACTTAACAGGTAGGGTGGGGTCCTAGGGCCTCCTACATAAGCTAGTAATGTTGAAATTCAATCTCTAGACTAGATGTTGTGCGGTGGCCTCCACATGGCCCTCGTACACCCCCCCCACACAGACACTGCCCCTCTACAGAGAGCTTCTCTGGGCCGATCAGAGTGTTGTCTGCTGGGTGCAGGTGGTAGTTTTACTTGGCCCCTTAGTAAACCAGGAAGAGCCCTGGGCAAACTAACACAGCCTGGAGCACCAGCCCACTTAGAGAGAAACGCCCTGGGCACTTTCAACATCACCTCTCTTTCTCTTTCGCTCTCTCTCTCTCTCTCTCTCTTTCACTTGTCTCCCATGCATAATGCCCTTTCCTCCTTTTCTCTTTTTCCATCCTCCTTTCTCTCTTTCTTCTTTCTCAAGCCCACACTTCCTCCAGTCAGGTGGCTTTGGGAGAGAGCGAGGACAGCACATGCATTTTCTATTTGAAAGGAGCTTTTGGGAAGCTCACTGTGAATGCACTCACACACCTCGCCTTTTCCAAGGACAGACACTGAAAGATGAGTGTTATGTGTGTGAGGATCGATGAGGGCAGAGGGTGTGGTTGGGGCTGGGTAGAGGAGTGGATGGGCTAATCACAGGCA
>NC_045152.1:19327324-19572324 GCF_900700415.2 Clupea harengus
TAATCACAGCTCAATCAGCACGCAGATCCTTCCAGACAAATCAAAACCAATTCTTGCCTTGAATCTCAAATCAAATCACATTGTGAGAGCCTTAAATGAGAATGGATCTAGAACAGTGTGAATGTCCTATATTTGTACAGCCTTCCACCCTCAGTACACACTACCCCCCCCCCCCACACACACACTAAAACTACTGCTTGAGAAGAAGCAGGGAAGAGATCATGAGGGTGTCAGAAGGGTAGGACTGTACATCAAACTAGACTGTGATTCTGATCTGTATGACAAAATCTGTTATTCAGACTTAATCCCTACAAATCACACTGAAGACATTAGAAGAACGCTATCATTTATTTTCATTCACATCTAATGAAAGAGCATTAAAGTCTAATACATTTTTGGCATCAGAATTATCCAAAAAGACACAATGCATGTATATGACATGGTAGTATTGTTCTGTGCTGAGTAGGCTACTGAACTATACTGACAACTGATCCAAGGTCAGTGAGCCAACACTGACTATCAAGCAAAAACACACAAAAACAACCTCAAACCAATTTCGGTTATACGAGTTCAAGAGGATACAATCAAAATGTGTTGAAAGGCAGTTGTTCTAAATATACTTATTAGTCATTAGATATATTTAGTTCTCTGCCTAAAATTAGCACCAAGAGAACAGGGAGAGTGAAGACAAACATACATTTTCATAACACTTAAAAACAAAGCCACGAAGCCAAGCGACAAATCACCTCTGAAGCTTTTATTATTCATTAACGTTTGTGTTTTATGGCGTGAGTCAAATAAAAGCCCAGCCACCGGCACACAGGAGGCCAGTGACATCAGGTCCGTGTTCACAGGTGTCCAAAGGAGAAAGGAGAAATGAAAGAACTGAGAATTCTGTAGAAGATCTGTAAATGTTTTTGTACTGAGTATAATATATATGACGATCTATGAAATACATGTTTATACACATCCATAGATCTGTGTAGCTCCTCTTAACATGACAATATATATATATGAAATACATTCCCTGTGCATTGTGACCTGTGACCTATGAGCTGTGACCTGTGGCGCTGCCAGAGGCTTCAGAGAGGAGTTTCTTCTTTGAGTTATCAGCCCAGCAGGTCTCTGGGTCATTTGGCCAGCACGCCCTAGCTCTAACAACATGGACGTCATCTCGTCTGCATTTTTTAGTATATCTATCATGATAAAGGCAGTGGTCACACCACCGCTGCTCAACAGGTTGATTGTCTACCCAGTCGACTTAAACGAGCACGTCAGTCTAAAGGTCAGCATGACATCCTGTTTCAAGCGGCCTTTGTGGTCCCAATTCTCGTGGCTCTCGCAGAAGGAACAACACGGCACGAGGGTGTGGATGCCACATGACGTCACACAGAAGGGCTTTCTCAAAAGACTCGCCACGCTCCCTGTTGTGTTCCCAGGGGCTGTAAATAAACACCTGGAACAGAACAAAACGCTACAACAGGGGCACCGTCAAGATGAATATACACTAGTTTAATTTTTTTAGATCATTTTGGATGTATACAACAGGCAGTCTAAAATAAGTCACCCTCTTAGGCTTGAGCATGGTGTGGCTTTACTTACTGTTACTTCATAGACATAATGTGTCACGCTGTGTTTTTACAGGCATTCACAGACCCGACCTTGCTGCAGTGCTTTGTGCTTCGTCATGAGCTATGAAGTCTCCACGACTGACACATTGCTGGGACTTCTAGTCATAGATTATATTCTGAGGAAAAATGGAATGCTCACAAACCAGCGTTTGATCAATCTCACTAAGCAGAAGCCAGACCAACTGCAATCCGACTATTGTTTAGCCAAGGAGTCTGTCAATGCCCACTGCATCATAAACATATTTCTACATCTGACATGGTCAGATCAGCAGATTATATAAAGGAATTGTAAAGTCCAGATAAGGTGAAGAAACATTTGAAATACTATTTGCTTTTCCAAACCAAACCCAGATAAGGGGCCATAGACTTACACTACTTTCCTTTAATCTTAATAATCAACACCTGACTGGATGATGCATAGAGGTGACTGGGGGTGGGGGGGCGCGTTTCAACCACAAGCACAAGCACAAGCACAAGCACAAGGAGAAAGTGTTATGGCCAGAAGTTTACCCGTTACTGCAGTCATTTTGTTTTTCCAGTAGTTTTCCACAGATCTCTGCACCAAGGCCGCATGTTGTTATTGTAGATAAAAACGGTAAAAGTAAAAGTGACTGAAGGCCATCGGAGGATGATTTGGGTGGTGGCGATTACATGACCAGGCAGCCTGCAGTAGATTTATAACTGAGTACAGTGTTTGACCAGTGGGAGACTGTACTGCGTTGCAGAGGAAGGAATCAGAAAGTATATCTACGATGGCGCAGGTTTAATGACCTTAAAACATGAACGCAATCAAGAGGCAGTCAGTTTACAGTAGGAAGAAGTATCCCAACACAAAACATGAAAATGGAAGTTCTGTTCATGGTGTCTGTATGCCCTTGCCAAAAGCTGATTAACTATCAAGGAAGTAGAGATCTGCATTACCCATGGAATGCTTTCAGATTCAGTGATAAGCCTGATGTCACCCAGATGAAAGCCAACATGCAAATATCTTCCAAAGGCCAACTTTTTGGGGGCAAAAAAAAGCATCAGCTCTATAGTGACTGTAGGAATGTTTAATCAACCAAATCCACAGCTGGTTGACACCTGTTTCATTGTGCAAACATGCCAGCCACGTGCGGTCACTGCGCGACTGGGACACTTCAAACAGTGTGTCTCTGAGAAAGAGACATGGATATTCAAACAGCCTGTCGTTAGTCCCAGTCACCTTCTAAAGAAACAGCACTCAGCACATGGGGCCCCATACAGCATTATGGAAAACACTCCTGGAAGTTGTCCAGCACTGTGGTGTCCGCACATGAAACTCAGGGACAACACAACTCTTCCCCTACGTAGACACACACACACAGACACACACAGACACACAGACACACAGACACACACACACACTGCAGTGTTTCCCCTAGGTTTACAGCTTTGGGGGGGGGAGGGAAAACTTTTTTGAGATAGTTGCGGCCTAAAATCGTGATTTCGCGGGAGCTTTTTCGATGAAAGTTGCTGTGTTTTAAGGAGTTTGTTGCTATGAAATTGCCGGAGGAAGTGAAAAAGTTGCGAATTTTTCTCTTTGTAATCTTAATTGTTGAAAAATAACTGATTTAATAAACAAACATTCATTCATCAAGAACAAAACCATTGAGAAATGGTCCTCTAAATAACCATGCCAATATGCCAAACAAAAGATAACCAGGACTACAAAAATGTAGCAAAATAGGCTTTACTTATCCACAACCAGAGGCGAATCTAGGTTCCCACATTTGGGGGGGGGGGGGGGCTAGGCCCCTGGATAAAACCTATTCTTTTTCTGTAACCCAGCAAAAGTAGGTGGGTTTGTGGGTATGCTCCCCCATAAGAATTTTTGGAAAATATCCTTCTAAATAGTGTCCTCTAGTGGGTTTTACGAAGATAAATTAACACATTTAGATTTAAAATATGGCACAACAATAAACATATTGAAGACATCTGCTGAGATAGGTGTTAATTATACTGTAGCATGGTAGGGATTTGCAGCTCAAGTGAGTAGGTTAACGTTATAGGCTAAAATTCACTAGCTAGTTATAGCTGGTGGAGCTACTGAGTAGGGTAGCATACCCACAGGATCAATGAACCGGCATGATAAAAGAGAGCCATGACATCTATTATTATCTCGTGATGATTTAACCATTTCGTTTCTTTTAATATTTTAAACTTCATGTGCTATACCTTTATATCCAGCAGCTGACTATGGCAGATTTCACCAGCTTGGGTCGGACAGTGGCTCCCAGTCTGTTTACTACTAGACGTTATCACTGTCTGTCTGCCTGCTCGCGAGGCTCACTCACTCACGACCAAACAGAGCCTTGCGCTTGCCACCACAGTCTCAAACAGGCGGGATTCCTGTGCTACTCGAGACTATTTTATTTCTAAATCTAAAAAATAAACAAAATAATTCCACTAAATTGGTTGTTAGGTGTGAATTTGACGATCTCAAAAATGTACTGTCCACAACGAAGTGCACCTGTTGACATTACAAAAGGACCATCAGTAAGACTGAATAAATTGTTATGAATGTCTCAGCCTTCACATATGACGGGAAAAAACCAGCCTGTGTCACTGTGATCTGTCTCGTCATCTGACGTCCTGCCTGCGTTTCTGCCGTTCTCATTCTATGCTTATCAATCTGTTTTGCTATCCTTGTTTATTTATTTTATCCGTAGTGTTGATGTTGTTCAATTTCATATATTAATTTAAAGTCGTCAAATTTCAAGTCATCCATTCTTCAACACTAGCTGCTACCTCATCTTCAAACAGAAAGTAACGTTAACTCTCCATGGCAACAGCTCTTGAGGGTTTGGAAAATAATCGGATTTATTGCTTCCTTCATTATTCACAGCAAAATAAATAATTGTCATTACATTTCATAGATTCATTACCAGACTCTATGTAAAAAGGGCCACGCACAACTCGCGGAAAATGATAAAAATGCAAGCCAGATCTATTTTTGAATTTTCGGTGCGGACCTGGGCATACGTTCTGCTTCCACGTCTCGTGTAGCCATTCTCATTGGGCCTCCTTCTCGAACATTTTCTTAAGTGTCTTCTTACGGACTTCGAAAGACAAACCTAAGAAAAGATGAACGCCTGGAAATGTGTTCTTAAAAGCTTAAAAGTGTCCGTAGCTGTGGACTGATTCTTAAGCCCAATTCTGTCCGCTGGTGGGAGTGTGCTCATCACCTGTGTGTGCGCGCACGTGTCTGTGTGTTTGTGCGCCGTGCGCGATACAGAGAGCAGAGGAGAATTGTAAACGCATGACCATGTAGAGACAAAAATGACATGCCGTCGTGTAAATAAGATAAATAACATTAGGCTATTTATGTTGTTTAATAAAAGAACAAGCTATAGACATGTTCTATAGGAAAGGTAACCTTAAATTACTTCCGTTGTGATCTGGCGCTTTTTAGAAAATAAAATTGAACAAAATTAACTTGACCTTCCAGGGGGGGCGGGGGGTGCCGTTGGGGGGGCGGGGCGCCCCCCTAATATAATGGTAGGGGAAACACTGCACACATACCCAGACACACACACACACACACACACACAGACACACACACACACAGACACACACAGACACACACACACACACACAGACACACACACACAGACACACACCCAGACACACACACAGACATGCACACACAGACACACACACACACACACACACACACACACACACACACACACACACAGAGAGACATGCACACTCACACATACAGAGACGCACACAAGTCCCTCTCCGTACAGCTGCAGAGTGTTTTGCTGGATCAACAGGAGCAGATTAGGTTCCCCTCCTGTGGCCGTGTGACCTGCCACCTTGCTGACGCTCACACAATAGGTCCTTCAGGTGAGGCCCTTCACTGCTAACTCTATCTGTCCCACAGATCTGGAGCTTCCTCCTGGCCTTCAACTTCAACTCTACCCACTGCCCGTGGTTTTAATATGCTGGCCAATTACTGGAAATGTGCCAGTCAGTTTGGCGCTAAATACACAATCGTCTAGGCAATTAGGCTTTGTGAAATTTAAATAATTATGCTGCTACATTAAACGGTCAACAAGTAGTTAAGTGGTAGCTCCGAGAACCGCATAATCATTTTCTATAATTGTGGAATCACAATGTAGTAACTAATTCAACTGCTTGTCCATGATGCATATAATACAGAAGAGAGATGAGATATTTGGGGTAAATGGTCAATTCTGTTGCAGTATAGAGAGAGAGAATGCAGTGAGTCCATGACTGAAAAACAGCAGCAGGGTAGGAGAGTCCTGGGTGCCGGTGATGGGAGGTGATGTTTAGCAGAGCGGGTCCTTCCTTCACAGTGACCTCTGAACCCAGAGCGGCTCTAGATGAGACAGGGCCTTCCTTCACAGTGACATATGAACCCAGAGCGTCTCTAGATGAGACAGGGCCTTCCTTTACAGTGACCTCTGAACCCAGAGCGGCTCTAGATGAGACAGGGTCTTCCTTCACAGTGACCTCTGAACCCAGAGCGGCTCTAGATGAGCCAGGGCCTTCCATCACAGTGACATATGAACCCAGAGCGTCTGTAGATGAGACAGGGTCTTCCTTCACAGTGACCTCTGAACCCAGAGCGTCTGTAGATGAGACAGGGTCTTCCTTCACAGTGACCTCTGAACCCAGAGCGTCTCTAGATGAGACAGGGCCTTCCTTCACAGTGACCTCTGAACCCAGAGCGGCTCTAGATGAGACAGGACCTTCCTTCACAGTGACCTCTGAACCCAGAGCGGCTCTAGATGAGACAGGGTCTTCCTTCACAGTGACCTCTGAACCCAGAGCGTCTCTAGATGAGCCAGGGCCTTCCTTCACAGTGACATCTGAACCCAGAGCGTCTCTAGATGAGCCAGGGCCTTCCTTCACAGTGACATCTGAACCCAGAGCAGGGGGAGGCAGGTGTGTCAATCTGGCGATGGCTCTCGGGGGTATCAGGTAACACACACACACGCACTCTGGTTTCCCCACAGCGGCTGCTCACCAGCTCTGTAATGCCTTAACCCACGTGTGTGTGTGTGTGTGTGTGTGTGTGTGTGTGTGTGTGTGTGTGTGTGTGTGTGTGTGTGTGTGTGTGTGTGTGTGTGTGTGTGTGTGTGTGGTAGGCATGCAATGGTTTGGTGCTGCTCAAGGCCCACCTTCAGTGACGTCACCCGCCAGCCTTATCTCAGGTCAGACAGGCAGGGCATTGCGATAGCAACCCCTCATGTGTTTCCTGGAGGTAAACACAAGCTTACACACTATCAGCCTGTGAAGCAAGGTCAGCAGCAAGGGACTGTGGATGGAGATTTGGATTTACAGGCCATGAGAGATATGGCAGTCATGTCAACTTTACTGAGAACCTCTCCACTTTATCACTGATATTGTTCTTTTTTTCATATATATGCCATTGCCATGGTAACTATCTCTAGTCAGAGGCTCGGGGGGGTTACGGTGTGGTTACGGCGTGGTTACGGCGTGTGCTCAGACAGGCAGGGCAGGAGGCTGCAATACACACTACTCTCAATGTTCCTCGTCAGTCAGGGTTTCATTAGAGCAGATTAGAGGATTCACACGCACAGACACACGGCACCATACTGGGCACAGCTACCCCCCTCACCCCCACCCCACTGCAGTGCTGCAAGTCATTAACATTTGATTAATAAAGAGCAGCAACTCAGTCTGGACATGGGGTGATGGTACACCTGCTCAGGACAAACACACACACACACACACACACCAGCTTAAATTTGCTCTACCACATGCATATTAGCATACGCCCATATTAACACACACACATACGCACAACCCCCCCCCCCCCTTCCCACACACACACACACACAGCTGCCTAATGGGATTACAGTCATTTGGATCTCATCCAACGGTGAATGAGGACAGAGAGAGAGGTCACAGCCTCAACTCAACTCATTCATACATAACATTCAACTGCAAGCTCCTGAACGACCGAAGCCACAGGCCAACCCAGGGTCCTTTAAATACCATCACCTCTCTCACCTTTAACCCTCCTTGCTGTGACCAAATCGCTGTCGCCTGTCTCACTATATGGAAGGTTTAATCTGCCTGAGGTCCCTCGTGGCTCTAAGGAGCGCAGGTGGTACCTGACTCAGACAGGTAAACCAGACAGACTGAACACCTCACAGTCTGAGGGAGGGAGACTCCATCAACACATCACTGAAGGTGACAAACGTCTGAGCCACGGGGCTGCGAAGGCCAGTCTCAGTCATGTAACCAGGCAACCCGGGCTGGGGAGTAACTAGTGACATGGAACAGAGTTATGTACTTAAGTAACGAAGTAAATGTGATTGTAATCCAGTTAAGAGAAAAAATATGTAATAAAATGATGGTTACTCATCAAAATTGATTACAAAGGGGTGATTAGAAATGGGTTACATTCTTTTCGGTAAGAAGCTTATATGTAGAATACAACATTCATTCTATTGCACCTTTTGGCCGTGTAGACATGCTCCACTCATTTGGCGGAATGTGCAAACATTTTGAGCGTTGTTTTTTGTTGGTTATCTTATTTCAATTTGCACTGCATCTTGTCTGCCAATCAAAAAGTATTTGAAATGAATCATGTAATAAGTTACAATACTTAGATGAAATTATTTAAATTCAAATTACTTATAACATTTTTAACAGGGTAACAAGTAATCTGTAACCTATTACAAGTAACCTTCCCAACCACAGTCACACCTGATAAAAGATTTGTATTCCATAATTTTGTTTTGACATGAGGCATAGTGGCACCAGTGACACTGTTTTCTTGTAATGTTATTATTTTCTTTCATGTATTATCGAGTTTCAGTGCAGCTTTCTTTCAATTAAAGCTCCTAAGTTCACATTACCCCTTATCCATAGAGGGTATAGCGCACACACGATCTCCACTATAAGCATCCCAGGACCACAGCCAGCTACCAAGCTTAACATGCTATTTATTATTTTTAATATTATTATTATTATTATTATCCATTATTAGTGTTTTAAATCAAGCATTGCTATGGGAGAACTAGTGAATGTCCAGCTAAAGCCCTAGAATTCAAGGCTGCGTGTACAGACAAGTGTACAGTAGCCACATGGTTTGCATGGAAATGCAAATCTAGATCCATGCAGATGAGACCATGAAAGCCTTTATGACAAGGTTTTCTAATAATACACTCTTTAATAACCATAAGTAAAGCGAGAGCGAGCCTGTCTCACGCAGACCTCTGCAGGATAGCTATCCTGTAACACAACACTAGACATGATTTACACCATATACAATAATAGGACAAGACAAACAAAGTGGTAGAACAGTATCATAAATGACACATGCGTTGTGCATACATATATCAGCTCTCTGTGGTGTGTATGATGTCCTGTTAACACAGGTTAGCACCACAGTAGTCATATAGACTGTTCTAGTCCATGCATGTCTAGTTAATGACATCTGGTCCCACTACACCTTAAACACAGTGCAATTACTCTTTGTGACAGTGTGTGAAGTCCGCTCAGTGTGATGATATACGTTACGTCATATAGATATAATAGTTATAAATCATATACACACACACACACACACACACACACACACACACGGACTCAACTTTCCTGTAGACGAGATGATGACTAACTTAAAGCTGGGCAGTGGGATATATAGCAACAGTCTAACACACAACCACTTACACACACACACACACACACACACACACACACACACACACACACACACACACACACACACACACACACACACACACACACACACACACACACACACACACACACACACACACAGGCCTCAACTCTCCCGTGGGAAGCAATGACAAACTAAAAGCTGGGCATCTTGACAGAGGCGCGGGGAAGAGGCAGTCACCGGTGGGAAACCACAGCAGATTGGATATAAGTGCCTGAGACTCACCTAGTTCTCTGGACACTGGAGATATGGCTGCGTTCTCCCCAATCTTTGAAACAGCATCAAAGTAGACCTTCCCAGCCTGGGTCATCGCTGCAGTTAGACAAAGACATTTCCCACATGTGCTATTTGCAGTATTCATTGAGAAATCCCAGCGAAAGTGTTCATTAAAATGGATGCCTAGTCTGACAGGTAAACACAAGTAGGCCTCTACCAACTTACATTAACATAGCCTAGTTTGCAGTGTTTGAAATCTAAAGGCTGAGTTTACTGGTGCATATTGTTCCAACTGCTGTTCTTACAGGAGGTTACCCACCTGTGACTGATTTCTCGTAGTTCTTGCCAAGGATGATGAGGTTTCGCAGACCAGGGTTGAACTGTTCCATAACATTCTGGGGAGTAATTCAATCGTTATTCATTTCCAACTTTTGATCTGTACATCTTGGACATGACAATGAAATACATCAGTTTGCTATCTGACTTCATGACAGGCAGATAATAAAATCCTTACAGGAACATTCTGAGGCGTTGCTATCTCTTTCCCAGCCCCCACCGTACCTGGATCTTATTGGTATCCATTCCATTTATTCCATAACGCTGACCAGTTGAGCCAAACGTCAACCATTTACCAGAGATATCCCATGTGTAAGCTCGTCTAAACTACACCTCTAGGGTCTAGCCTCTATGGTCATGCATTTAGTAACAATAGACTCACAGCCTACTAGCCCACACAGCACCGAAAGATATATGGTGTCTGGGATCGTTGTAATTGGGAAATGTAGCTAGTTTTGTTAATAGGGAAAAGGCATGAACGTCTTGCCTATTCAAGCGCTTGTGGTCAGATTACACCAATAGAACTACCAAGACATGGCAAACGCGCCTTTTCGAAACAATTTAAAACTTCATAGTTTAAACACTTGTGACACCGTCTTTTCTTATGGTGCTGAAACCAGCTGTGCCAGATGATATGACAGAGGAATGGAAATGTAGAGTTCCGTCTACACAAAGCGTATGTTTATGAACGGTAAAGGACATTTGCATTCAGAAAGTTCACCAATACAGTCAGTCTTAGCGATCAGAATTGCTCTGGCTTTCCAAACATCTGACAACATAAAACAAAACAAAACGTCTCAAGGTAGCTACATGAGAAGCTACATGCCGTGGCTCTAAACAACACTTTTTGCCCCACCTGTTGAAGTACTGCTCTCTTGACATTTGTTTAAAACCCACCTTGTAGGTACTCTCGGTGAGTTTATTAACCTCCTCGGGGTCTTTCGACATTGTGGTAATCCCTGTGAGGTTCTCAAAATAAGTTGAAATGCTCACTTATTAATGAAAATTAATAAAATATGATTCACTTCAGAACGTCAGTCTCGTCTACGGTGACAGTTCAGCATTACGTATCCTCAGGTGTTCTCTTATCCTCAAAGAAATGTCTCCCCAGACACTAAATGCGATCAGGTGAGTGGCTCAGCGTTGTGCCTTGTTCTTGCGCTGAGCTGTCAAACTTCTGCGTGTAGTGTGCTTAGCGAGGCTAGGAAAGGGTGTGCAACGTCACCTCCTGAATCCATCCTCATCACCGCCTCACGAATACATCGGGAAATGATGCCTCCTGGAGGCAATGAACCCTCTTGCACGACAGTGTGGTTCAAACAGTCCAATGTAAGTGAGTCCACAAAACAAGAAATGACAAGTAAAACCTTGAAATAAAAACGGAGACAGAGAATCTAAAAAATTGCAGGGGAAATTCTCTTCTCAAAAACAGTTCATTGGGTGCAGTCTAGTTGTTATTACTAAATAACCCATTCGAGTAAAGAATGTATTGCACAGGGACGTGACGTGTGATGGGGAAACAGTACGGACATTTAAAGTAGCCGCGGGAAGTAAACGCGTTTGCTATTTCTAGATCACTGTCACTTACATTTGCCAGTAGGTCTACCATAATAGGCCACATGGTCAGGGCTGTGACTGCAAGAGTTTTACATGAGCGTTTGATCCATGTGAGAATCCTGTTGAATAACTCACTGACCAGCATGAGCAAGTTTGTGCGCTCTAGTTGCTTGGCAATGCTGGGTTTATGTTTGGAGACCAGCACTGTTGACAAGTATATGCTAAGTCTAGAACTGTAACATATTGAAAACAGCAGGACATGCTGATCTAAAACTATCAAAAGGCACAGACCAACATATGCTAAGATTTACACATGTGCTGTGCTGTTTTGTCCAGCCTGATTTGTAAGACCAGACTGGTCTGATTTGATCTCCCAGTATATTCCAAGCATTGCTCAGAAAAAAAAAAACATTCCCCAATGATTTGATTTCCGCACATGCTTCTTTGGGGAACCGTCTGCTCTTCTGACGGACTGAGACATATAGTTCCCCGCAACAACACAGTGCAATGAAGATGAACTCCATTAGAAGGACTAAACAAGTCTCCCCCCATTTCATCTGCCTTTGAGATGTTCCAATGTTGTCCTCAAGGGGTCACTCAAAACTAACAAGAGAATCATGATTATCTCAGTTGCAACAGCAAGAACAAAAATAATGAACACGGACACTGTTACGACCCTGGCGGGTCTTGGCCCCGCCCCATGATATTTGCATGCCTGTTCTGTCTCTGTTTCCTTAGCAGGTAATGGGAAGCAGGTGTACCCCAGGTGTAACCCATGATTGGTTGGGCTACAAAAGCCCTGATCAAATGGCAGTCGGGAGAGCGTTGGGTTGGTCGTTGGATTTGGATAGAGATTGGATTGGATTGGATTGGATTGGGATTGGGATTGGGATTGGGATTGGGATTGGGATTGTCGTTGTCGTTGTCGTTGGTTTTGGAGTTGGTTTTGGTTTTGGAGTGTCGTTGGTTTTGGATTATCGTCGTCGTTTGCTTATATTACCATTTACCTGACTTTACATTACATCTTTTGTTTCTCTTCACAACACTGATCTTCACCACACGTTTGCTATAATTATTAGATAACTATATAAACTTGTAAATCATTAATAAATATATTTATTATTATTATTATTATTATTATTATTATTATCCTAAATTCTGCGTGGCCTCCCCTTCTTGTTTCGGGCCTTGAGCTGGCTCGTAACAGACACGAATACACAAATGTTCTGTTCAATACAATCAACAAATCGTTTTGAGCCTCGCTGTATTGCTGTATCTATTTGTGTCAAGATCTATGTTGATGCAGCTCACCTCAAGAATCCTAATTTCAAGGCACTTTATTAATAATGTCATATCACTGCTTGGCAGTGAAGATGACTTAATTAGTTGCAGTTTTCCTGAAAGTGGACAGTTTAATTGCAGCACACCCCAGCATTTCAAGCAGACAATGGTTATACAGTCGACACTGGCTGTGAGTCCATTGCAGAGCCACGGTTTCTTTCAAGGCCAGATGCTCAGCAACAATCACGACTTCTCAGTCCCACTGCACGGAGACCTACCCTGGAGCAACAATATTCTATACTATACTGAGCGAGGCCGTTCAAATACCATTCGCTGTGACACAGTTTAGGTACACAAATGCAGCATTTGTTCTCTGTCTGTGGTTGAACAGTGAAAAGATCTCTACGAGTAGACTTTTTGATTAAATAGTAGTTGTTTCCTTAAGACCTAACATTACCTGGACTGAAATTAAATTGAAATGGCTGTGAGTAAACGACCAGAAAATGTCAACGTGTTATCTTCAACCTGATATTACCTGCTTCTCTGCGGTTTAAGCATTGGTGTCCATTGACATATACTGTGTATGTTGAGGTCTGAAGACCACAGCTTGTGTGTGGTAAGTATTCACTGTGTGTCTCTGAGGACCATTCACAGAGGCAGCTTGTAAATGTTTTAACTCCAGCTCTCTCGGAGCAGCCCTCAAGGTGAGATGGCATGTGGGCAGCCAGATAGTTATCAGCTGGAATCCAAAATCAGCAACTGCTTCTCATGCAACTTACACTCTGAGAGCTGCACTTGCTAAATACACAAGCTTAAAGTGTTAAGGCGGTGCATATGTAACAGTATGCTCAGTGACAGGAGAGGTGTGAAATAATGAGCCTGAGCCTAGCGATAAAGGGAGAGATCATTACTTTGTGCATTTGTGGTTGATATAGCCTCGGGCTTAGAAGCCTGATCTATTTACAAATGAACAGGTTTTTTAAAGTTGTATCGATACTTATGATTTAAAAATGTGATTAACACAGTTTGCATGTCCCTTTGTCTTTGTAACAACTTTTGCTGATGTACATTTTGTGCGAGTCAGAGAAGGACACTTCTGGGGCTAAAAGAAAGACGTGTGTTTGTGGTTAACCACTCGCCTCAATCACTGATTTGTTCTAATTGTTCTGGCTGATGTTACCTTAAAAACCTTTCCCCTCAGACAGAGACCATAAATGATGTCCTTCTTCTTGTTTATATTCCTTGCTTTGTGGGCAGCACGTGGCTCAGTGATTAGCACTGTCGCCTCACAGCAAGAAGGCCCTGGGTTCGAATCACGGTCGTTCCAGGTCGTTCCAGGTCCTTTATGTGTGGAGTTTGCATGTTCTCCCCGTGCCTGCGTGGGTTTACTCCGGTTTCTCCCACCATCATAAAGACATGCATTGCATCGTATGAATATGAATGAATGTTGGTGGAGGTCGGAGGGGCCGTAGACGCTGATTGGCAGCCACGCTTCTGTCAGTCTGCCCCAGGGCAACTGTGGCTACTGATGTAGCTTACCACCACCGGTATGACTGTGTATGAATGACTACTGGACTCTGTAAAGCGACTTTGGGTATTTAGAGAAGCGCTATATAAGATTGAATTGATTGATTGATTGATTTGTTCCACCTAATCTATTTTACCCTTTTGCGGCCTCGCTTTTGTTGTGACAGTCATGCAAAGTTTTCTGAATCTCAACTGAATGCCATGCTGTAGTGCTGCTGTTTTGATGGGGGAAAAAATCCCCAGTCGCCCCCCTGTTGGATAAAGCTTGGATGTGTAAAGCAAAGAAACGGGAGAGAAGCTACAAGAGGGAAGGAGCCAGATGGAGCCGAATGTCGGCGGATTGGTAAAGACTTTGACAGTTTGGTGCTGAAATGAACAGGAATGGATCAACAGTCAGTCATTGCGAACAAGTCTTCCAATGAACACTTTAGCTGAATGCTTTTGTAGAATGTCATTACCAAAAATGGGTGAATAAGCCAATAGGGGAAGTTATTTTTGTGTGCTCTGAATCGCTCGTTTTAATTCCGTCCTGATGCAGTGTGCTTCAGGGAGCCACTGGGCCTCATTTCATTGGCACAGTGACACACTTTCATAGCACTTCACCTAATAGCGGCTCCACCTGTGACAGCCTGTCACGAGTGTTATTGAAAATGCCTGTTTTCGTCAGCACAAAACATTCGTCGCGGCTCCATGAGCCGAATGAAACAAGACAGAGCTGTCTACTCTGTGCACTGAGCCCCAGACATCAGACACCACATGTGTGCTCACCAATGCCCACAGATCGACCCGCCGTGCAAGATGTGGGGTGATGTTGCATGGTGCCACAGAAGGGCCTCGGAATGCAGACCCCAATGAGGGATGCCTTGTTTTCTTCTAGGATGACCTTCAAAAGGTCTGAAGAAGTGGAGTTGTTGGAGTCAGCTCAGTGGAGCACAGATCAATCAGCTTGGCACCACGTGGAGGGATCAATGTGTCTGTGTGAACATATGGGCCAGGAGACCCCCCCTGCTCTTGGATCCTCAAGAGGAGCACATGACTGGGCTAGCCTGGGCCTGTCTGATCAGCCTTGAGAGGAAAGCTGCAACACTTTTTATCTCTCCCTCTTCAAAAAAGGGGACACGTAACCCCTGATTTGGGAACACACACACACACACACATATGAGCCTTAGAGTCTCAGGATCATTCAGTGTAATAAATGCAAGGCTATTCTCTGTTGACCTTTAAGGTAATGGAATCCATGCTAGCTGGTCTGTATCAAAACATTGCAATGTTTGTGTTCTCTGCGCAGTGCATAAAGTGATTACACCTGGCAGCCATGTCAAGCAAATATAGGAAAGCTTTTCAATTTGCGACGGCACACACACAATTACACTGGGACCTCGCCTTTCAGGCTGTCGTGAGCACAGTCGTCCTTCAGAGTTCTTTGCAGGCTAAATATGAAATGCTTTTGACACAACTTGTCTTTATTTGCAGAGCCCCTTCCCACCCACAGGGCCGGTGGTCTGGACACTCTAAAAATAAACATTTAAATGGCTTAGACTCAGCGGATCCATTTCCTGATGAAAGTCAAATGATGTGTAAATGTCAGCCGAAAGGGGAGTGGGGAAGAGAGAGAGAGAGAGGAAGAGAGCGAAAGAGAGAGAGGAAGAGAAGGAGATTATCATCCAGGAGGACAGGGCCTGACCCCGAGGCCTGTAATCTGGCTGTGCTCTCCCTGTGCATCCTGGGGGAATGATGATGATGCGGGAGAGGGATGCAGTAATCCAGGTAATGCACTTAGCCACAGCTGTCTGGGAGGAAGCGGCGTGAGTCTGAATGGTTTCTACCGGGGTTGGAGGCACAGCTGTAGGTGGGACGACCATAGGCAATGTGGGACTGGAGAAGGAGAATGGAGCTGGACGCATGGAGGTGTTATAGTGAGGCATAGTGACTGGCATTGATAGGTGTTGATAAGTGTTGTGTAGGGCCACACATGCCTTGTTTGATGCTGTTAGGAGAGTGTAGCCCTCATATTTGTACGGAAAAAAACCCCAATTCAATCCATATTTGTGATGGCTGTCAGTGTATGCTGTGTTGATCTGTTGTGAAATATGTCATTCAAATTTTCTACCAAGCATTTATTGAAGTATGTGTGCGTCTGTACATTTTGTACAGGGCTTTGTACATTTGTACATTTAATACATTTCAGACTATATTTTATATTATCCAAATTGGAGCAACATCATTTTTCAGTCCCCATAACTATCCTGCAGGACAGTGACTGCTCCCAAATGTAGTATAAAGTTTCAAAGCCAGACCGAGTTAGATGAATGCATATCCAGCAGCCTCAACACAAACTCAATATGATTAAATATGGATGGAACAAATAAAATATCATTGAAGATACAGCACCGGTACATTAGCATGTATTAGACCACTGCAACTAAACTTCATGGTGGATTATATTGGCTTTTCCTTGAGAGCACCCTGGTTTGAATTAAACACATAAAAAATATCAAACAAGGTAGAGATAAAAGACGGGAAGTGGTATACAGTGAAGGAGTGTACGTGTTATGTGTTTGTGTGTGTGTGTGTGTGTGTGTGTGTGTGTGTTTGGAGCTTTGCAAGCATTGCTTGGTCTTAATAATAATTTAACAAAAATGGTCTTTCTGAGGGTCCTAGGAGGGGGGTGGGTGGTGGGATGTAAGGAATCGCTTCATTAGCCTGAGAAAGGTTGTGTTGCTGTTCAGGGATCCCCTGCAAACATAATTAAAACAAATCTTTTGGGTAGATTTACGGGCGTAAACATGTGGCTTTCAGGGGATGGAGCAAGAATGGAGCCACCATAATTCTTCTAATTCTTTTTTCAGTCTTTTTGTGGTGTAGTCGACAGGATCAGATAAGCCCTTAATTACTGGAGCCACGCTTTCATGCACTTCATTCACCAGCAGCAAAACAACTGTCGGCAACAATGAAATTCTCTCTGCAAACTTTGCCTGGTCCCTTATGGAAAAGACCAAATCAAATCAAATCAAATCTTTGCCTTGTAATTGCTATCGGTACGCATTATGGGCACATCAGTAATGAATTAGAAGAACTGCTCCAAATACATATTTGTGCATATTTCAAATTTAATTAAATGGCTATGGGGAAGGTTTCTTGATACATGTGGCAAAGAAATGATTTCATTATTGTCTTCTTTAAGTAATGACATTGGTCCTAATTACCTGGTCATTTATATACAACAACAATGTTGAATGAATATTTTCAGTAAAGACCATATTCATGTGCCTGGCATGATATATATTTCATATACACACTTTACAAATTCTACTAATTCACTTAAATAGGTCTTAACTGACAAAGCAATTAGAATATGACTGCCTACAGCGACTGACATGTGAATTAGCCACAATGACAAGCATGAAAGAGAATTACATGAGCCGCTCTCAGAGTGCGACCTAGATAGCTGAGGTTTATAAGCCACTGATTTTTTCATTTCCATGTGGCAGGTTGCCAGAATAGGGGATTTTCTGCCATTGAAAACATTCCGCTATGGCATTCCGCAAAGGGAAACAACAGAGACTATTGTATATATGTAGCATGGATACCATGGAGAGGTTACCAACACCACTGCCCTCTTAAATAAAACAAGAAATGAAAATGGTAGCTTCTCTGAATCAGCCACACAAAGGTGTCATGTGTCCTATCAGAGTTTTCATTTGCAGAAATAGATTAACAGATTAGGATTAATTCAGATTTGGACACTCCCAACTGAACGACAGACACCAAACTTTTCACCGTTAAAACATTTGAGACAAGAAACATGAATTATGAAACATTCATTTATTGGGTGCAAAAGGGCATTCAACCACACCTCAACATTGAGCTCCGAGTACATTGTTTTGAGGGACAGGAAGAAAGAATGACAGCAAATAAATGTTAAAATTCCTTCATCTCGCTCCAATCCCCTCTCCTCTCCTATTTCTCACTGCGCCGATATCATCGGAATATGAGGTCTGATCCCTCTCCAAACCCACAAAGCACATTTGGCGCTCCAAAAAGAAAAAGGCCATTCAAACTTGTGATTTATGGTTGTATGTGATATCTCAGATTCTAATACAAAATTAGAAGTGCATCATAGATTCCCAAAAGTAAATTGCCTTTTGAGTATAGAAAAGTTCACACATGTTTTAGAGTTAGTGCTTTAAAAAAAAAAAAAACAACATTTTATTTATGAAATATTTATAGACAAAGCAACAACAACATTCAGATGTCTGAAGTGATCGGTCAATAATTTATAGTGTACATCTCTGCAACACTCCAGGTGGGGCCAAAGTGCATGAATGCATCTAAATGAGAGGTATCTGACAACTGCACTAGTGAGTCTGCAAATCTCATGGACTGATACCTTGCACATTTAGAAATCATGTATTTACGGTACATTGTTAAATCATAAAAAAATATATAGTCCTTATCTTACATTAAAGAATTACGACATACAGTACGTATCAAGAGTTCCCTTTTTTCCCCATAATTCCTTGGTCAATTCACAACTCAGTATACTGTAAGATTGACAGGCATTGCGGTGTTGTCAGTAGGGCATCAAAAAAAAAAAGAAAAAAAAAGAATATTGAAGCAAAAGATAAATACAAATGTTATCACATATGTACACACTGCACAGCAATACCTAAAAATCATTGATCTCAGAATGGTTCATGAAACAAACAATCAAACAGTCATAAGCAGAATAAGTGTCTCCCTCTGACATAAACGAATGCCCTCAATATAGTCACCATTTCATTCTAGAAATTCATGCTCTTAGATCCCCCCCCCCCGCCCCTCCTCCTCCCTCCAGCCCTTCTCGTATTTTCCCAGCGCAGGATTGCTCCGGCTCGGGCTCAGCAGGTTGGGGGAATAACCCAGGATGAATTATGAGTCACGTCCCAAAAACGTGGAATTTATATAACACAGTCATCAGCTCTCTCTCTCTCTGGTCTCGAAGCATGCCAGTGCACATAGCGTGTTTAATTGCCGTTGTTCTTGACTGGATTGTTTTGCCCAGTACAAAACTTACAGCCATCATTTGTCTCATCACATGTAATCATAATGCAACTTATTTTAGAGATAAGTTAAGGTTAAGCACTCATAAATGAAGGGTCCCTTCAGCAGGTCCACTCCCTCCCACACACGCACGCACGCACGCACGCACACACATGCGTGCTCCGTGGGCTTGCTGACGTTCAGCCCAGGCTGAATTCCCGCCAGTCCCTGGCAGCTTTCTGCGGCTTTGCCTTTAACCTCATAGGGCAGTGCCCACAAAATCAGCTCAGGATGGCAGCTGCTCAAGAGGATGCTGTATTAGCGTAGATTTACAAGAATGTGGATGTTCCCTCCTCTAATCTCTGAAGCCTCTTACACGCAAGACAGCTCACACACCTCTACGTGCACAGACATGCCCCCACACATATGATGGGGTGGGACACTATGACACAGAGATAATGGTCTTCATAGTGATTACACATGGTTTGGGTAGAGATCCTTGGCAGACACATACTTATGACCCTCAGGCACAGCCCAGCACACACTAGCGCATGATCGCAATGCCATACTTCACATACACCACATGACACAAATCTAACGTTTCTAATCCCATGCAATTCAGTCTGGATTGTCCACAATATGCTACAATCCTCCAGAGAAGTTTATATATATTTTTAATGTAAGCACATACAAAAATAAATTTGCATGATCGTAAACAGCTTTTTACATGTTTTTTTCTCACCATGAGCCACAGAAGCATATCTAACCAATTGGAGACAATAGAGAGTGTTTACTTCAAATGAGCAGCTTTAGATTGCCAGCCATCACATCTGCTACCACAGACACACTGGATGACAAGTAACGAAAAAAGACCAGAGAAAGTTGTTTTGTTTTTGTTTTCAGAAAGAACACAGTGAATACTCTTGAGCACGAGTCACCCTTTCTCACAAAAGTGTGAAAAGCAGCACAGAGAAGGTGACCTCACCACAAAAGACCTCCGAACTAACTAAACAAAAAAAAAGCACAGACTTGCCCACTTAAGCATCAAACAGGCGATCCTCGCATATCTCTAGGGCGGCCTTGGTGGCACCACCAAACACCTCCACGTTGGCATCCACCCAGGGCACCACGTTGCCAGGCATGTAGGAAGAGCAGTTCGCCATGCCGGAGATGTCCACTGGACGCAGGACGCGATCCCACATGTTGAAGTGGCTCAACTCTCCCACAAATGCCTGAGTTGCATCAAACCTTCCTCCCACAATGTCCTGTCGGTGTGTAAAGAATGGCAGTTAGGATACACATGCATATCTGTATACCTGTACACCATTTGTTAGTGCAGCTCTCTCAGTCCTGCAGTCCTACCTACAGTCTCTCACATCCTCTTAGAATCTAGTTGAATCACATTCAAGTCAACAGGCATGTGTGAACAATGGTGAAAACCATGAAACTGTGATTACAAAGGTGAAATGGTGATCCCCACCATGATCACAATGGTGAAAACCACAAAACTGTGCAAATCTACTTAGCTTAATGTGACTTTACTATTTTTCTGTTCTTAGTAGTATTTCCAAGCGATTCTAGGGCTTATTAATGCTTTTATAGCTGAGGCTTTCAAATGTACATTGATCTTCTCTGTCAGCTACTCAACCCAGGTAAGTACTGAGGGGCACCCTAGTGCTTGTTTTAGGTCTTATTTCGCTGCATATGGTTCGTCATCTCTATCTCTATCCTTTGTGTAGCTGCTACAGGATTGACTTCGCTTGTTATCACTGCCCAAATAGGTCTAGGATTTTTTTGAGTGGGTGAAGAATTAGGGCCATGGAAAATGTCTCTGTTTGATGACACCTCAGTCTATTTCTCGATCGCTAAACTTTTGGGTCCTTTTCTGTCGGGCGGCAGTTCTGTGATCACAGTCAATCACGCTTTCATTTGTAATTCGCTTCAGTGGCGACGGACTGCCACACAGTAGGATTAGAGGGCGGTGACATGTGTTGATGACATGTGTCGTCTCGATCAGCCGCAGGTATAGTACATTTAATGTAAATCGAAAGACACAGCCAAGTCGCTTTTCCGTAATGCACTCTCCAAGTCACTGGCCAAGTTGTTTTTCCGCAATGTGCTCTCCAGCGTACGTACATCTGCTCCTGAATGAGGTGTTTGGTCATACAGTGTAGTACTATTAGGCTAAATGTACATTTATGAATTTTCTGCTCTACTGGCTTTATATGCCTTACTCAGTGCGGCATGAGCCCGCAAGAGTGTAAGTGTACACACACAGTCTGAGGTGACACGCTAAGTGCCATCCTAAGGGGTGAGGGGGGACTGGGGAGGTGACGTAACCTGCTCACCATCGCGTGAGAAAGGGGCCTGACGTATTGCTCTGCTCCATCCCCCACCTCAACGGACCATGCCCCCTCAGGGGTAAAAAGACAGAGGGCTGCTGTGCTGTGTTCTGTGATCTCACCTGCTCTTGTCCCAGGATAATCACTCCGCCTGGCTTAATTGGGTGCCAGGGGGCCAGGTTATCTCCGGCACCCAGACGCTCGCCGTCCTGGTAGGCCTCCCAGAAGCCATCTCTGGTTGTCCAGGTGATGCAAATGTGGTGCCACCTCCCATCACTGATGGAGAGGGGAAGCTGAGCCACCTACATGGAAAATAAAACAGATAATCCTTATTGTTACATTTACCATACTGTACTATACCATAGCATACTACACTATACTATACTAAAAATTAGTTTTAGACACAGATTTATACTCTTCTTCTAAACAACTACATACCATCTATACCACCACTCTGATGTGCAACTGTGCAGTACATGGCAATTATTTTAGCACTGGGCTTAAGTGGAAAGAGTCCTCTTATAGAAGAAAGCTTTGGTATTGCAACCATCTTGATCTTTAATGAACACAGCAGTGCTTAACGCTAGTGCCGAGCCAGCCATCGGCTCTTTTGATCCGTTACATCAGCCCAGATCTCCCTGGGCCTGAGCGAACACTGGATCAGTCAGTGCCTCCTCTCTCAGTGTCTCATTTCACCGAAATCGCGGCGCTCCAAAACCACTAGTGCCGCCCTGGCACGGGCCAGAAAACGAGCCATTACTCGAGAGGGATGGAGCGTGGTCTGAGCGGTGCATTAATAAGCTTCAGTTTGTCTACCTCCTCCTGGCACACAGACCCACATACACACACACACACATGTATAATGCATGCTGTTTCTGGGGAGCTGAGAGGAAGGCTGCCTCCATTGATAAGATGTCAAACTGACGTGTTGGAAGGAGGGGGGTGAAAGAGCCTCATAGACCACTCAAGACGCCCCACTTGAATCCCACCATGGCCCCCCCCCCCTCATTTGGTGCTGAGGAAATGACGCTCTGCTCACCGCTTCATTATTTTGGCACCTCAGGAAAACACTGCTGTGCCCAAAATGAGTTATTGTGCACCTCGGCTCCTCAGCCTTGACACGTTCTTTCAGGCGGGCTTGCTGCGCCCAAATTAAGCTACACACGCAGACCTTCATTCGGCAATTAACACTGTCATTACAGGGGTTGTCTGGCTAATATGGCCTTACCTGAGGTGTTTGTACGTCTGTGTGTGTGTGTGTGTGTGTGTGTGTCTGTCCGTCTGTATCTGTGTGTCTATGGTTGTGTGCAAATGTGTGTAGCCTATGTACTGTATGTGGTCAGGTGTGAGGACTTTTTAGTTGGCCCATTTTTGAAGACAATGACACAGAATTACACGAAATGGATAATTCCATCATAAACTCGTCAACTCGTCAACAGGAGCTGCCTCATACAATGAGCTCCCCACCTTGTCATTGACGAGCAGCTCGATGGGATTGTTGCCCCACTCGATGAGGACAATCTCGTTGGCCTGGCCCGGGACACCGTAGGAGAAGGGGGTGCCAATGCCTGGCCGGGCGCTGGACTTGAGCCACATGCAGACGGTGAAGGCATACATCTCTGGCAGGCTCTTCTTGATCCGCCCGTACAGGTAGTTGGTGCGCAGGGGGAGAGACACTTTGAAGTCCTCCGGAGACTTGAAAGCACTGTTACCTGAGGCAGCACAGAGAGAGACAGAGAGAGAGAGAGAGAGGGAGAGAGAGGAGTGTGAGAAGGAGTGCAGTGACAGGCCTGTCCTGTGGTGCTGGAGGGCGGAAACGATGAACAGAGTGATGGATGAAGGTCATGACAGATGGCCGGGCTCCAGTCAGCCACTGGCTCAGTCTCAGATGACTCATTGGATATGAATGGACAATCAGTCATCTCCACAGGCCAAAGCATTGATCTGAGGATTAAGCTCTGCCAGGTGGGCCACTGATGACTCTCCCCTCATATCCATAAAGGATATCATTATGTATTTAATGGTGCTAAGGTTAGCTATTAAGGGCTATGTGAACTGCCACTGCAATCAGAAAGCAAGAGAGCAAGAAGGGTCGATTTTTGTATTTGGTTAGCAGTCACTTGGTGTCACTAAATAACAGCTATGGTTTGACGCATCACTGTCACATGGATGTTAGGATCTACTACTTTAAAACATGACGTTGTTGCATGCCTGCCTTACTGCTGGTATTGAAATGACTTTATTTTCCCTAAAGATCTCTATATCTTCTCAAAGCCAGTGTAGCTTATAAAAGCATTATAAAATGTATGTGCGTCATATATTCAACCTCAGGAAGCAAGCACAGAGATCAAAAACTAAAAGTTACGTCACACAACTGGGATCAAGGTTTTGAATCCCTGGGCTCAGCTAACCTCATATCGGATATGCAGCACGTGGTAGTTTTCACTCCTTTGGATTCACATACTTACACGTCGTGATAGACAGTGTGACACATACACAGAATGTATACATATACAGAACATATACATAATGTATACATTCCTCTCACAGAGGGGAGTCTTACTTCTCTCCAGCTCTGCAATGCGTTCCAACAAGGAATTGAGTGTGACCTCCGTTTGCTGCCGGTGGGCAGCCGTCTCGTTGTACAGCTGCGCCTTCTCCTCCTCCAACTCGGCCACTTTAGTCAGCAGCTGGTTCTCTAAATCGCTCAGCCGGCGCCTGAGAAGGTCGCGCAGCTCATTTGGAAAGGTCGCACCTGAGGCGTTGATGCGCAGTTGCTGCTGTTGCTGAAACCAAACATTTTTCAAGAACATTAAACCAGTAGTGGACGCCCAATTGAAAAAAAATAATCATTACTACAGGGAAAGAAATTACGTCAAATATAAAATGTCTCTGTGTGAAATAGAAAAACGCGAGGTTAAGATAATGAACTACAGAGACAGGTTAGAGCAGAGACCAAAGGATTTTGTTCAGGCACTGCAGATGTCATGGTGATATCTTTGTGCAAATACCGAAACATTGGCGCGCTCAACTTTACCCACATGGCACTGGTTCTCTTACCATATGGTAGAAATGAGTAGCAAGATTGGAATTGATTAACAGTGTGTGTGTCTACGTATGTGTGTTTGTGTGCGTATAGGTGTCCCTGTTTGCGTGCATGCATGCCTAGGTATGTTTGCTGCACTAGCTCAAGCGAATTCTACTATGTTGGCGATTATATTATTAACATATCCGAAATACAGCTGATTGACCTGTTGCTTGTAACTATCTTAGGAAAAGGAAATCCATTTAGTAAAATCTCACCCAGCGGATACAATTTTTGTCATGCTGATTGTGGAAACATGCAGAGATTGAGAATGATCATTTCAACTACAGTCACATTCCAATGTATTTCTCTCCTGTGACATAAAATACCTGTCATATATTTTCATCTCACATGATCGCTACCAATATACATCTGCTGCAAGTAACTCACACATAGATTTCTTTTACTTGACTCTTACCTCTAAGTTCTGAAGGCGATCCTTCAGGCTTTGCATGGTCTTCCCAAGTTGCTCTATGGTCTCTGTCGAATCACGCGGAAGATCCCCCATGGTATTCTTACTAAAGTCCTTGCGCCTCGACCCGTGGCCCCTTCCTTTGCCCTCTCGCGGCGGGGAATCTTGCGCCTGAGCCTCGCATCGAGAAAGTTTGGCATTGAGCTCTTTTATGGTTCCCTGCTGGCTGACGATAGTCTCCTTCTGCTGCAAAATGGTTTCCCGGAGTTGGACTATGGTATTCCTCAATTCCTCCTCCTGAGCACTTGCGCTCTGCACTCGGTTGGTTGCGGACACGGGGCAGCTGAGATCAGTCCCCGCGGGCACGGCGGTGCAGACAAAGCGGTTGCCTTTTGTAACGTTCGCACGAGCCACTTGCCCTTTACCGAGCGCATAAACGTATAGAATTCCCATTAAGAGAGTGATCATTCCGGCAGCTGGCACGGACTAACAGGTGTCTACTTATGATACAAAATCTAGCCCTGGTTAAGACCACATTGGCGACGCGCCCCCAAATAAATTCGTGACAGACTCAGTATGAGGGACCCGATATACCACTACTTTTCAGAAAAACAAAAAAAAAAGCAGTTCGACTGAAAGCATTGCTTTTGAAGTACACCACAAATCTGCAGAAGTTATGAAAATTACATGAACACAATTTTACCAAGCAACATCAACAAAGCGCGCCACGGATTTTAACGTGTAATGCATTACGCGTTAAATAACTAGATGTGATGTTTTTACTGTTCAAATAATTTAGTCAAAATATGGTAGGCTACAACTTTTTAAAAACCCGATCTTAAAGCGGTTTAATCCATCATTGTTTTAGTCCAAAGCGGTACGTGTCCAGCTAGACGCGGAGGTAAAACCAACTCAGGGAAGTACAGCATTCAGTGGTGCAGAAATGACAGCAACCGATGTTCAGTGGATTAATATACTGCGCGGTGTTTGGCTCCGCCGCTGACTTGAATGAGGTTCAAATTACGTCACTTACTCCCATCTGAGGAGAATTATTGGTACAATTCGCATTTGGTCAGTCTGTTCGAATTACGTGGCGGAGTCTGTTCTGAGCAAGCACGGGAGAAAGAAAAATGAGCAAGTTAGGGCGAAATCTTTTAAGTGATTTCGCAACTGATATTCAACGTCAAAAACGCTCATAAATGATTCAGTTTAGGGAATATTGGTGTTCCGGCTGATAAATAACGTAAAATAATTTAACATGCATAAATCCTGTTCAACATTGCATTAAAACGCAAGTTCATACATTATCGTTGCGTGTCGTTTGACGCGTCTGTTTTACTGTATCCGACATTTTAATCAAATTAGTTTGGAGTGCTGAAATGAAAATCATGTTTTTTCCAGCCAGATATGTTGGGGGTCAGGGAATGAACTTCTGACGCCTGGCTAAGATCACATACAGCTCCGTCCAAGTGACGGATCTTGGTGTGGGAAACATGGGCAGCCGTCCGGGGCGGCATCATGCCGGTGCCGGCATAGGGTGCCCCCAGAAAATAAATCAGAATGGTGATTTGCGTGATCGGTTTTCTATCGCTCATTCGCACGTCACGTCAATGATATCGTGTGACCTTGTGGACCAATTAACCTTGTCAGAGTGGTCACCCTGATTCTAGTTTGTGAGCTAGGCAGGCTACTGGGCAGTGGAATGGGGGGTAGGTTTACCTCAGGTCTCCCCACCAGAAGCCTGAAGTAGGGGGAGCGGGGGAATCTATCAAATAGCGCACTTTGTACAATAATGGAATTAGTATAATCAGTCACACTACGAAATTATCCCAAGAAACTACAATCCATTCATAATACCGTGAATAGTTTTACAGATATATTGTTGCATTCTTTTCTGGTTTGTGCAAAGTCGTTAAGAGTAATATAAAACCAGGTTAGAGCTTTTAGAGTTTAGGGGTGGGGGGGGTGTAGATACACAGTTTTATGTGCTGAAGGGGGAGGGGGGCAGGGCATCGTACAAGCTAGAACTGCCACTATCCAGATGAGCATAAAACACTCAGTGCGACCTCAGGATTAGAGCAGGTCAGGGAGAACTAGGGTTTCCTCCATGGTAACGGCTCATTGATGGTCCCAGGCTGGTTGAGGACAGGGTTAGGCTGCTGGTGCAGTGTGCCTCGTTGAGAAGTCTGGTGAGATGGATAAGTGGACATCCACATGATACAAATATATCTATGTTAAGGGAACATTACAAGTAGAGGTCACAGTTATATCTTAGAGCATTTTGTTTACTGGCTCCCAAATTTCTGCGTCTTTAAAGCAAATTAAAGGGCCCTAATTTTCCAGGACTGAGATTCCAAGTCCTTCTGAGCACCAACTCCCTCACAATGGCATACAAAATGTCAATAAAAGACTTGAATGAACTGAATAGTTGTGTAAAATTTGGGAGAATTCATAAATTGCATACACTGTAAATGGCAATGGGTCAAGCAATCTCAAAGGAAACTGTTCAGAGTGAGTTCTCTGTTCTAGGAAACCACCCACGTATTACATAATAAAGAAATTAAACAAGAGGCCAGATAATGAAGGACATGAGGTCTGCAATACGTCAGCTTGAGTTTTTGGAAGACTGACATTTGTATCTGTGAGCAAGTGCACACACCAGAGGAAGACAGGGAAATATTTCACCATCCTGTAAAAGTTGAGTCATCTTTTGGGTGCTTCATGGCTTCAGCACTGTCATAGCTGCTGTCAATGTGCTAGTGGAGTTAGTCAGAAGACAGTGGGGCGTCAGTTACTTCTTGGCATTGAAGACAATTGAACCCAACTGCGTTTATCACCACGAGTCAAAAGCAGCCAAATCGTTCATTTAAAACGCACCTCGAAACACCTTCGAACAAGAGTGTCACCGATATTAAAAAATGGTTGGTTGACAGATGCCAATGCTCCAGTGCAATCAGGTCTGGAAGAGAAGCCAGCCAGATGATGCAAACATATCTGTTGGACATGATGGACACAGACTGAAGAGAAGCCTGCCAGATGATGCGGACATATCTGTAGGACATGATGGACAGACTGACGAGTGCTTGGCTGGGTCTGCAGCTGGCTCTCTCATTACTGCAGATGCCGGGGTGGTTCAGCCAGCTTGCTGAGAACTCAGATGCCATGAACACACCACCAGCTCCCTCCCCTCCCCAGTGTGTGTCTCCCCTCTTCCTCTACACGTCTTCCCCCTGAATGCTAATGAGAATTATGATGGCTCATTCAATGACATTCAGAAAACAAGCGTAGGTTTTCTTTCTGCTGTGGTCTGCTGTTTGAATTGTGACGAGTCACGAATTTAAATCTAGCTGGGCTTTGTTTCAGTTCTCTCATGTGAAGAACACTGTGTTGACTTCATACATTGCTAATGCAGCACTAAAACATACATGTGCCAGCAAGGTGGACCCTTATCTTCAGCAGAGGTTTCTAGATCTAACCTGCCGTGGTCATAAAACTTTAACTTTTTTTCTGTTGTGTTCAGAATTAATCACAAATAGACAGCCAGACAATTACATTTATATTTACATTTAGTCATTTAGCCAAAGCGACGTACAAGGAGAGAACAATCAAGCTACGAGCAATAGAGACCTAGTGTAACAATAAATACTATTTTACATAAGAGATTAAAAAGAAAGTGCAGGAATGTAACTACTGCAAGTGCTAGTTAGAGGAGAAATCATTAGAGGAAGGATAAGGAGAGGTAGAAAAAGGACAGACATCAAGTGTCCTTTAGAATCTACAAAACTTGCATTCTGGTACGCAATCACAAGCTCCCCTCGTGGTATCACACCTCTTGGGAGCGCATACAACCACCTCAGCATCATGACTCAGGAAGCTCATGAGAGGCCCGATCACTCGTGCTGAAGCCAAAGCGTTTGCTTCCTGACTGCTCAAGCCTGTGCTCGGAGCACTTTGTGTTCCTTATCTGTCACCTGGGCTTCGCAGCAGGAACTCAAAAGTGTTTGAAGAGTCACACCCGGCTCCATCCAACAGCTCGGAGCTCCTGTAGCAGCTGAATGGAGTTACTCATCCACTGGCTGCGCTCGCTGACACGCACTCCCCCGCAGATGCCGATGAAGAAGCAGCCTCGGCTGCTCCCGTGCCCAGCTCAGGGGAGGCTCACACACACTCTGCCCTGTTATTGGACCAGGAGTCAAAGGGAGAAATGAGTTGATAAAGATATCACACAAGATTTCTGAGATCAATTGCTAAGGCATTTAAAGTGGGTTGCAGTGTCACAGCATTATTGCAATGGCAGTACTCAAACATGGCAAACAATGTGTTGTGTAATCTTATAAGCATGAGAAAAATCTTCCAAATCATTTACATTATGGCAGTAATGCCATGAAATTTGTGATCCAGGTTTATTTTGGGCTATAAATTATTCATTTAGTTATGATTCATTTAGATAATAACATTGTGATTAAAATTAGGTTTAGTTGGAAAAGGAGACAAACGTCGCATCAAGGAAGGCAATTTTGCCTGCAACCTTGCAATGACAGAAGAGAGAATTTGAAGCTCAGTGAAGAGAATATTTCCCAACTATCTCATGCCAACCAGGAACAAAGTGCTCCTTGAGGCTAGCCAAGGTCTGCTGCCACCCTCCCAAAGAATAACAAGGAGTTGCATCCACTCCAGATTTCAGATCAGCTCAGCTGAACACACTTTGAAGAACTGCATGTGTGTTAGCATCCAGCACAGACAGATTAGCGCACCCCGGAATTAATTCACCTCCTCAAGCGCAGGCACTATGGCAGAGGTGTTCTTTAAGTTTTAAATCTGTGGATGATTTTGAAGAGTACTGTTATCACTCATCACTCACACAATTGATGTTGGGTCATGACATGCCATTTTCCTCCTTCCAGGCAGAAGCACTTGGGCCTCACCATCTCTGCTTCTGTTGAAGGCTTTTCCATTGACAGAGACTGTTCTCATGTTCCAGCTATTGAAGTACTGCTTTTGGAGATATGGGTACAGGAAACTAAGTGCAAATAAAATTGCATTTAGAAAGCCGACAAGTGAAGAGGTCAAGCACGGTGGTTGCCATTAAGGGTGATGCCTCTGGGTCTACTGTTGCATTAATGAATGAATGAAATGAAGAGATGCTTTCCATTGGACGTCATCATAAATACCTTGATCTGTTGTTACATTTAAGTCCATATAAATGCGTAAGCTTTTCCATTTGATTATTGATTCATGATATTCTCTTACATTCCCGGAGCTCTTAATCCATTATGGTACAGCAGAATGCATAAACAGAAGCTTAACAACGTCAATAACAACAAAAACTTCTCTCCATAATTGGGTATACTAAGGTTTTTTTCCTTTTGATTTGTGATGTAATTCATTTATTTTCAAGACCAATACAAAATGTATAATTAAGAAATGTGCAATGCTTGAGGTAAAGCAGCCTGAAGACTGAGGTGCTGAGTGATGTCAGCGTGCAGAGCCACTGTGCATTTAAACAGTTAATACTGACGCCAATGTCTGCATCCGTATTAAGGTCTATAAGACTTTGTAAGACTACAACATTTCCCACAGCTTATTATCATTAGTAATCATTAGTCACTGCCATTTTGATGTCCTAGTCTTTTATTATTATACATTTAGTTTGGTTTATATGAAATACTATTTGTACAGAGGATGTACAGTAATGGCAATATTTGTCAGTAATATAATGCCTTTATTAAGCGCCTTCAGGTGATCATTGCCTCTCTTAGCCATGCTCTGGGAGACAGTTCAGTGGTATAGAGACACAAACCAAGGAAGCAGTCTCTTAGCGGCACCTTTAAACTGGACATCTGCGGGCCCCAAGACTCAGCTCCTGAAACAGAACATAGTATACATATGGGCCACCTGCCACTTCATGACAAAGGCAAAGCTGTGCACAGATCAGTTCCAACGGTGTAACACGTAGCGGTGCATTAATCAGCAGTGCCAGCGCTGCTGCCGGGTGACGGAGTGAGTGAGGCGTCCCACACACCACGCCGGGCCTGTCAGCGAGCATGTGCGCCGGGGGAGGATAATGACTCTCTGACGGCCAGGCGCACTGCTGTCCCAACAGCCTGTGGTGGTCAGCGATGAACGGCCCCGGCGGGGGTGTAGGGGCGGGTACTGGCCGGCCACCAGATGCTGCTGTCCTCTCCTCACTTGTGCGTCGGTCACATGCTTCGTGCGCTCTGGCCGCCTCGTGAAATGCAGTGATGGGCACAGCAGGTCCCAGAGCAGTCGTGCCATCATCCAGCCTTTTTCACACCATAAAGCAGGATGGTGGGTATGGACAATGGATTTATTGTAATAACAGATCTGCCATTTTTACAGTGCCTGCAAACATCAGTGTTATATGCTTGTCCTTAATTACTGTACACAGCACATTTCCCCCTGAGAAATGATGAAGAGAAAAGCTGCTTAAATAGATTGCAGGTTAATTAGCCTCCACTTGTGTAGCTAGTTTAGGTGCTCATCATCAACCACCAGCGCTTGTGATTCTGTCTGACCTGCAGCTTCAAAGGTACAAAATGACATGTTGGTTCTCACCAGCAGCATTGGAGTGATCAAAGCATGAGGAGATGGTTCAGGCATCACACGGATGTCATTTCCCTTGAGAAAGGATGTGAAACTGTCTTGCTTTGCCGTGTGTGTGATGGGTAATTAGTTCTGAAGTGCAGAATCCAGCTAAAGTGTAAAAAGTAGAGTGTATTTGTTCATTCTGGATGGGCCTAATATGACATACAGAGACTGTGATTCATACTGACATCTGCATGTAGACGAAAAAAAGAGTTGAAGACAAAACAATACAAACCGTGTGTTCATATTGGGAGAGGCATCGATGAAACTTGGCACATAATAGAAGAGGAGTTCGCCCTGACAATTGTACGAGAGACTCTTTTTCTCTGCAGGCACAGTTAACCTTCCGATGGATTTATAAAAGGCCCTCTCTGCTTACTTGCTTTAATAGACAGTCCTCTTGAGGATCTTTCCTCTTAAAAAACATGATAAAACAGATGGCCGTTAACTTCCCCAGTGAGTGGGAGAAATGTGGAGCATTATAGGGCTCTACCAACAAACAAAGTTATTGGTTCCAGCTGGCAGGCCACCATATTTATTTAAAATCTCTCCGATTTTGAGGGGAGTGACAACGAACACTGTGTTAGGCCCGCTATACCTTCTAGGGCGTAGGTGGAGCCTGGATGGGGGAGACTTGGGCCCCATTTCTGTGCCTTACGTAACAAACCTCACAACTTATGTCACTGTACTGCTTCATTGCCAAAGTCAAACTCAGAGCCTTAAATCCCAGCTTCAGACAGTAATAGTGTTGCCCTTTGGTTTGACCAAGTGCTGATATCTGACATGGTCCATAACAACATGTTACATCTCCACTCAGTCACAAAATCCGCAGACCCAAAAGCAGATTTGTGTTGTACCTTAGCTGACCCTCCCATTTGAAATAGATATCATTGCCAGACTCGGCCAGGTAAAGCTAATTTCAGTATTTCTTTTGCAGTTCTCTTCTTGTGGAGGTCATGATAAGGCCAGTCATTTTTCATATTCTCCATAACTGTTAATGAATCTCACAAGGGTATGTAACAACATGCTGCTGTCACCACAGCTGCCCTTTTGCAAGCAATAATAGTGCTTCCTGCAAAGCGGTGTCTCAAATTTTCATTTTTTTTCCAGACACTCACACTTTGCTTTGTATTATTCCACGCTGCCCTCGGCCATTGTTTTGCTCTCCTAGCTCAGTTTGGTTTGTTTACGCTCCTAGTGAGGCTTGCTGCAGCCGATATTGTCCTCTTTTTTTGTTTGTCTTCTGGATCTCGGTTATGTCTCTTGGCTTTTCTCTCTTTCGTCTCTCAGCCCTCTCAGG
The DNA here is from genome assembly GCF_900700415.2 of Clupea harengus. NCBI lineage: Eukaryota > Metazoa > Chordata > Actinopteri > Clupeiformes > Clupeidae > Clupea > Clupea harengus. The sequence goes on from NC_045152.1 coordinate 19,360,351, forward strand.
TGTGTGTTCAGAGAGCCGTCGTGACCCCCTTTCATTTCTCTGCTGTTGGCTTCTTCACTTCAGCAGGGAACATGTTTTCCAGATGCTCAGTCTCCACATTTACCTGCCTTGCCTAAGGTACATAGTGTGGTGCCCACTGGAAAATAAAAACAGCTTCTTTTTGGTTGTACAAAAAGACCAAGGTTTCTACATTACACATTCCACAATAGTTGTTTTTTTATTAAAGAATATACTTTTATTTAGCAAAGAATAAGACAATATAGAGACTGAAAATTTCCAAAATTGTAAACTGCTGCAAACACTTCAGTCCATCACTGGCTGTCTTAAGGAAATCTTATAAACGTGTTCTAAATGAGAACTCTGAATGAGAACAGTTTCTTCTATAGGTAACCTTTTCGGAGGACAGAGGCTAAAGAAGGGGTACAGTGGACTATGATGGCCCATTCAACACAAGGTCCATGGGTGGGGGCTAAAGTGTGTTGTCATGTTGGGACAGAGCCTCTTGTCAGGTGCCAGGATGCGCAGCAGCTACAGCTCATAAACGACTTGTCACAGGAGACCCAGATAATACAATTATTTCCCTGACACAATGCGGCTTCCAAATGACTGATAGTGAAGAGAAAGGAAGACCTTTGCTCCCTTTTTCAGTACATCGTTTTTTTGACTGGCTCAGAGGTTGTAAAGGACAGGCTTAAATTACATGAACCCGTGAGGAATATTTTAACCTACTGGGGCCTCTTTGACAGTGACAAATTCTTTTGCACCAGAGTGTCTGCTCACTGCAGTGCATCCAGGACTAGCCTCCCTTTCAAAATATTTAACTGAAACTGTGGAAACAACCAATACATAACCCACCATCTAGCAGATGCACTTGCCACTGTTGTGGATCTAGATCACTCAGATCCTGCTTAAAGAACAATGTCATGTTGTAGTGCGAATAGCACTTTGTTAAGAGATATTCATTTGATGTCTAACAACATCTCCAGACATCAGAGCTGACCAACACACACACACACACACACACGCGCACACGCACACACACACACACACACACACACGCACACACGCACACACACGCACACGCACACACACACACACACACGCACACACACAAGAAGGATAACTCCACTCAGATTCACTGCCAGGCTATGCTGCAGAGTTCAAAGCCTCTCTGTCCCTGGCCCCTTGCTCTTGTTTTCAAATATTTTTTCAGGCTTCTTGGGCTTTTGATAGGCGCTGCACAGCTTGATGAAGCCAAAAAGCCCAGCTGCTGCTGAGGCCCGGCCGGCCAGCTAGTGAGCTCACTCTGCTGGGCTCAGAGCTCAGCGTGAAGCAGACGGCGTCCAGCCCATTAGAGCGTCCGGTCTGGACGGCGAGAAGCTCCCCAGAGGCCCTTAGTCTCAGTATGAGCACAGACATGCTGCACAACACCAGCCCGCTCTCCTGTCACCGTCGCCACACTGAGTCTAGTGCCTTTGTCCTCCTCTTGTGTGGCTGCAGTTCTGATTGACCTCTGATGCTAATCAGTCCATGAGCACAGATGTGCCGTACACAACACAACACAACATAACACAACACAACACAACACAAGCCCACTCTCATGTCCCTCTCATCACTACTCTGTGACGTCTGAAACATGTTAGCGCATGCTAGCTATTTGTTCTCTTGTTATGGCTGTAGTCTTAATTGACCTCAGACGCTATTCAGTCTTTTTGAGGCATCTTCAAACGCCTCTTTTAGTGATTTGGTTTATTTTTTCATTATGCTCACTAGGCTACTGACATGCAGTTCAATTAATGTCCATATTATTCTGCTCAGCCATGTTGTATCAGAAAGATGAAAACCAGGGGATGTGTTATTTCATAAACACTTACATCTTTCACAGGACTGCATGGATCTGTTTGAGCATCCATAGAATAACTCAGCACGCTGACTCAAAGCGCTTGGATCCTGTTAGATATCTAAACAGGATGAATTCTTACATAATAAGCAGCCTTGAGTCATGCAGCATTAGGAGAGAGGGAAAAAAATTGTCATGGATAACATGCAGATGCTTGATATGAGTACATGTCACTGCAGCCAAGTGGAGGGTTCTGCCTTATTCAGTCGTGATTAGTCTTGTCCAGCACCGAGTCTGTCAGCCCTGAAATGGCCTCTTTTTCCAAGTTCTTCTTACTTTTTGTGTTTCTGTAAACTTCTGCAAACTATTTAATCTCATCTCAGTTCACTCAAGGTCAGTAGGACAATGATGCCTCCACCTACCTGCTGGAAACTCAATCGTTCTTTGCCTGGCTTGGCAGCTTTTACTGGGAATTTCAATAGGCACACAGAGAATCTCATGTTCTACACAGACAAATGTACAATAGGAATCAAGCAATGACTTCTTCAAAGTGACCAAAAATGAGTCATTTTTTGCCTTGTTCACATATGGTGCTGTGAGAACACACATTTTCATCATATGGTAATGCTTTTCACAGTGTAAAGAGAGAGAGTGAATGTTCTGTTGTTCTTCCTGACAATCTTGCTCTTCACGCAACCGGGCTGTTTCGCCACCCAAATGACCTCTCTTACTTCTCCTCTCATCTCTGTGAAACTTTAGTCTTTGCAGAGTTGCGTTAACATCCTTACATTGGGACTGTGCTCTGAAACCCAGGAACTTTTTCTTTTTCTAATGACAAAAAGGTATTTTGGCCGATCTACAGAGGTAGCCTTGGCTTGTTATACTGGTCTTGGTCTTGTTAGGATGTTAGCATGCTTTAAAATGATCTCCTGATGAGTGTCACTTTAGCTTCCTCTCTCCTGAAGGCTGCGTCATCGGTCCTTCATATGCTTCATCTACCCAGGACAAAACATACTCAATGAGCCCCATTTATAGGCATGAGGAAAGAGACCTGCATTTGAATGCATTCTATAAATAGCCCAATCCTGTTCATGAGATCATTGTTTGTGGCTGTTCTATTCTTTTATTGTCTTTCCTTTTTTTTTTTACATCTGTTGCGAAGGTCGTTTCGTGCCAGTGGCACCATTTGGCTTCCGCAGCAGAAGACGATGACCTGGACTGGAGGGTGCGCTAGTCAAGGCCTCTGCCTGCCCACAGATCTGGTGGACAGATCGGCACGCCTCCGCGGTTGCTGTGCGGTGGGATGACTCCAACACTCCCTCAGCCTGTTGATTCTGTAAACAGCACCTGTAGGCCGTGTGCGGTGGCACTCAGGTTATATAATGAGTGTGTGTGTGTGTGTGTGTGTGTATGTGTGCTTGCATTTGTGTGTGTGTTTGTGCACGAGACAGAGACAGAGAGAGAAATAGAGAGAGAGAGAATGTTTTTGTGATAGCCTTTTGTGAGAGAGTGTGTGAAATTTGTGTTAATTTGTCATTCATTTGTCATGTGCGTGCTTAAGTGCTTGTGTTTTGGCATTTATGTTTGTGCAGTAAAGTGTATTTTGCGCGTTTCGACCATTACTGTGTCTGTATGAGTGGACTCTACATACCAGTGTTTGTGTATAAATGAGTGTTTGAAAATATAGATAGGTGTGTGTGTGTGTGTGTGTGTGAGCGTGTGCGTTTGTGTGTGAGAGAGTGTGTGTGTGTGTGAGGGAGAGAACGGCTTGAGTCAAAAGCGCTGTTGTATGAAACACAGACAGCGTTAATCGCAGCCAAGCAGGACAATCCTGGATCAGTGCATGAGAGTGAGTGAGACACGTGGTGTGGACACCTGTTCCCCGCCACATCTGGATTAAGTCCCCGCGGGCGGGCTGATGTTCCCCCACGCTCATGTCTGTCAGCTGGCGCTCGCTCGCATTCATCTATTTTTGGCAGCATCCAAAAACCTTTGGAGTTTTTGTTGTTGTTGTTGTTGTTGTTGTTGTTGTTGTTGTTGAGTGCATCAACTATAGGCATTATCTCTAGATGGAGAATTAGGTCTGACAAGGTGCTGTCGCATTTCTTGCTTTACTTACATAGTGTGTGTGTGTGTGTGTGTGTGTATTTATGCAGAAGTGTGTGTGTGTGTGTGTGTGTGTGTGTGTGTGTGTGTGTGTGTGTGTGTGTGTGTGTGTGTGTGTGTGTGTGCATGTGTGTGTGTGTTTTTGGCCTCATTAGACAAAAGGCACTCAGTCAATAGGAGCCCATGGCGTGTGTTGTAAGTGGGTGAGTGGGAGTGTCTCGCTCCTTCATTCCAGAATAACAATCATCTAACCACAGTTCTGACATTTGAGAAGGGGGTCTCACCTGAAATGTATCTGAAGTTTATCTGCGCGTTTTCCTTCATCGGAACTCCTTCCTGCACCTCTACTTGAGGCCATTTCTACAACTTTGAAGAAGAGATTTAATTGTGAAAAGGGAAAGTGTTGAGGCTGTTCTCATGCTTTTTGGTATGTGCCTGTGTCTGTCTGCGTGTGCCTATGTTCCCTATGCATATTTCATATCTGCACCTGGGTGTGTCGGTGTGCAAAGACTTGTGTGCTGACAAGAATTGATTAGGATTTTATCCAGGGCCAAATAGCCTTAGATAGGATCACACACACACACACACACACACATACTGCTCTATGATAGATCAGAGAGAGAGCCCATTGCTGGATGCTCTCAGACTGTCAGACATATTGGCTCTCGCAGAGAAAAATCAGAATTCATAAAAGGTATCCAGCCAGCCTGGAGATTGTTTCACACACACACACACACACACACACACACACACACACACACACACACACACACACACACACACACACACACACACACACACACCACACACCACACACACTGTAACAGGCTGAACACGAGGCTCACATACATGTGATGTGACTCCACCAGCATTGGTCATGAGTCAAGAGAGTGAAGGAATAATAGAAAAATGCCTCCCCTATTGCGGCAAAAGTATTGGTACACCCAGGGAATAACTCACCGTAGGATTTATCCTTGATGGGGTCATCAAAAGGCACACAGAGGGAAATCAGAGAGTGATCTGATGTGTGCAGATGATGATATTGATGGGGATGATGTCTCATTTACAAGAACTAGGACAGAATGTCAATTAGGGACAAGTGTCTGCTTGTACTGACCCAGAAAATGTGGTTGCTCAGATCGGGAGGTGGACTCTGAGAAGACAGAATTAATTCCTAATGGTGCTGGATGGCATGACGGCTTCACTCTCAGAGGGGGGTTCAAATAACCCAAAGAAATACCCTCCCCATGGTGACCTGGCTGGTGGGCTGCTGGGAAACCACTGGAATAAGGATTCGTGAGAAGTGTAAAACAGCTCTCCTGGTTCATACATGTTTTTAAAAACCAAAGCAGAAGCATAAAAAACTGTAAGGATTCCTCATTGGTTCTGACAAGGTAAAGATTCTAGAAAGAACTGTTACCACTCAAATAGGTTTTTAAGGTGAAAGAAGACAGCTGTGAACTCAAAATGCTCCCTACAAGAGGTTTTTTTTTTTTTTGCTGAGGCTTCACCAGTTCTGTTGGGACAATACACTTTTTTGTTCAGCCTAGATCAGAGGCGGCTTTCAAAAAGCTTTCTAGTGCTATTGTCATTGCAGCTATGGGAGAGGATGGGAAGGTTTAGTGTGGCACTCTTCACCCCATACTAACTATGACAAAAAAACTCACTAAGCTCTTTGGGAACCCATCTCAAGTCCTGTGAGGGTAGGCTGTGATTATTGTAAGGAAAATGTACCTGCTTCTAGGCAACACGATTTTACCTGGTAGAGATGTCAGCCTTAGTCTGTATCTACACTCCATTTCTGTGTACACACTGAAAACCATTCAGGGCTAGTTTCTTTTGTAAAGATTTTTTTTTCCATGGGACATTATTACAAAGAGGACATTCAGTATACTACAACCTTGAACAATATGCTTAGAAAAACAGAACAAAACACTGCTCCAATATATCCAGTACATATATATATATATATCCAGTCCAACCTCACATCCACTGCCAGCTTAGACTGTTGGGCAGCTTCTCTTTCTGTCCACCATTTTCTCTCTCAGACTGGAGGTGGAAATGTGATCCATAACAAAAACCACAACTTTTGAAAAGCTATTAAAAGGGATAAATGAAACACCAACCCCTCTTGAAACCTTCTATCACCTTTCCTTCTCTTCTCTTCCCGCTCACCTTCCTCTCCTCCTAGCCTCCCTGGACCTGGACAATTCAGCAATATCCTGATCCAAAACACTTTCTTGTAGCTTTCGAGGACAAACACATCCAAACACCAAGCATCTCACCTGTCTCTGTAGAGTTCACTGCCTCCCTTTCCTCCTCAGAGTGTTGGGGGAGAACGGACACTGATGTGCTGTGAGTGCCGCTGTCAACAAGATCATGCAATGAATGGTAAAACAGGGGGCGCTGTCTGTTAGCAGTGTTTATTGAGCTGAAGGCACAGAACTCTGCCTCTGCCTCTGCCTCTCTGAGTTTCTGACCAGATTTATGCTTTTGAAATTTCAGGCAGATCAGCCGGGCCTCCGAGGGGGAAATGGAGCTGCCGGGCCTATCTGCGTTCGGCATCTGTCAGCGTGGTCCACCAGCCGCTTCACTCCAGGTGTGATTGACAGGAAGCAGGGCGCTTATGAGGGTTTGACGTTTTGAATAGGAATGTGATTAGAAAACAGATTTACCATCCCCCACCCCCAATCTTTCCCACAGGAATCTGCTGCCTCCACTGCACACAACAGTGACACTTCAAACTACACCAGAAGTGAACCTATCATACTAATGCCACAGCACATCCTGTTGTTGTTGACAAAATGTGTCACTGCATACAGAGAACTTGAACTTTCCAGACATTCCACACAATACAAACGTTTAAAGCAACAGTATACAGCAATGTGCCAGGTTTTGAGGTATGTTTTTAATAAGCAACTAGTTTTGGTGTCATCTTCAAATTGATTAAGGTGGTGTATGGACATGTTTTAGGACAGGTAAACACACCTGTCATTCTCAGTAGCCACCCGGGATCTGCTCTGTGTGGTGCTGTGGTCCAGGACAGATCACCCGGCGAAAACTTTCACAGCACGGCACTGTCAACTATAGTGCCAAAAGACACTTCAGAGACACTTCAGATCCTTCATGAACCTCTTCTGAGGATTGTCTGCATCAAACTCTTATGTGCTTCACAAATCTGAACAATTAGTTTGTTCCAAATACAAGATCTTCTGCACAAGCACACAACAGTTTACATTACAAGGGAAGTAAACAATGGTCATGGGCGAAGGAGACGTTTCTAGAACATAAATGTGAACATGAAGAGACTTCAAGAACAACACCCTGCCCCATGAGGAATTTCTTCATCAAGCTTTGTGTCTGGTAATAACTGCAGAGGTGAGTGTAGCGGTAAATCTGCTGTTTGGTGCCCGGTGAGTGCAGCTCCTCTCCAGGCAGGTGGAGGCTCGCAGCTCTGGGGTTCGCGGAGCTTCTGAGGATGCGCCCTGAGCACAGGCTTCAAAGGTCCAGAAGGCGCAGCTGCAGTGATATATCATTCTTTTTGTGTTCTCTCACTAACTCTCTCCCTATGTCCCTCTGTTTCTTTCTCTCTCTCTCTCTGTCTTACTCTGCAGATCTTTTTTATGAGCGTCTCAAAGGGAGACAACAGAGGGCTGATCCCTCGTGATGGGATTTAGCCTGTCCTCCACTTTTTTACACAAATAGAAATACACACAGACACAGACTCACACACACACACACACAGGGACATACACATACACACCCACTGGACACCTGTGCAAATAGACATATGGAATATGTACACATATGTGCAAAGCAAAAAAATCACTGGTACACACACACACACACACACACTCACACTAGACCTCATAGAAAAACACACAGGTACACACACAAACATACAGAAACACAACCCCATAAACACACACACACACACACACACACACACAAAGAGCACAGTGTGTGAGAGATAGCACAGTACATTGTGAGTGAAATTGAGTGGAGGGAGAGAGAATGACGTGGCACGTACCCCCGGGTTTGAGAAGCGATCTATTCTATGTCTATTTTAGCCTCACCTCTCGTGAACGAATGAATGAATGTGTATGTTTGTTGTGTGTGTGTGTGTGTGTGTGTGTGTGTGTGTGTGTGTGTGTGTGTGTGTGTGTCTGTGTCTGTGTGCCTGTGTGTTTGGGCACCGTGAGTGTGTGAGACTGAAAGATAAATGACGGGCTTTGTGATGTGGAGATGGTGACGTCTAAGCTGAGAACGGACGAGCAGTGACGCACTCTAGCTCTGCTACCTCTGTCAGAGCCTGGGGTAGTTTTCATCTCCTCACGCATGTGGTACTCTGGCTCTGTTACCCCTGTCAGAGCCTGGGGTAGTTTTCATCTCCTCACTCCTCATGTGGTACTCGCTCATGTTCAAAAATGAATAAGTAAATAAGCAAAAACTGGTGCATGGATTCTCACATAGCACTGACTCGATGAATTATTTGTTCTGGAGTTTAAAAGAAAATCTGCTCAGACAATCTCCTTGGATAAAGGCTGATCAGAGTTTGTTTCACTGGGGATGAGGAGGGAGAGTGGGAGGGGTGGGGGATAGTGTGTGTGTGTGTGTGTGTGTGTGTGTGTGTGTGTGTGTGTGTGTGTGTGTGTGTGTGTGTGTGTGTGTGTGTGTGTGTGTGTAGATGTGCATGTATGTGTGTGTGTGTAAAAAAAGATCATATTAGGAAACAGAAAAGACACATTTGGAGCAAAAAGCTTCTGTTATGTTATGGCTGTCATAAACCATATCACTGTGTGTTGCTGTTAAATCGATATGAAAGAGACCTCTTGTTCTCACAGAAACATGGACAAAGCTCAGTGGTCTTTGTAACTGACCAGTTTTAGTTGGCATATCAGGGTGGTAGTTCTCCAATATTTGAGTCCACAGATCCATGCCTGACTGGCACACACACACACACACACACACTTACAATAATATGAAATAAATAAATGAAAGCTGGCAGTAATTCAGTTGTTCCCCATGCAGTCACTCTTTGTTTATTTTCTGGCACGTAAAGGTGAGTGGGAGACACACAGAATGTGCCTTGCCATAGAGCCTGTGACTCACTGCAGAAACACAGGCTCATGACAGGCTGACATGCACACTGATGCCGCAGCACAATGACATGCCTTCTGCCATCACTAAAGGGCTCATAATATATCACTGTGTATCCCTGTTATGCAAATATGCATTAGTGTTAAACACGCCGCATATTATAAACATATTATTAGACTGTAACAGCTACCATATTGTTTCCATTAGATAGGGTCTGTTTTGAAAGCCGGGCTTTAGGAGCAGCTCTTCGTGATGAGTAAACCCTGCAACGGTAGTGTGCTGGTGCTCTCCACGCGAGTGTGAGTGTGAGTGTGAGTGTGTGTGCGAGTGCGAGTGCGAGTGCGAGTGCGAGTGCGAGTGTGTGAGTGTGAGTGTGTGTGTGCGAGTGTGTGAGTGCGAGTGCGAGTGCGAGTGCGAGTGCGAGTGCGAGTGCGAGTGCGAGTGCGTGCGAGTGCGAGTGCGAGTGCGAGTGCGAGTGCGAGTGCGTGTGTGTGTGTGTGTGTGTGTGTGAGTGTGAGTACGGGAGGGATGGGGCCTGATGAGAAGCTGGTCCATTAAAACAAACATTTGAGAGGCACAGCTCTCTCTCTCTCTCTCTCTCTCTCTCCGGCAGCATGGCAGCCTCCCTGCTTTGTTGCATTATTAATGGCCACCGAGACCCAGAGATTTCAAAGTTTCTACATTTTTTTCCTTTTTTTTCTCTTTTTCCCTACATTTGAGCTCATTCTAGCAATTTATCTGTTTGATTCCCTCTCATGGACTGAGCACACCAGCCCCTCTTCAACTGGTGCTTAAATGTTTACCATTGCCCCTATATTCCTGCAATTGAGTTACTGTATGTATTGAACACAAGCAAAACCATGGTCTGAACCCGTATGGATCTCCTCTCAAACCTTCACGCTAGCACCAGTCTTTTCCCTGTACCTCTCGTTCTTTACATTACCTTCTTGTTGAAATTATAGTCAATCTTATCCTCCAGATTCATACAGATTTAATCGACTCAAGAGTGCTCCAAACAAAAGGAACACTGTTTCCTACTTACTGCAGTCATTGTATCCACTTGAGGGAGTTGAAATGAGGAAAGTCTTAGTGTGGTGGGGAAGTATATAGACTCGTCCTCACACGCTCACCACATCTCTCTAGTAAATGTGATCATTCATTTATTTGAATTAAGGAAATGGGCACCTACGGAGATGGTGTGGTAGTGTGCAGTGTGTGCTGTGTGCTATGGGTTCAATATGTTTCTACGTACGTGTGTAGGTGTGTGTGTGTGTGTGTGTGTGTGTGTGTGTGTGTGTGTGTGTGTGTGTGTGTGTGTGTGTGTGTGTGTGTGTGTGTGTGTGTGTGTGTGTGTGTGTGTGTGTGTGTGTGTGGCATGGTTGGGACTGGATGCTAAACTGAAACCCAGTGGAAAAACTCCAAGAGAAGGGAGAAACCCTTGATCATTTTCTTTGTTGTGAGGGATGTATAAGAACTACATCTGCACTCCCCATTAATTAGAAATGTTCTCAGGTCAGGCAGGTCATGCCAGTCAAGCCAAGCTGATTCACCATGCCAACTCAGGCCTCTTCAGACACATCTAAGATCACATCTTTTAAAACGACTCCTTGTCTTCATTCACCTGCTGTCCTTTGATATCATGGCTGCCCGCTGAGTTCAATAGCCAGCTTCATTCTCAGTGCCTACCTTTCTGTGACTGACTCCCAGTCTGTAAAGGCCTATTTAACACAGGTGTATTCATTCTCTCCCTTGCATATGTCAATACATATTATATAAATGTTCATCTGAGGCACATTTTCACTCTCACATGATCTCTGCTGGATCTGTCTTTGTGAGTGACTTAAGATTACACTGATTACATTGCAATACAGTGTAAAAAAAAAAAGAAAAAACATTGTATAAAAAGGTATAAAAGTGAAAACAACTGAAGTTAACTGAAGTCCATAGTTGTTTACTAGACAGTCAAGGCAATTGCGGATGGGGGCTGGGTGATAACATGCTCTAAGGTGTTGCTATTAATGATAGCACAAGTACTCAGCACAGATGTTTTGTTTATCAGTCAACATAATGAGAGTTTAGTCCCTGAAATAGCCTTTGGGACTGAATGTAAGGATTAATGGGAATGATGACTTACAATTTTCCACTGTATTTTTTCCTCTACATATCTGAAAACAAATAAACCGTATTCATTTATGGGTTTTGGCACTTCAAACACAGTTGTGTGGTTTTTGGATTGAAATGGCTTTTTATATCATGCCTCTCAGTGTTTGGTTTGAGTTTCTTCTTCGCCACCCTGACACCCTCTTGTGTTTACTTCACTGTGGTCATCTGCTGAACATAATAGTGCCCTTGGAGAGATAGTCTATTATAGATACCACAGGTCTTCTCACTTGTCACACAGCGGAGGCCTCTGGACCTGTTTAATGCTGCTCAGGCATACACGGCTGGCACGTTGTCATCGGAGAGGCCACAGAGAGACAGTCGCCACTTAACCAAAGCAATTACACTGTCAGGCTGAGTTATCTTTGCGAGTGAAACTGTATATGACCCATCTACCCAAGGCACGGTCCCAGCAAAGAAAATACCTTTTTCTCATTTTCTTGTCTTGTCACAAAGAGAATGACCTGGGGGGGGGAAAAGTCACAAAAAAATGTCACAGGAAAAGAAAAAAACCCATTCTTTCAGACACCTACGCTGTCATGGAAGACACTCTTGGCCTGGAAGTTTTTCTTGTTGTTATGAACTTACCAGGGCAACTTTCCTTCCGCTTCGATGAGACGCCAGTGTTCCTCATCGCCTTCCTGGTTCATCTCCCTGCAGCCTCTGAGTTAAAGGTTGGGTCTCGCTCTTCCCCTTGGTTCAGGAGCTTCAGAACCAAATATGAATGAGTTTTCTTTCTCACGGCGCTTCCAGGCTTGGGTATCACAGGCAGCAAACCAGCTTCCTCTTTTTAGAACAAAGACAATCAGTTTAGTGAGTGAGAAGAATGTGCTGATGCAACCAAAGCCATGTACAGTAGCTAACTAGCTTAGAGCGAACAGACATATATAGCGATAGCCACTTGTGGCTGACTGTCGTTGAGGAGAAATGATTGCTATAGCTGGCTTGAGGTGTGCATGTACATGCCCTAGGTGTCTTTGAGTCGCCTCTGCCGGCTTAGAGAGCAATAACTTTAATAAGTCTTGGGTCAATTTTTTCTTCAGCAGGGAAAGAAAGGATTTTTTTCTTTTCAACTGAGTGAAATGAAAACTAGACAAGCGCAGCTCACTAATTTCCCCAGTGATACTCTTATCCTTCATTCTGCAACCAGTCTTGAGGCAAGTAGGTTGGGTGTGTGTGTGTGTGTATGTGTGTGTGTGTGGCAGTAGGTGCCTGTGTGTTTGTGACTCTATCCACCAGTTTGAGAGAGCGAGAGACAGAAGAAAGAAAGTGAGAAAGCTGTGTGTGTGCATGGTAATGCAGCGTTTCTATGCATGTGTATGGGTGTCATAGAGGGGGAGTATGACAAGTTTATGGAGGCTAAAAAATGCGACAAATGACGACACTCACTGAAAGCAAACACTGAGACTACTATCGAGGGCAGAAACATCATTCCATTATTTTAACTTTGCCTGTGCTGACCGCAGCACATGATCTTTAGAGCTGTGGTCCAATTTTTCAGACAGCATACATCAAACTGTAACTGGAAGTCAAAGAGGGGCAAGTTGTGCTGACTGTCTTGGGGTTATGCAAAGCTCACATATCTATTTGACATTTATTAACATCATTATATAATGTTCTCTAATGTGACTTACAAGTGAGGGGCTATAAAAGAGATTCCCCAAAAGGCACATTCCATTTTCACCTTAGCAGTTCAACAGTTAGCTATTGCATCAAAAAGGGAAGAGCCAGTCCTTGCAGCAATGGCTGCAAAAGATAAAAGGCCAGACAGATACCCACAGAGGTGGCTTTGCTCTATGGAATTACGCCGTTTAGTCGGAGCTGCCCTGAGTTTGATCCACATGGCAAAGCATTAGTAAGCCAGGAGATGGAGGGGACGGAGGGGAGTGGATAGAGAGGATGGAGGGGACGGAGGGGATGGAGGAGAGGGGATGGAGGAGACGGGGGGGACGGAGGGGACGGAGGGTCTGCAGGACACAGGGCCGGCAGAGAGGACTATCAAAACAAGAGGCGAGCATTGAAACAGAAGTCAATAGTACTTGTGGCATTGTTAATCTGGGCAGAGGAGAGTGGGCTTCAGCATGAGCAGGGGAAGTGGTAAAGTGGATGTGTGGGAGACCAAGACAGGGATGAAAAGAAGCTACAGCCTGGACAGCGTAGGGACTTTCTGGGACAGAGAAAGAGTGAATTAATGACATATAAAAACGACTAACCTGTTATCTGTGATTCAATCAGAAGTCAGGACGATATTCAGCAGATTGTCTGCTTTATAAATTGGCAATGTGCAGAATTTATAAGCTTTGAAAGAGGTAAAGGCAGAGTCTGCGATTCTGGCAATTGATACAGCATTTGACCTCAACAGCCAATACGTTTTTTTTATGACTTGGTCCGAGCAACTTTATTTTGTCATTTACCACGCCAGGATTGTGTGGAAACACTAGTTTTTTTTTAACTGAGGATTTCGAGGAGCAATTCACTGAATTTTACAGAAAGAGTATGAGATGAAAATCAGAAACAGCACCTTTTAAGAAACACTAGGGTGTGTGGGAATATATTCTCATGTCGTGCATTTCACTGGAATAATAATCTTCTGGAAGACACATACACCTCATCAACAATGTCCAGCTCAGCCTGCTTTATGGTTGCTGTACACAATCACACTGATACTGATCCAGGACACCTTCATAATGCCCACTGATGCCAGAGGTGCTGCCACTTCGCACTCTTTTTTCTCCTTCCTGTCTCACCTCAATGTCTTCCATTGTCAGAGTGTTTTGAAAGCATAAAATAGGTTGCAGAGCCATTTTCATGTAAAAACATTTAATTATTTAAAAAATACAGCTCTGTTGACAGCTTAGATGATCAGAGCTTCCTAGCCAGCAGGTGAACCAGTGGTATGAAAGTGTGGTTGCATCAACAGGTCTTCCTCCATAGAACATATCTGAAAAGAGGTGTCTTTTAGTACAATAGGACTGGAAGGCACAAAAGAAACGTTCCCTGCAGACTGTCTGCTATGTAGTAGCATATCACCCCATCTATCTTTGCAGTCATCTTCTCTCTTTCTTTCCCTCTCTGTGGGAGTCTTGTGCTGGTGTGAATAGTATGCTATCATTTCATTCCTTCCCCAAAGAGGACCAGGAAGAAAATGTGTAAGCTGATGAACCCTTTAACTGGCGAAAAGTAAGAGACATATTAATATTTCTGTTGCAAAACTATGTATGATATGCAAAACAAGCATATCATATGCACACAATGAATCACCCCCTCATTTTCATCAAGCACCTCGCAATTATGTGAAATGTGTGCGAACCTGATGCAGCATGAATTAAGCATATATCTTTCTTTTGAATTCCTGTACCAATGATACATTGTATGATATAAGTCATGAGGTGGAAATAATGTATTTTGACAGTGAAAAGAGCTCTACACCAACATTAAAGAATATTGCCAATATAGCCAAGGACAGAGGGTGTATGAACAGTTCTCAGGTCAGTCAGGGTCACTGCTCTCTTAGATCAACACTGCCATACACTGAGGAGTGCATACTGCACCCGAGCCAGAGCTCACGCTCTCTGTTTTATGTGTGGCAGAAGTGACAGTATGTTATTAGGAGCCAAAGACAGAGAGAAAGAAAGAGAGAGAAAGAAAGAGAGAGAGAGAGAAAGGGATGGGATAGTAACCCCAGAGAGATAAAGACACCAAGACTATCAGAACACAACACACTGGAACATGCATGACAGAAAGCGAAAGATGGAGAGGGACACTGAAACAACCACGTAAGTGTTTGAAAGGGAAAGAGTGGGAGAGGGGGAGAGATAGAGGAGGAGAAGAGAGAGAGAGAATGACAAAGGCAGAGACACTGATACAATCCCTGGCAGACAGCAACAGAGAGAGACGGAGAGTGAGAGAGAGAGAGAGAGAGAGAGAGAAAGAGAGAGAGACAGCAGGGAGAAGACGGAGAGAGCAGGTTGGTTGTAGAGGCTTAAGAGCACATCCTGTTTCATCTGGGTGCTCTGCGTCATTAAGACAGGTTGGCCAGGACTGATGAGGCGTGTACATACCCCCCCCCCCCCCAACACTTCTCCCTCCCCCCGCCCCCCTCCTCACGGGACACATAAAAGTCAACACGGATGAATGATTCAAGGCGAAGGTGCCACGGCGTCACGGCAAACAGAACGCCGAGACCCTAATGAGCGCGCTCCTGTTTGTTTAGCCGGCCAGGACGACTCGGCCGCCACGCCCCTCTCCTCTCCTCTCCTCTCCTCTCCTCCCCGTATTCATGAAATATTGATCAGCTTGCAGACTTGGCATCCAGAGCTATTTAGAAAGGGATCCAACTTGTCTGTGTGTGTGTGTGTGTGTGTGTGTAGGGGGGGGGGGGGGGGGGGGGGGCGCAACTGATAAATACAAATGTTCTATTCTTCTCTGCATGACTGCTGTCAAATAGCTACTAAGAGGATCAGCAAGAGAGAGGGATAGAGAGAGAGAGAGTGGGAGAGAAGGAAAAGCAAGAGGCAAGTTCTTTTTAATTATGAAATGCTATGCAGTTTTAAACAGCTCAGTCTTGAACAATTTAATCTTTTATTTGGCTATATAGACATTAAAATTCATGTTAAACCCTGATCATTACATTTTTAAGAGCATTAACACCGCAGAGCTCCTAATAATTGGCAAGTTGTAAGGGTGATGACATGTGATATCATACTTCAGCTCACCCGTGTAGACCCAGGTGTGCCTGTGCCCTCTCAATCCACAGCTGCCACACCCAGCCAGGGGCCTGTAGGAAGGGGGCCCCAGAGGACGGCTGATTACGTTAGTCCACAGCAACGACCATTCCGTGAGCACCCCCTTGAAATCTATGATTTTGCGCAGGAGACTACCATGACTACCTACGGGTCCTTGTAGTATTGGGTGCTTTTTCACTGCAGGAGCTCAGGGCCCCCTAATCGGCCCTTTCAGCCTTTCTGTTGTAATTGCGGTGCAGGAACAACAGACCTACAAGTGACATAGCCAAATATTTTGCTCTTCAATTGCGATGTCAATTTCAAACATGACTAACTAATAATATATTTCTCCAATGGCAGCACCAAATTAGACTATTAAACCAAAGATTTTCTAGATAACATTAGGATTACCTTAACGTCAAGTCAACAATTGGATTCTACTATAATGTTGCTAACACTCGATTACGTGGCTTCATGGTAACTGTAATTACTTGATAAATGAATGTACCAGCACAACAATGATTAATCAAAGCCTCTATTTCAGCTAACATTTTGCTTGTGTTCTCTGTAACCTCAACAAGCTAACCATAAGATTATTATATATTTAGCTGTTGTCACGGTGTAACCTGTCTTTCTCTAGTCTCTAATGAAGCAGCTCACTACAGGCCCTGAATGCAGTGCTACGCCAGAGACCGGAAGAAGAGAAAGCTAAAACACTGACTTTACAAACAGTCATGTTCTACAGTTATTAAGGTAAACAGACGCAGGTGTGTCTCTGCAGGGATCCTTTCCATGTTGTCAGATCCTTATAGTAACATTTATGAGCCTGTCAGTGACGAAAACAAGAGGTTCACTTTGATGTGCTGGCTTGCCTCACAGGATTCCATTGTATGTCATTTTTGCTGTTGCCGTTTGTAGCAGTTAATACTGGAAAGATTTCACTCCTTATTTAAAGGTAGGACCCAAAAAGATATAAAAATGTGAAAAAGTTTCCTTTTAAGAGGTGAGGTCAGTCATTACTGGGAAATAAGGAATGACACTTCACAAATGACGCGCCTCACCTGGATGTGGAAATAGGCACAGTTCATAGCAACCCTGAGAAATGGAGAGGGTGGAAGCCTTGAGCCGCCCTCCCCCCGGTGTGTTATTCATGTTGTGACAGCCCATCATAATGTTGACGCTGTGGTGTTCTTACTGGGAAAGAAGTGAAGTTTTCTGGCATTCAGAGGAGTAGGGTTGTTGAAAGATTCATGCTAGCCCTATTCAACAGGCGTCTCCATGGTAACCCAACATTTTCGAGCAGACACTGAAGGCCAGTATGCACTGCCTGACTGGCTCACGCAGACTTTGATCTCTTTCTCTCTTGCGCTTCCCCTCTGTCTTGATGCTCACTGTCCGCCGCCATCCCTTTTTTAGTTTTTTTCCCCCTTTCTTTCTCTTTTCTTATCCGTCCACCATTCTCTACAAGGTATGATTCACAAATGCTCATATGAAGATTAAAGTCTGGATCAACAGAATTGCAGCGGAACAATTTTTCTAGAGGGAATTGCATCATTCCCCAGCGACACATGCCATACCGTTGTGAGCTTTTGCATAATGGCTTATAGCTCCATTTCGCACCTTACACCAGAACACAAGCACACACTTTTCCTCCTGAAGCTTACCGCGAGCTACAAATGCACAGGCTACTTAAAGCATACAAATAGAACACCATGGACAACATTTCCAGCAGCAGAGCGGGGCTAGTGGTGAATGCTAACGGAGCCTGCCGAGCCCTTGCTGAGTTCAATCAAACACAGGAAAACACTGTGTCCTCCCGCGCAGATGAGGACGGGCCGCTGCCCTAATCCAAAGCCTTCCCCTCTGCACCTGTGCACTGGTGTGTGCTAATCTGGCCCCGCCGTGGTAGTCCGGACTATCAGTGTCGGGATTAAGAGATCAACAGGGAGGTGGGGCAAATATGTGTTTATGTATGAGTGTGTTTGTGTGTGTGCCCTGCAACGTGAATGCATAGTTGATGTGGGACCAGTTGACCTAAGAAGTGAGAAAGTGGGTCAAGTGTTGGGTCAACCCTTTGGCTCTGTCACCAATCTACATTGCTTTAGAACCAACTAGAATTATCCTCTTTTCATTGGTATCCAATGACAAGCAACACAATGACACCGGTTTCAAGTGATGATGGAGAAAGGATGTCAGTCTGCATGATGTCTCAATCAAACAGCCATAGTTCAAAGCGTCAGCAGCCGACACTAACCGAAAGACACAGCATGGTCAAACATGGTGAGAGGGGAGGGAACTACCTGTGGCCAGTCTAGTTCCAGTTCCTGTGGCCAGTCTAGTGTTTTTTATTTAATTTCGTTTTTTTATATTGGGTTAACAGAGAGAGATCTGTCGCTACAGCCTGAAATACAGAGATGGGTTTGTCTGCTTCCGTTAGACCACAGGCAGTATGAGAAGAGAGCTCTGTGTTGTTGGAAGTGAGTGATACCTTTGGATTCAAATCTTCAAAATCAAAGGGGAAATCCCCACCAGTTTAGAACTGTCATCATCATCATCTTCATCATAATCATCACAGTTTCCCCCTTTTAAGTGTCCCTTTCTGCTCTGATGAATTTAGGTGAAACTCAATTAGCTATCAACAGGCAGCTAAGGACATTTCACAAATTGTTTTAGTATAAATACAGTGGGAACCAACTTTTTTAATGGGTGATTTGTGTGCAGAAAGATATCCTATTATTCGTCCTAATATTTATGCATGCATTCATTGGGTTGTTTTAAGGTTATCCATCATAGTACATACATTGACTGCCTCCTTGTGGTGATATCGTAGAGTGCAATCTGAGGGAGTTTTCAAGCAGTCTGTGCTGGAAAAATGTCCTTGTAGTTTCAGTCATTGTTTTGATGTATACAACCCTTTGATTCGAACCATTTCAATTATGTCAGAGTCATTGAAAAAGAATTCATGTTCCTTTTCGTATCCACAACAAGGTGTTCTCGATCAGTAAGCTGCTACCGTATTTTCCGGACTATAAGCCGCTACTTTTTTCCCACGCTTTGAACCTCGCGGCTTAAACAACGATGCGGCTAATTTATGGATTATGATACCTGTGACTGTATACGGTGGCTTTGTGTTTACGGTGGCTTTGTGGAGCTAGGATGCTAGCATGGATGCAGCCGCATGGATGCAGCCGCATGGATGCTTAGCTCCACGCGATTTCTCAGTATCTCTCAATAACTTAACTAATGTCAAAATAACCACAGTCTACCAGCGTAGACAGAACACAACTCAAAACACTTTAGAAAATAAAATAAAAGTTTACAACAATACAAATCCAGTCTTCAAGTTCTTTAGCTCACTGGTTTCAAACTAGCGTCTGTCTTCAATCTAACGTTCTAGCTTCTGATTGACTCTTGCGACTGTGCGCTCTTAAAGCAACAGTGCACTTATCTAACTGGCAAAACTAACTATTGTATTAGTTTTGATATTCATTTTAGCCTGTGTAAAGTTAATTTGTTTCAATGTTGCGGTAGGCACCTGCGGCTTATAGACATGTGCGGCTTATTTATGTTAAAAATAATTATTTTTAAAAAATTTAGTGCGTGAGGCTTATATTCAGGTGCGCTCAATAATAGTCCGGAAATTACGGTAATTGAATCATATTCACATTGTGCTGGGTGTTTATAAGGACAGTGTGGGTAGAACAAACGGCAGGCGCTAACAAATGACATCCTCAGTAGTTCATTGACAGCTGCGGCCCAGGATACGATGGACACATTTCAGACCCAGCAGTTCTCCTCAGCACTGACTCACTAGCAGAACATCAGTGGGGTTGCTGTCTATGGATTAAAATGTCCATTTGCATTGAACTATGAAATATATATAAGGGAGCACAGGACTAAAACACCATAAATGAAGGTGACATATGTCTGGGACTCCATCCCAAAGCTCTCTTACTTTCTTAAATACTTCCTTAAATACTTCCTTAAATATTCAGTTTCTGGATAAACCTTTTCTGGACCTCTGTGAAGCCAGGTTAGACTATGCTAGGAGATGTATGTTCTGATGAAGCACAAACCAGACATTAGACTGAAGTGCAACTCTACCGATGTGCACCTTTTATTTGCTGTCGGCCGTATGCACCCTCGGAATAATATGCTCAGGGGACTGAGGAACAAATGGAGTTCTGTAGGTTTTTCACCCGACATCCCTAAATCCTGTTTTTTTTTTACAAAACTGAGCAGCTAAGCACAGTGCAGTTAAAACTATATCTTTGAGGGTCTCAAAGATTTAGAATGGTACTACAGATTGATTCCAAAATGTTTAATTTGTTGATGAACCAGAGCACATGTGTTTACTTCTCTGTGCTTGTTTTGCATCTATCACCTATAAGTGTGCCTAACAAGTCTTCTCCTCACCCTGAAAAAGTCAAAAAGAAACAAGTGTATGAGTTCAATGTATCTTTTCAGTGCAGGATATTATGTGTATAATTAGTGTTCTACTATAAATCATTTAGTCACTGTCTATCATACACTTCCAATGAACTAAACCAAGGCCAAACGTAATTAAAAATGAAAGCGATAAAAAACAACACAACACAAATGAGCAAGTCTACAGTTCCTTTGGGTGTTCAGCCATAACGGAGAATTGGAGAAAACCAAGAGAATAAAATAAAAATGTTAAAGCCTAACTGTTATTATTGCAAACAATGTCACCAGTAGAAAACCAATGGAATGGAATGTAACATCTTTAGAGATACTTTTACATATGAACCACAGTGACAAAACACACACATGCTCTCTCTCTCTTTCTCACACACACACACACACACAATCTCTCTGTCCAATAAGCAGTAAGGGGCAGAATCCTCCCCCAGTCAGGTGCTAATGAAGGAGGACATTTTTCACCCCATCCTGTAATTGGCCCTGTGGAGAATATTAACGCATACACTCGGGGAAATGGGCTTTTAAATGGAAAACGTACAGTCCTCCCTGCTTCTCCCCACCTCTCCCACAGCCCCAGGTGCCCCAGCAGCTGCCCCACGCCATCAGGGTCTTTGTGTGCTTCGTCTCGTCCAGAGGAGGTGGGGTAGTGGAGGGAGGAGACGAAGCAATGAATCGCTGTCATGTTTGCTTCCTTGTGGACGCATCGTAAGCAACAGTGACAATTTGTATTACAGAGCTCATTCCATGCCTGGCTGGCCAGTTTGATGGTTCTGTGCTAATAGGGGCTCCGGGAGCCACCGAGGTGTGCAGAGGGTCCTGGGAGGAGGAAGGAGGAAGGAGCAGGGGGGTGGGGGTCGGCCCTCAAGCAGCAAAAGGGTAGTCAGTAATTAGTGATTCATTAATTAGTCTAAATGAGCAGTTGAATAGAATTTAAGTTGACTGGTATACAGTGCCATGAATGACAGCACCAGCCCTGGCCACCCGTGGTGGTTGATGAGGGTGAAGTTGACGTGCTTTTTCACTGGCCAGCGTCACACTGGTGTGTGATGAAAGATTGGTGCTGCAGCCGCGCCTCGGCCAGTGAGACTCTCATTAGACCATTGGGGCCGTGGACCTGAGATTCCCTCTGAGCAGTGCAGCTCCCCCACCGGACTCCTCCTGAACCACTACCACACGTCCCTTCCCATTACTAGAACTGCCATGGGCTGCCATGCTCACTTTCTGAGATGACTGTCACACAAAAATGTAACTTTTACTGTGTGTATGTCTGCATGAGTGTGTGTGAGAGTGTGTGTGTGTGTGTGAGTCTGTATGTGTGTGTGTATGTGTGTGTGTGTGTGTGTGTGTGTGTGTGTGTGTGTGTAAACCCAGAAAGGTACACTCATGCTGTCACTTATCTTGCTATTCATTTTTATGTTAATTTCTACCACTGTCTATCAAATATTACCGTTATGATGACCATATGACTAGAACTACTTTCCCTCTCTGCTTTCTTTATCCATGTGGTCACAACTGCAAGGATACTGTTGTTTCACCCTTAATAAAACACATACAATAATACAATGGTACATTAAATGTTTTTTCCAAAAACAAATGGAAACATTTCTGTTCTCTGAATTTAAATGCGTGTAAAATCAGTATGCTTGTGTTCTGTCTATAAGGGCACCAGCAAACCTAGAGCCCCCAATTGCTATAAACATTTAAACAAATAAAATAGCAGATTTGTCATTTACTGACACACACACACACACACACACACACACACACACACACACACACACACACACACACACACACACACACACACACACACACACACACACACAGAAAAAGAAAGAGAAATGGGGAACCTTTTTCAGGGAACAGTCTTTATCTTTTGCTTGTCTAAGAGTTCACATGCCTTTGGGTCTGGTGCATAATTCACAAGCTTTAAAGATACTTAAAACTCTAGAATATTTTTTAATTGGCTACAGCCTATAGCCTTGAGTCTTCAGGTGACAGCACTTTCAAAACGTAGCAACAGGCAGCTTCCTGGGTAATGCCTTTGGCAAACACAAGCCATTAATGCACTGGATTCTTTAAACACACCACTAGGAGAACGAACTGAGCAGTTCAACTTCATTAGCATAAACTGTATTAACATCTTTATAACAGTAGTATGATATACATCCTGAAAACACTGTCTGGTTGCAGTTGTGAAATCAATTTTACTTATAAATAAAGAAGACATGTGGAGGAATTTAATGTGCTAAAAAGAATGATTCTCTAATATATGCATTTACTCTGTGAGTAATTCCTTTGAGGGTGTCCAAAGACAAGCCTCCACTCAGAGAGCATATGTGCGGAGATGAGGCCACCTGTCTGTCACTGTTGTGCTCAGATTTTTCCCCTCCTATATTTATATATTTGTTTGTTTAATAATTTCTCAGTTGCCCAGCAAGTGCCTGTTCGGTGCTGGGCAGCCGTGCAGAGCGGAAAGGTCATTCCATCTGCATAATTTCGTATTAATACTAATGCGAGGAGTGATTGGATTCTGCCCTGTGGCCAGTCAAGCGTAGAAAGTTCTTATTTCATGCACTCCTAAATGAATTCCTCTCAGAGGACATTTGGGATGTCTTTGTGACGCTCTCCCTCGCTCTTTGAGTGTGTGTGTGTGTGTGTGTGTGTGTGTGTGTGTGTGTGTGTGTGTGCGGAATGTTGAATCACGTGTTTCTCTTACTCTGTTCTCTGAGGGGATTTGATCTGTTGGCCTACGTGTGCATATAGTTGTTTTTTATGTGTGTGTACATCCCATATCTAAGGGGTATAAATACATTTCCCATTTGTGCCACTCAAATACTTTATGTACCATGCACAGTTTCATATAGTTATATAGCACAGTTCATCTAAATGGAACAATTATATTCGTTATGAGTCGTTAATCCATAGTATGGAACATATGTTTTTGTTGTAATATTTCCTGCATACATCACATGTAATATTCCATATATAATTCATAGGGGAGAGTGGGGTAAGATGAGCCAGTGGCTAAACTGACCTACTTCCTGCATCTGAGCAACCATACACATTTTTCTGCCATTTGACCCTAAATTTAGTTTGCATTCTCCATTTTCATCTTGCTGTGAAAGAGAGAACCATGTGGATGAAGTGGTAAGCATGTTTTTTTTTTTATTTGCCTGTCAAAGTTTTGGCATATCAGGTATAATCAGTCTTCAAAAAGCATCAAAAATCTCCGTTAAAAAAGTTGGATCAGATATGTTGGTGAATGGCAGTGGGTAAAAACAAAAGTGCAGCTCTGGGTTGCTAAACTAAGCACTTTTGTCGTCACCGCGACCTTAATGTTTTCCCTTGGTTCAGACCCCTCTGAGACACACAACACCAGACATGAATAAAGTTTAACAGTTTTATTGTAGAGGGCCGGCAGCCACACACACACTTAGAAGCACACAGTCCCTGGGCAAAATATAGTACATAGTTTAGGCCCAGCCCATCCTATGTAACCCACCCCAATCACACAGGGTAAAGAGGCTAACTAATAGCCAGTCAGGCACCACAAAGGGGGGAGGAGGAGTACAACTTAATTGCAGAGAGGCCACTTAGAAATAAGACATGCAATACATTAGAAACAAAACTCCCCACAGCAAAGCCCCCAATATCATTCCCAGCTAGGCAAAACACTGGTGTTACAATTCACACGTGAAATATACATAAGCAATGTCCGTGCACAGATGGCTCACACACACCCACAGCAAGCTACACCACTGTTACAGTTCGCTCCCACGCTACACTAAACAGCCCCTCGTCACGTTAGGCTGCACTTACCTCCCCAGCAAGTGGAAACCAATAAGAGGGGCTCACCCAGTTCATGCCTGCCCCGCTAAGCGGGTGCGCTGCCGGTGATGAAGGAAAACACTTTTGGTCGGCGGCATCCCCCACGCCGACCAAAACACAGCAAAACACCCAAACCCCACGAGCTCAATAAGTCCAGGAGCAAGCGAAACAGCGGTTCATCGTTGCAGGATGAAGGAGGGAAGATCACGCCACCGTCGCACTTCCACACACCCTGGCTGGTGACAGTCTGCGTCTCTCTCTCGCACTCTTCCTCCCGATGCCGCTTCTGCTTCTCCTCTGACGGTAGCTCTGGACAGAAAGCACACTTACAAACCGGCAGGCTAGAAGCTGACCCATTCACACAGAGTATCCACTCGAATCAGTACAAGCACTTCCCTTTAGCTGGCATGCTAACATGCTTCTCTCCCCTCACGCCGGCTGGCTGGCGATTGTTGTTGTCCGGCGTGTCGCTGCTGGATCCCGTCATCACTCCAGCGTCACCTGGGAAATCTCTCTCGTTCCTTTCAGTTACCCTGTATAAAAGGGATTCCTCCGTCCAGTGTCCAATCATGTAATCAATACTCCGTGGCCATTAGTCCATTAGTCCACAATTATTGCCACAACGTTCTCCCCCTGCATACTGGTTACAGCACAACACACAATTATACAACCACATGATTACACACATCAGTAAACAATGATAATTTTCCCAGACTGAAATGTGACACACCCCCCCACTTTATCAGCGGTCGTCCCGACCTCTAGTCCCCGTACCTTGCGGGGCGAACCCCCAAGTTGGCTCGCTGGGATCGGCGGGGTCCCAGAGGATCCCCAGACTCCACCCCAGCCTCAGCGAGGGCTTCCCCTACTTCCCTAGCCCCCCTCAGGTTCTCCCTTGGTTCTGGGCGACCCTGCTCACATGGGAAACAAACTGGCCACCACCCCCTCTCAGGCCCCCGTTCTGCTTCAGGCGGTACTGTGGGCTGGCTCCCTGCCAATTCACCTACGCCCCCATGAGCCCCACTCCGCCAGCTGCTGGGCTGCACACACAAGTTGTTTTGGTGCAGGGTGCGCAGAGGTCCCTCCCTTCCTTCTGGTCGGATAACGTACACAGGGCGGTCCCTCGTAGGCTGGCTCCGGACCACATATGGTCGTGGGTCCCAATGGTACCCCAGCTTCCCTCGGGCCCGGCGGCGGAAGTCTCGAACAAAGACCCTCTCCCCAGGCAATAATGGCTGGGCCTTAGGGCCCTGGTTGCGTCGTCCCTGGTCCTGTTGTTGTCGGTGTTGATTTCGCTCTTTCACCAGCTGGTAGGCATTCTGGAGACGGGCGTGGTGCTGCTGGACCCAGTCCTGCAAGGGACCTCGTTGCTCTGGCCTCTCCAGCCCGGCCAACTGGTCCACTGGTAAGCGGGCATGCCTGCCGAACACTACAAAGAAGGGGGCCAAACCGGTCACACTGTGCGGCGTGTTGTTATAAGCATGCACCAGGCCCGGCAGGTGTTCTCTCCACCGAGAATACTCCCTTGGCTCCAAGGTGTTCAGCAGGCTGAGGATCGTCTGGTTCATCCTCTCACAAGCCCCGTTACCCTGAGGATGATAAGGGGTTGTTCTCACCTTGCGACACCCATACAGGGTACACAGCTGCTGGGTCAAGTCAGCTTCAAATGCTGGCCCCTGGTCAGTCAAGATCCGCTCTGGGCACCCAAAGGACCGAAACACTGTCCCCCACAGCACTGCTACCGTTGTAGCTGCCGTCTGGTCTCTCGTTGGCACTGCAAAGGCAAATCTAGAGAACAGGTCAACCATAACCAGTATGTATTGGTAGCTATCCCCAGGGCGCCGCAGGGACAGGTAATCCAGGGCCAGGGTCTCCCAAGGATAGCTACTTTCGATGGAACACATGGGTGCCCTTGGCCCAGCCCTTGCCCTGCTAAGCACACACTGGGGACACTCACTCACCCACCTGTGGTTGTCTCTGCTCATCCCAATCCAGAAAAGCCTCTCCCGCAGTGCAGTCAGCAGTCGGGATCCCTTGGCGTGGCCCAAAGCCACGTGATACTGAGTCCACAGAGTTTTTCTCTCAGCGACAGGGGCCACGATTGCCACTCCCCCTTCTTGCCCCCTAAGTGCCGGCCGCCGCCACACCAGAACTCCATCCTGCACATTAAGCCTTTCCCATTCCCCCACAAGTCGTCGCCCACTAGCCTGGAGGGACTGCCGCTCACCCGGTGTAGGCCTGTTCCCCTGCTGCCGCCACTGCCGGATCTTGGCCAATTCCAGATCGCTGCCCTGGCGCTCTGCCCATGAGCCTTGCTCCAAGCCCTCCGGTTCCGGCTCAGGTGCCTCCAATCGCCTTGCAGCAGTCACCTCAGGAAGGCGGGACAAGGCATCTGCATTCTGGTGGTCTGCCCCTGGCTTGTGGCATAAGGAGAAGTCAAAGTTCGCCAACTGGGCAGCCCACCTCTGCTCCACAGCCCCCAGATTAGCCGTTTGCAGGTGAAGCAGAGGCCTGTGGTCAGTAAAGATTTTAAAGGTGGCGCCCCACAGGTAGTCTTTGAATTTCTCCGTCACTGCCCACTTTAAAGCCAGGAGCTCCAGTTTGAATGCACTATAATGCTGGTCATTACGCTCTGCGTCATGGAGTCCGCGGCTGGCGTAGGCGATGACGCGTTCTCGCCCCTCCTGGACCTGGGCCAGCACAGCCCCCAGCCCATGCAAGCTGGCATCCGTGTAGACCCGGAATGGGAGGCCAAAATCAGCGTAGGCCAGAACAGGGGCTCTCAGGAGGGCTTCCTTGAGGTCCTCGAAAGCTTTTCCACACTCTGGGGTCCAGTCGACTAACTTGGTCTTACTCCCGCCGGTCCCCCTCAACAACGCGTGCAGTGGCCCTGCTTTCCGCGCAAAAGATGGGACGAACCGGCGGTAGTAGCCGACGAACCCCAGGAATGAGCGAACCTCCCGCACTGTAGTGGGCACCGGCCAGTCCTGGACCGCCTCAGTCTTCTGGGGGTCAGTTGCCACACCCCCCTGGCTCACCACGTGGCCCAGGTACTGTACTGAGCGCTGGAAGAGGTGGCATTTGGTGGGCTGCAGCTTCAAGCCATGGTCCTGCAACTTGGAAAAGACCTGCTCGAGGTGTCCTATGTGGGAATGGAAATCAGGTGAGTACAAAATTATATCGTCCAGATATATCAGCAAAAAATCGTGTACCTGACCCCCGAGGCATCGTTGCATAAGGCGCTGAAAGGTTGCGGGGGCGTTGCATAAGCCGAAGGGCATCCTCTCAAACTCATACAGGCCTAGTGGAGTTGCAAAGGCCGTCTTCTCCCTATCTGTAGGGTGAACCTCCACTTGCCAATACCCACTGGCCAGATCGAGTGTGGAGTACCATTCTGCTTTCTTTAAATTAGTCAGGGACTCCTCCACACGAGGGAGGGGGTAGGCATCCTTATGCGTGACTGCATTCAACTTCCTGTAGTCAACACAAAACCTCCAGGAGCCGTCCTTCTTCTTTACTAAGACCACCGGGGCCGCCCACGGACTGGAGCTCTCTCGGACAACTCCTCCATCCAGCATGTCACGCAGCAACGTCCTCAATTCCGCGTAGAGGTTAGGCGGCACGGGTCGATATCGTTGGCGAATTGGTGCAGCACCCCCTGTGGGAATGGTGTGGTACACGGCATTTGTGCACCCGTAGTCGTCTTCACTCTGGGCAAACACCCCCTGCCAACGCTCAAGCAGCCCTTGAAGCTGTTGAGACTGGGGCGGTGTCAGTCCATCCGTCTGTTGGAGCAGAGAAGTCATACAGGGGGAAAGGGGACTACTCACTGGCCTCACGTCCACCTCCACCACTGCATCATCCTCCTGCCTGAGGACCAGCTGGTTTGGCGTTTGGACATCATCCTGTCCCAGACGAAGGACACGGGCAAGGGGCCGTCTGGGAGGTAGCGCCACAGGGTAGGGGTGAGGGTTACATATGCGGAGGAGGACCCTGCCGTCCTGTAGCCTCGCAACTGCACGCCCCACGCACCACTCTTGCCCCCCATGGTAGCAGTCTTCGAGTAGGACATCTTCTTGACTGGCTTTGGGCGCCTCAGGGACGTGGGCCCACACCGCAGTCTCCGTTTGTGGGGCCAGCCAGACAGGGTCGCTTGTACGCAGCCGGGCCACTCCAAGGCTTGGTCCCCGGTGCTCCTCTGCTTCAAGCCTCCTGCAGGCGGCAAAGGCCCGATCCCAGGCCACCCCTGCTGACCTGGGGAGAGTAGACTTGAACATAGTGAATGTGCGCCCCCCCTGTTGACGGAGGCCATCCCAACAATGTTGAATCACATTCATGCCTAAAACCCCATAGGCCGGAGGCAAGTACTTGTCTTCAACTATAACCACCCCCCTTCCTAGTACCAACACACCCCCCACCTCAAAGTCCAATACAGTATACCCAACATAAGGCAGGGCTAACCCGTTAGCCGCTTTCAATGTCAGCCAAGGGATATCACCCACCTCTTTCATCTCGGTGCCCTGTAGGTGCTTTTGGAACAGGCCCTGGCTAAATAGGGTCACCTGGGACCCAGTGTCGAGGATGCAGGGGATGCGTTTACCTTGGACAAGGACCTCGACCTCAGGGCTCTCTCCGACAAGGGCAGATCGCATTGGAACCTCCACTGGCCTCCCCTCATCTGTCACTCTAAAATGGTTAGTGGACTCTCGGTTCTGGCACTCCCGTAGCATGTGGCCTGCCTGCCCACAACGTAGGCAGATCGGGCGGCCCTGGTCATCCCATTGTGGTAGTCTTGGCCGCCGCTGTGCCCGATTGGCGCCCTGTTCGCCGCCCCTCTTGCTAGGTGGTTGTTCCGGTTGCTGGCGGGTAGTTTGTTGTGATCGGAGCTCTGCCAGTAATGAGGTCTTTAAGTCAATAACCTGGGCCCGCAGTTCACCAGCTAGCTCAGTTCTCAATGCCTCCTTGAGGCTGTCCCAGTTTTGAAGAGGGTCTGATGGGGCAGGAGGAGTGGGCTGGGGGGGGTTGTTGTACGTCCGCCGTATGTCTACACCGTCTACGGTGGCCCGCTCGGTCTCCTTCTCCATGGCCTTGACCTCCTTGCACGCCTCCTTGAAGGTTAGGTCTGGCTCCCGTCGCACCCGCCGCTGGAGCTCTGTCTGCACAGGTCCTGGCAGTAGTCCCAGCACCAACTGGCTGCGCAGCATCTCCACATCAGACCCCGTTGCTTCCTCTCTGCTCCGCCATCTGAAATGAGACTCACGGAGACGCAGAATGAAAGGCCCCACCCCTTCTCCCACCAGTTGCTGACATTTGAAGAATTTTGCTCTAACCTGACTGGTAGTCAAGACATCCCCATACAGTCTCTCAAGGGCAGTGAATATTTTACTGTCAGTGTTTCTCTCTGTGGCTTGGAGTAATAGTATCTCCCTCCTAGCATCCCCCTGGAGTGCACTCATTACAAAGTCAACCCTTTGTTCTGCTGACAGTGTCTGTGCGCGCAAATACACCTCTATTTGATCACGCCATTCTATGAAGGGCTGCTGGCTGCCCTTATCCCCATACTTAGGTACCCAGGGCCCACCCAGGAACCAAGGCACCATCATGTTATTTACCACACCTGGTGCTGCCGCACCCTCGTCGTCACTCATGGTGTTGTGTCTAGAGAGGGGTCCTGCCGGCTACGCCAAATTGTCGTCACCGCGACCTTAATGTTTTCCCTTGGTTCAGACCCCTCTGAGACACACAACACCAGACATGAATAAAGTTTAACAGTTTTATTGTAGAGGGCCGGCAGCCACACACACACTTAGAAGCACACAGTCCCTGGGCAAAATATAGTACATAGTTTAGGCCCAGCCCATCCTATGTAACCCACCCCAATCACACAGGGTAAAGAGGCTAACTAATAGCCAGTCAGGCACCACAAAGGGGGGAGGAGGAGTACAACTTAATTGCAGAGAGGCCACTTAGAAATAAGACATGCAATACATTAGAAACAAAACTCCCCACAGCAAAGCCCCCAATATCATTCCCAGCTAGGCAAAACACTGGTGTTACAATTCACACGTGAAATATACATAAGCAATGTCCGTGCACAGATGGCTCACACACACCCACAGCAAGCTACACCACTGTTACAGTTCGCTCCCACGCTACACTAAACAGCCCCTCGTCACGTTAGGCTGCACTTACCTCCCCAGCAAGTGGAAACCAATAAGAGGGGCTCACCCAGTTCATGCCTGCCCCGCTAAGCGGGTGCGCTGCCGGTGATGAAGGAAAACACTTTTGGTCGGCGGCATCCCCCACGCCGACCAAAACACAGCAAAACACCCAAACCCCACGAGCTCAATAAGTCCAGGAGCAAGCGAAACAGCGGTTCATCGTTGCAGGATGAAGGAGGGAAGATCACGCCACCGTCGCACTTCCACACACCCTGGCTGGTGACAGTCTGCGTCTCTCTCTCGCACTCTTCCTCCCGATGCCGCTTCTGCTTCTCCTCTGACGGTAGCTCTGGACAGAAAGCACACTTACAAACCGGCAGGCTAGAAGCTGACCCATTCACACAGAGTATCCACTCGAATCAGTACAAGCACTTCCCTTTAGCTGGCATGCTAACATGCTTCTCTCCCCTCACGCCGGCTGGCTGGCGATTGTTGTTGTCCGGCGTGTCGCTGCTGGATCCCGTCATCACTCCAGCGTCACCTGGGAAATCTCTCTCGTTCCTTTCAGTTACCCTGTATAAAAGGGATTCCTCCGTCCAGTGTCCAATCATGTAATCAATACTCCGTGGCCATTAGTCCATTAGTCCACAATTATTGCCACAACGTTCTCCCCCTGCATACTGGTTACAGCACAACACACAATTATACAACCACATGATTACACACATCAGTAAACAATGATAATTTTCCCAGACTGAAATGTGACACTTTTCCCAAGTTCAACTGGTGGTTCATCTTCACTTCATATAAACATGAGAAGGTAAGTCAAATATTTGCTTTTTAAATTAGTGTTGCATCTGTAACCGGTGGTAACTTCTGCGTTGTGTTTTTTTTATACTTGTGACCCGTGGACAACAGTTGCTGAGATGTATCTTTATTTCTGTTAAAGCACACCAACAGAAACAGTATAGTAAGTCTCCAGCTTGCTAGCTTCACTATAAATGCTAGCCCCCACATGTAACAAAAGGAAAAACATATAAACAATATGTCAGAGGGATATTTTATATAAATAGTCCAGATATATAATACATATAATAATAATAAGTTATAAGAAGATATATAATAACATAGATGCCTATTTTTAAAGGCAATATTTATTAGATTATCTATCCCATTAAAACTCAACCACCTACCTCATTCCAAGCATATACCAAACAGGAAAGAGGAAGGGGGGAGAGAGGAACTTAACAGGGGGAGACAGGGGGGGCTACCAGAGACCCCCAATACCAGTGTGCTTGTGATATCAAAATAAAAGATTAAAAAGAAACTGAAATACAGGTAACAGATTATCTTGTGCAATTATTTAAACCTGCTTTTCTAACCTGTTACACATCCTTACAAGGAATAACTGTCATTAAATTTCATATTTTAGATGTAGCATAGTAGCGGTCATGCCACGTAATTACTGACGAAAACGTCAGTTAGGAGAAAACAACATACTGTGAAAAGGAGTTTGAGGAGTTCAGGGTGGCTGGCTTGAGACCAATGGGGGTGTCGGTGAGAACACACTTGTCCAGTCAGGATTCACAGTTCAATTTGTTTATTGGAGTTTCCGTTGAGGATATGAGTAGGACTGTATGGATGTGTGTGTATGTGTGTGTGTGTGTGTGTGTGTACACAAGCATGTGTGTGTAATAGGAAGGTTTGTGTGTAAGGAAGGCTTTTTGTGGTTTCTAGGAGGGAAGGAGAAATTATATACATATCAGCTCCAAACAAATACATTATACAAGGGATGCCACAGCATACAAAGTGCGCTCAAGTCATACAATATAAGTAGATAAATCATACAATGTGCCACATAATAATAACTGTACAACATAAAGTCTCAGCCTACACAGGCAATACATAAGCATACAAACTTAGGAGCATTTCCATTAAGGCAACAGATTAGGCTAGCAAACAATTCCAGGCACATCTTACTAGTGATGTTACAAATGAACCCGAGGCTTCGGAGCTTGTGTGGCGAAAATGAAGCACTTCCAGACGGAGCGCGTATCGAGGCTTGTATCATTTTGCCGAAATGACGTCACTTGTGACGTCTGAAGCCTCACTTGAATCAAGTGCTTCACCAAGTGGTTCGTTCGTTCACTTTTGGCGGGACACTTCGACTATACGATGTCCAAATTCCCATCTCGTATTCGTGGTTGTTGTTGTCAGTGGTTGGAGATTTAGCGATAGTTGGAGATTTAGCGCGAGTTGGAGATTTAGATTGTTTGGTGTTGTTAGTAGTATAGATTATTTGAGATAGAGTTATGGAGCCAGTAAGGAAGCGAAAGCCCTTGATCCAGTTGCACAAAGCCCTTTCGCCCCCTTTTCAGTGCCCTGCACTTTCACTGACCAGTTGGCCAAAAGCACTCTCACTACCCTTGGTTTTAAAAAAGTACTGACCTGTATTCCAAAAGCACGTTAACTCTGTTCCAACAGCATAGGCTACAGAATAGAGTAAAGATAATTAGCAGGCGTTTTTATCCAAAACACCGGGGGTTAAAATTCACTTTTTTGCTAGGTTTCGAAACTGTGTAGTCCACACCTAGAAGTGACGTCGCTAACCGTTGTGCCACCATTCAACCCTATATTCCGTAGGTCAGACTATTATTAGAACAAAGAATAGCAAAAGAAAGCCTTTATTGTCGTTGTTTTCGTCTACAATGAAATTTGAATTAATGGAGGTACGTTTTCTTCACCATACGTTTGTGTGCATGTTATTTTAGCAGGCCTTGCGCACCACAACAAATTTAACAAATTTACTGTCCCGAGAAAATCTTTCTTACAACGTATTTTTATTGAACAGCAGGTGTCACTAGAGAGCGAACGACGCTTCGAGTAGTGAACCTTTTTTCAACACGTCTGGCTGAAAAGCTTCAAAGGTTCATGAAGCTTCATTTCGCCATCACTACATCTTACTTCATTTCAATCTCTTAACTAAAACAAGATCAGTCCATGAAAAGTAGGGCAACAATTAACTTACATGTTGTCAGATAACGCACACAGGAGGAGCACATGAAAAGCAGCATTTGAGTTCAGTGTCTGAGTGAAAAGGAAGGGGCTGTGGGCACAGGTGTAGCTTATAAGGTTGATGGCAGGGTGGCAAGTGATCAGGGCTAATTGGAGCTGAGTGAAACAGAATGAGGAAATGAACAGGCTGGGAAAGGGGCGTGGCAGTGAGTCTGTGAGGGAAGCAGGGAAAGTGAAAATCTTCCAAACATACTGTATATATCCCTCGTAAAGTGACATATACTGTACATGGAGTGCAAAGGTGTGCCTAAATGTGTTTGCTTTGCACGCACTCATCTCTGTTTTCCATTCACATGATTTGCAAATTGCAGCCACATGTTTTATAGGTAATGCTGCCCCATGCATCTTGAAGCTTAAGAGCGGAGTTAAGGAACTATGACCTAGATTCTTAGATCACCTGGTACCAGCCTCCCTTAAACAGATGAATTAGGCTGTGGCCTATGACTGGCTGAAGATGAATAGTGCAGGAGGCAGGAAAGTAAACAGATATCGCTTAGAATGACTAAGAATTACAAGTAAACTCAGTGAAGCCCAAAGAAAATCAAAAAAATGTTTTGCATTAGTAAGACAGTTAAGATATCCTTGCTAATTAACTGCATTTCCAACCCTCCCCAAGAACCCCCCTCTGAATAGCAGCTAATGTGGCTAATGCTAGTTAGCATGCTATTCCTCCTCCGATTTGCTTTTCCATCACTGCCTGACTCTCTGTAATGATTCCGCACAATCTTCTCCAGGGTCATATCACCATCATTGATCCCTTTCTGGAGGCTAATTGACTTTTTCTGCGGCCGCTGAGTTGACTGTGTCTGTGAAACATCTGGGCGGGTAATGAGGGCTGCCAGTTATGATTTGAGAGAGAGAGAGAGAGAGAGAGAGAGAGTGAGAGAGAAAGACAGGGAGAGAAAGAGAGTAAGGGAGGGAGAGAGCATGCCGCCTCTAAGAGTTCGATTTTTTGCGACTGTTGCTCTCCTCCCAGCCCACCCACAAGCATCTTCCCCATTTCTGCCTTTGTGTCCCCTCTTTCATCTGTCACACTGCATTACCTCATACTTCTCTTCCACCTCTCTCCCCAGACCTCTTCTGGGGGTTGCCCCTACCTCCTAATCTATCACTCTTAGTCATGCGGACCCTGCATTTACCATACAGTTACTCATTTGGCAGAAGCTTTACCTTAGGCACTTTATCAAGGCACCAGCCCTCTTGGAAACCCATGGACTGGGAACCAGCACCAGGAATGGCTTTGTACAGTCTGTGTAATGGTGTACGGTGAAAGAGTGCATTCTCTCAGAGTCACCGGTCTGCATGTCAGTTACTCAGCCAGGAGCTCAGGTGGGGACATATACAGACCAGCTCCAAGCCCCCGGTGTGGTGACCCGTCTCTCAGGTGCTGACATATACAGACCAGCTCCAAGCCCCCGGTGTGGTGACCCGTCTCTCAGGTGGGGACATATACAGACCAGCTCCAAGCCCCTGGTGTGGTGACCCGTCTCTCAGGTGGGGACATATACAGACCAGCTCCAAGCCCCCGGTGTGGTGACCCGTCTCTCAGGTGCTGACATATACAGACCAGCTCCAAGCCCCCGGTGTGGTGACTCGTCTCTCAGGTGCTGACATATACAGACCAGCTCCAAGCCCCTGGTGTGGTGACCCGTCTCTCAGGTGCTGACATATACAGACCAGCTCCAAGCCCCCGGTGTGGTGACTCGTCTCTCTGGTCCTTGTGAGCTGTGTTTGCACATGTGGCAGAGTGGGCTACGCCTCCACAGTCCATCCCCCCCAGGTGTAATAAGAAACACTGATTACTGGGCGGGCTTGTATTTTGATACATAGCCCAGCTTAGGTCACGGGGAGACACGTCCTCCTAACCTTGTTTTGCTTCCGGGTGCCCATCAGTTTGTATGGTGGCGTGGGATTGCAAATTGCACTACTTGGACTAATGCTGTTAACGAAGGTAAGCAACTTTGGCGTTGAGCCACTTTGTTCATTGCGGCACCTTCTTATTGTTTCTAACAACGGCTCGTTCACTTTTCTGTTTAGCACGAGTGGTTCATTGTCGCGACAAAGCCGGTGTAGCGGTTGCTCTGACGCCGGGTGCTCGGTGGGAATCAGCTGGAGGTAGGCTGGTTTAGTTACCAGCACCGCTCTGTATTTTTAAATGCGCATTAGTTATGAATAACAATGCTATCCTCCTCTCTGTTTCATTGTTAGCTGTAGTCGAGCTATCATAGCTCCGTCCATGACTCGCTGTCCCTGACTGTGCAGTCATTGCAGCTCGGCACGTTGAGCTGAGGGTCATCAACTGCCTCCGCCCGGGAAGGGCTGCTGTTCTGTTTTACTGTCAAATGCATGTTTAGAATTGACCGGCATGCTCATGTTTGGTTTGTATCTCTCTGTGATTTCCTGCATGCATGGGGCTAGGCTGGGTATGCTACCTTCCATCTCCGCTTGCTCTGCCTGATATCGTTTTGTTGGTTTCTTTTGATTTGATGCATGGGGCTGTGCAGTGGGCTGCTGCTTTTCCCTCTCTGCTTGGCCTGCATGTTTTGTTGTTTTGTGCTGCTGCTATGTTAACTATGGTGGTGGTAATTCTGAGTGATTGTTAACTAGCCTAACCGTGTCTTTGCTGAAGTGCGTGCGTGTGCCTCTGTGTGTGGGTGTGTGCATGTAGCTAAGGTAACCCAGGTTACTGTGACAAAGCCCGCTACTCCCCGCTGACCGTCGGAGGTCCACCCCGTCCTAAGTCCCTCCGCCAAAGCTAAGTAGCCTCAGTAGGATAGCCACACTATTAAATCCTCTCCTTGCCTCTTTACTGTCAAGTGTTTTGCTAATCCCAGTGCCTCTATCTCTCTCCCTGGACAGGTGCAGTGGGTTTCACTTGAGGGACAGGCTGACCCCCAGGTGGTGGAGCCCCCCCCCCCCCCCTCACTTTTCCTTGCTGTGTGCATAACGGTTGCCCTATTTTGGAGTGCAGTGCTTACTTGTTTTATGCACGTGTGGTGTGTGTCTTCTGGGCCTCTCCTGTCCCGCTCTTGGAAAGTCCTGCTCGCTGCGGTAAGCCACTGCCCTGCTCCACCTTTGAGTCCTGACCACTGGCCCATCTCCGTAAGGCTTTGGCCATCTCACCTGCTCATATTCGGGTCATAGCCCACTGGCTAACATTGTACGTGTCTACTGTGTGTGTTTAGTGTATGTGTGTATACTGGACATAACTCTGTTTGGTTGTTGTGTGAGAGGCAACAGCCTGTACTAGACTTGCCCTGTACTCCTTTTACTACTGGTTTGATACCTGTTAATAAACTGTATTTATGGAACCCATGTCTCTGGCCTAAGAGTGTTACAAACTTGTGTTTGCCTTGTTAGAGCTAAAGTAAAACTGAGTCTATATCTGTCCTAGGGTGACTACCTAGGTGGCGTAGTCGACAAATTAAACCTATCCTAGCAAACTACCTCGCCACTGTCACACACAGATGAATCAACAGTGTATAAGTCGTGAGATTTCAGAACCATTAGAGCTATTTCTACTGTGAATCTATACCTAGATGCAGAAATATGAGCTGATGGAGATAATTTCCAAACACTGTTAATGACTTAAGAATATATTAATCAAGTGCCTTGTATATACTTTGTATGAATCATGTACTTATGTAAGCAGGAACATGGCTTTTCTGTGTTTCTGAGTGTGTGTAACTTAGAATTATTAGGTGCCACTTAGTCTGCATATGTACAAGAGCATGTTTAGACCAGAGGTGATAAAAAGGGTCGAACTGTGCTTCTTCCGACCTTGTGCAAAACTTCCATCCTTGCCTCTGACGTCAGAAATCCACCACGTGGTTATCCCTGCTGAACGCTAAACTTCTGTCTATGGCCTTGTGCAATGTGTTTATCATTGCTTCACTTTCAGCCTTGTGCTGGGAGTGAGCCCGATTGCAATTGTTGTTGTTGTTTGTCTAATAAATATACTTATATGCAGCTCCGGAGTCCTGAGGTAACTAGCCATATGAGCCATATAGTAAAGTCAGCACAAAATGGAAATCTTCACAACAGCAGTGTTGGCTAGCTTGGCTATAATGTGTGACATGTCATAAAGCAGGTGGTTTTATTCAATTAGTTGAAAATGTGTTCAAACAGCCATCAATGTTTGTTTCGCAAGAACACAGAACCAGCTAACACTGTAACTCTGACCCAGAAGGAACACAACCCCAAGCACAGTGTGGGGAATGGAGGCAATTCGCTCCACTGCAGTAGCACATTCCGATCAGCTCCCCGTCACTTTTTGTTGAGTTCAATCAGTCTAGGTGCTTTCATTTCGTAACTTAGTAAGCATTGTTCAAGAAAAGTTCACTTCAAGATGCTGGGACCAGACTTGCAGTCAGTCATATAAAGAATTCTCTTGCTGCACTGACAACCAGTTCTCACGCTAGCATGCTGGCCTCTTGTCAGAATCCTCAGAATCCACAAAGTAATCATAAGAGAAAGGTGTGACAATTATGGCCCGACATCTTTAATTTGTGCTTTTGTGTGTGTGTGTGTTTGTCGTCAAGAGGAGATAGTTAAAGCAGCTGGCTGAGTGCTCAGGCAATCATTAAGGAAGGCTGTTATCCCCAAGCTCATAAACTACAGATGAAAATTCCCCCTGACGGTGCCAAAGCACATGGCTCTTCAAACGACTGCAATTTCTGTTCAAAAACTCATTACGAAAGAGCAAAAAATGGAAGAAGCTCACGACTGTTAGACTTGTCAGGACTGGGGAGATAGGACTTGGAATGGGCAGAGAATGTGAAATTTCATGTAGTCGAGAGACACTCTGCCACTCCACTCCTCCACACACGCATGTCCTTCCTCGGAGGAGCAAGGAAGCAGAAGTGGCCAACTGGCAATCTGAATTATCCCCGAATTGCTGCCTGCCCAAAGAGAACCGTCGGAGCCCAGCCGGTGAAGGTGGCTCTCAGAGGAAGTTCAATTATCCGCCAAATGAAGACCATCATCAGTTCAAGCCTGCATTGCATCCATTTGCCCACAACCATAACACATAAAACAGCAACATAGGACCATTTCATGGACAGTGTGTATTGTGTTGCTAGAGAAAGGAAGGCAGCACCTGAAGTATTAACTCTGGTCTTCTGTTTGTCCATGTAAATAGCCTGATGAAAAAGGCAGTGAAGGGAGGACTAGAAGGAGCAGGGAGGTTCGTTTTTCTGTTTATTCCTAGCTTGACTAGTAAAGGACTAGAAGGAGCAGGGAGGTTCGTTTTTTCTGTTTATTCCCAGCTTGATAAGCAAGTCTTGTATATTACAGCTTTAACACTGTTCCAACACTGTGCAGAAATCACAAAGGCATGGTTCCCAAAAGCTTTAGTTGAATCTGCGGAACAGATTGTAGTGACTAATTGGCATGCCTTAACACTGTAAGTAGAAACTGAACCATTTGCTTTAAATAAATAAATACATAAATAAAAACACCACAGCTTGGAATTGGAGCCTGTGTCGGACTGGGAGTTGGTGAAGGAAGGCTAAAACCTAGGGCGATGTAGTATGTCCTTTGTGTCAGTCAGTGACCTAGCAGCTTTTTCAACTATGGATGAGGGAGAGAAAAATGGCTCACAACAGAACAGAGATTGCAGCAATCCTACCAGCATGGGATGAAGGTATTGATTTTCTTCAGGTTATGGAAAAAGATCTGAATTAGTATGAATTTCATAGCGAGAGAGACAGCAATGGCTGACATGTTTGTTTCATGAAATTCAACCTTTTCTGTTCTTTGCTGAAAAGTGTATCAGCAGTGGCATGCACCTTCAAGAGAAAGGCCAGGGCAATGGCTTATCATCTATCATGAGCTGTGATGTATGTTCTTTTCATGACAGCGTTTATTTGTCAAAACCTATGCTGCCTGTTTGGATCTTGACATTTTATTAGAGTGACGGAACAGATAAACATATGATTGCGTGGGTCAAATACAAGGACAAAAGGAAAAAGGAGTCATCATCGGCCTGCCCAACATTGTTGTTCTGGTAGATTCAGATTGGAAATGGAATGATGTTTTAAAGACACATTTCCCAAAAGACACTGTTCTTTCAGGTGGGTAGCAGCATGGTTCATAGTCTCTTTGTGTAGGAAACACCTGTACTGCAACGCAGAGTGGCCACAGAGCAGCATGCAGTAGCAGATACACACACCAGAGGGCGCTCTTTCTCTATACGGGACAGTCTACATATAGAGCCCAGAGTTTAGTGCAGCTTTAAGTGCTGTCCAAAGCTAAATACCCTTGAACATCATAGGATGTGTTTGAAGGACTTTTTTTTTCCACTGGATGCTGATGTATATTCATAGTCATGGGCGAATTTATTTTCAATCAATAAAAAAACTGTCCTTCTCACCGTGGTTCTGCAGTTTTTTTAGTGTACTCTGGGTATGGTGAGGTTTATAGTGTGGGCAGGTTTCTGTGCATACATTGATTTATGACAATGCCCGATGGTGTATGTGCATGTGTGAGAGAAAGAGAGGGAGTGTGGTGTTTGTGGGTATGAATGTTTGT
This sequence comes from Clupea harengus, assembly GCF_900700415.2. Taxonomy (NCBI): domain Eukaryota; kingdom Metazoa; phylum Chordata; class Actinopteri; order Clupeiformes; family Clupeidae; genus Clupea; species Clupea harengus. The sequence goes on from NC_045152.1 coordinate 19,400,322, forward strand.
GTGTGTGTGTGTGTGTGTGTGTGTGTGTGTGTGTGTGTGTGTGTGTGTGTGTGTGTGAAGGAGAGAGAATATACGTGTGTGTGTGTGTGTGTGGGAATGCATATGTATTTAAATTTTGACTGTATCATGGGGGGGCAGGGAGGCTGTGGAGAGAGGGGTGCCACATCTTCAGAAACGTCCCCACCCTGCATGAAGTCTTGGAGGAAAACACTTCCAGATCAGTGAGCAGATCCACTGCATATGGATGGTGATCAGCAAGGTTGGGTCTGAAGCTCGGAGCCGTGAGAGGAGCGTCCTGAGCAGAGTTGAGAACGGGAGCAGAGGGAGGCCATGAATATTTAACATCCGCAGAGGATGAATGCTGGAGCCCTTTAATCGAGTCCAACATCTCTTAGCCTCCCCTTTTCTTACAATGTGCCAACAGCAATGTGTGTGGGTAGGTGGGACTGTGTGTATGTGTGTATATGTGTGTGTGTGTGTGTGTGTGTGTTTGTGGGGTGTGTGTGTGTAAGTGTTTGTGGGGTGTGTGTGTGTAAGTGTTTGTGGGGTGAGTGTGTGTGTGTTTATGGGTGTGTGTGTGTGTTTGTGGGGTGTGTGTGTGTGTTTGTGGGGTGTGTGTGTGTGAGTGTATGTGTTTGTGAGAGAAAGAGGGACACACTAAGTGTGTGATTGTTTCTTTTGAGAGGACAGTTTCTCTTGGAATCAATTTTGTTAATGTGTTTAAGTCTTTGAGCAATTATACACTCAATTAAACCAATCTTTTCCTCACCATGAGAGGTTTGTTTTGAAATTCTTTGAAATGACAAAAAAAAAAGGTTCCACCTTTTCTACCACGGTTTGTGAAATGGCGATCTGACGTCAAACCCAAGCGCTGAATGCCTTCCAAGAGCCAGGCGATTAGCTGCGACTCCTTGAAGCTAGAACATGATTCATGTCTGCTGTTGAACGGTCCCTGCTCTGATGTGCAGGCAGACGCCTGCCTTCTGTGTTTCTCTGGCTGACATTTGATTAATTGAGGGAACCATCTCACTGCAAATGTCATGAGCCACAAAGAAGGTGTGTGATTGGTGTTCCACTGCATTAGTTCCCCATGCCCTCTTTACTGTCCTGTTTCTATCTACGCCAGTGAACCTCATAATATTTGATATTAAAACACTTTGCTATCAATTAGTTGTGGCTTCATAATTACCGTGCTTCGTAGGGCTACTTTTTTATTTTTAAACACCAGAGGTATACATTTTTGCTTACATTGTAAAAGCAATATTCATCACTTGGTAGCCCACTCTAGCAGTTTGTATGATAAGGTTACAGAGAGCCCGTTAGCATTAGCTTACATGTCAACGGGATGTAAAGAAATAATTTCTGGTCTGAGAGTTTAGTCCTTTATTATCATTGTAGCTGAGGCCTGTTGCATGTGCAAGTACTATAATATGTATGATTCCCCAGGTAAAAAAAAGTTCACTGAAGTATACTTAACTTCATTGAAGTATACTTACTAAGACAATAGTATAATTGCATGCACTCATGATTTATGTACTAATAGTGTGCTATTTTCGAGTAATAATTATGTACTTAGTATACTAATGATAAATCATTAGCATTGTCGGTAGACGATGAGTGGTAAGCAGACAATTGGTGGGAACAGGAAGGAATTCTGGTATCAGATTGGTTAAGACCAGTCACCGGAACGGAACGGAAAACACTATAAGTTTGCTTGACTAATATCAGGACCTTTATTTTTTCGTTTGCAGTGTCGATTGCCTGACTTTTAAACAATCTTTTATTTTTTTATTTTGTGAAGTTATACGGCCTAATACTCAACTGACTTGTAAACCGACCTTCGGTGGTAACCGGAAGCAATTCTGGTCTCTGATTGGTTAAAACCGGTCAGGTGACTGGAGTTAGAGACCAGTTACCACCAATTGTCAACTTAGACTATATTTAACTTGTATGTGTACAATATATTAATAATGTATTTACAATGTCATAACCACACATTCTGATTGAATTATAAATATATTTCCTACATATTATAAGTGGATTGACAGTGGATTCAAACATACTCCAAGCTGTATTATTATACTTGCATGCCATCAGTTCAGTGCTACATATCACAAAGCTTAACACTTAACAGCTAGGTTATAAGTTAGCCTACTTACACTCTCACATGAATTATCCTTAGTTCTGCATTTTGTAAAATTGTCAAAATAATTGAACAATGCAACTAGCTGTTTGCCTCTTTGAAAGATAACTAGATTGCGATAACCAGGGGCGGCGCCAGGGGGGGGCTAGGGGGTGCTCTAGCTCCCCCTGGATTATCCATAGCACCCCCATAGCACCCCCAAGAAAATAATGGTTTATTTATTATTGTTATTTAATTTCATTCTGCGTTGTTTATTGTGTGATAATAATATTTAACTCACAAAAGAAAATAATAACAGATTGGGTCATAACCTTTGACCCAACTTTCACGTCGCACGCTTGAATGTTGACGTTACCGGACGGTTGAAGGAGAAAGTGAGCTAGTGCGTGGTAGTTTCAAGTGAATATCAACAATGCATCGGTTTTTGCAACCTAAATGTCGATGTTTGGAAGAACAATTAAGAAACAAGAGTGACGTAGAAGAAGAAGAAGAAATGCCAGGGGTATCTGCTGTGGATTTTTAAGGAGAGGAACGTTGTGGTCAAGGAGGTCAACCCTCCACCACTACTGAGGGTGCTAACCATGGTGCTAGCAGCATCAGTGACATTAGCATGAACGCTCAGGATGGACCAAAACTCCAGAAATATCCACCTTGCATGTTTGGAGTCCAACAAAGGAGTTTTTGTAAAAGCTGGTTGGGACAGTTTGCGTGGTTGGAGTACAATGCAACTAAGGTATTGTTAGCTGTGTAGCATTAATGAAAGCTGTCTGATTTGTTGCATGCATTGATTGCCCTGTGTCGCTGAAGACTCGTTTCGGTTGATTAGCAACGTAGATGCCCTTTTTTGCCAAAGATTTTAACTTTTTCCTCTTGTTTTGATTTTTTTGGAGCCGCCTTAGCCTAAGACAAGCAGTCTGTCTGTGTGCTAGGTATACACAAGGTTATATGTGATTACTGATGATTGTGAACTGAAATAATATATACCTTTTTAACGCATTTCTGACTGTTTTAGTTAATTCTATCTGCTATTCCAAGATTAATTTCACTCTATCTGACATGGTAGTGGTCACCTGTCGCCCAACTTTAATAATCCTCACTACCACAAGTGTTTTAAAGTAAGTTAGGTATTTGGGATTGCAGACTCTATAACATGCTGTATGCCTTTTGTCAGTGACCGTCGCAGATGTGCGCGTCTGTCGGAAGAAGCCTAGATAATGATAATAATAATACAATCGGTTTGTTTAGCGCTTTTCATGGACTCCAAAGACGCTTCAGAGAGCAAACATTTAAAGTTGTTGTAGTAGAGAACCATGTGACACATAGGCTATCATCCTCTTTTCATAGCACCCTCACTAAAACGCCAAGCTCCCCCATAGCACCTGCAGAAAAAAATGTCTGGCGCCGCCACTGGCGATAACTACCGGAAAACACCTCTATTGCTTGGTATGGTGGCTTACAGTTAGTAAAAAATAACCAATAGCTCGCTAAAGTTGTCCCATTCAACTGAATGGCTGAACCTAGCTTGTTAACTTGCTAGCTAGCTATCAATAAGGCAATTTGTTCTATTACAAACAAACCACACACAATTATATCAAACATGTATCAAAGATGTATCTCTACAACATTTCAGTGAAAATTATAACATGACAACTATGCTACAGATACTTACGTTTATATTCACTGCTGGAGTTAGCAGAAACCACTGCTGTTACCTGTCATGTTTTTTGAAAATTCTTAAAAGTTGGGAATCAACTGAAATTTAACTTGATAATAGTACATGAAAATCCATTAAACATAAACTTGTATTTAAAGCATACTATTATCTAATGCACTAATACAATACTTTTCTATATATATGAAAACACTAAACATCAATTTAAGTATTAGTGCTAATTAGTGTACTTATATTAAGTATGCTGAAGTACTACTGAGATAGAAATGTACTTGTCATTACTAATACATTTGCAATATTGATTTATTGCTCTTATATTTGACACAAAAAAATCAATAGCGTGCTAGAAATGTAGATATTAAAGTACATTTTTAGTACATAAAGATGTATTTTATTTTCACCTGGGTCACAAAAACCTGCAATAACTATGTGCTGCACTTAACTTCTTTCTTCTTTGATGTGATGATGTTTCAGTGCCTTTAGTGATGGTGATACTGACATCAATATCAGAACTGTGCTTTAATGGCATCTCTGGCTCTAGACCCTGCCTCTACTGCCTCATCTTCCACACAGGGAACAAGCCACCGCTACACCACTGCTCTCCTCATCACCTGATAAGCTGTTAGGAGCTGGATCAGTGTAGAGCCATACCTTGTGTGATGAGAGCCCATGTCCTTGCGTTCCTCTCCCCCCCGAGTGGGGGTCTCCTTGCCATTAGGAGTCCAGCCATGCTGGCACCCCTGTCCCACCTGGCTGGAACAACATCAAAACAATAGAAAAACTAATAAGCTCCCAGGATTGCATCTCTGTTGACCCACTCACCCTAACTGTTTAGAAATGAAATTGGTTTTCACTTTATGAGGGTTATTAGCATGCGTTCCCATGGCTCCCTGACAGGTCCACTGTCAGCTTGGTCTCTGTCAGCTGCTGCAAACGGCAATTTCACCCTCTTCCGTGCAACCGTCGACAGATGGGCTTAAAGCGTTGTCCTCCACCTTTTCCCTCTGATCTCCCTCTTGGAATCGAGCTCCAACCTCTTAACGGCTGACGGATGTGCACCATCCAATTAACGGGTTCAACACATAGGTTCACATGGAGAACTCCTACCAAGCATGTAAGATGAATTGGACTTTAATACACTCAAGCTGTCAATTCTCCTGAAACAAACAATCGGCTATACAGACAAACTGAGGAGTGATTGGTGCACTCATTCAGCCCTAGAATAAGGATATCAGTGTCTACCATACGAAAGTGTTTATATGTACAGTGCAATCCAACCATGACTTGGTCTTCACTCTCCAGCCCTGGGTCATGATCAGATAATGAGGAGGATGAGATGTAAATCAGCTCAATGAGAATCCCTCTTAGCTCTTGGCGGTGGAGGTCGCTGTCAGGTCTGTGGGTGTAGCAGCTGTAGCTAACAGAGCGTCTCCTAGTCTCCTACCATCTCTAAAATGGAACTTTTACAATTTGTGTAAGATAAATCATAAACTGTAAAGAAACTGTAGAAAATGACAAATGATTTATGTAAGGTCGGTGTTTTAACTTTCTCTTCTTCCGGTCTCTGATGTAAATCCCCATTCAGTGCCTGTAGTGAATTGGCCTTGTGTGTGGTGCTGGATTGGGCACTCAAGGGGAGCGCCTCCCTTCGATAATCGACTGCAGCACTGAGTGGGGTGCAATGCCAGAGACCAGAAGATTGAGACACCATAAAACACGCACAGTACAAACAGTGATGTTCTACAGTTATTGAGGTAAACAGACACAGGTGTATCTCTGCAGGGACCCTTACTGTGTTGTCAGACCCTTATAGTAACATTTATGAGCCTGTCAAACACTTTGATGTGCTGGCTTGCCTCACAGGATTCTTTTGTATAGCCATTTTGCTGTTGTCTTTTTAAGCGTTGTAAAATCAATACTGAACCGATATAAATTTAGATAGTTAATTGTCTTTTGTAAAACTGTGGACCCAAAAATCCTGACGTGTCCCTTTAAATCTACTTCAGAGTGGTAAGGTATGCAGGAGGGATAATGAGGCCTCACCTGCCAGGAGAGACGAATGGAAGTCCTGCTCCATGCCTCTCACAAACAGCACACAAGCCTGGGATGACTCATGACAGCTTAGCCTTTGTCCCTCCACCCCGACCAGGCACTCTCTCCACCCAGATCAGAACATGTGTCATGCCATCCTGAGTGTGGGCATGGGAAGATTGTCCTCCAGTATGTTATTTTCACAGAATACATGCAGATCAGCCCAAATAAGATGCCATTCGGTCCCGCTCAGATGCACTGCACAGCGAATATTTTATTTCCAGTTCAGTTGCTCCTCGCTCTCACGAGATTTGATGCAAACCGTCATCAATCTTGGGCTGACAGAAGCTCTTTGTGACATGTCAAGTGTACATTTTTCAATCCAGGAGTACCGTGACACGACTCAAGCATTCACTTGTAGGTAAGAAAACTGACATCCAGTGTTGTACGGTGAACTTGGCTACTTCTGACTTTCACACTTTGAGCCACAAGTCTCTAGGGGGAAAGTTGGCAAGCATGAGCCTTCTGTCAGTTGGGTAATATATTCAAATTTGGAACTGCTAAGGGGAAACGAGTGACAGATTATATTTAAGATGAAGTTTGTTATTATATTTAAGATGAAGTTTGAAGTTTCTGTGAGGTAAAAATATTGTAACTCTCTAGAGAGTAAATTACTATATCTTAAGTGATTAGTCAGGTATTCAACGGAGTGAATAAGATTACACAACAGTAGATGTGATATTAGCTGACGACTCAAGGACAGCAGGATTGCCTTTGTCTGTGTATGCTTTGTACATGGGCTTATGGCGCACGGATCAATTCACTAACAATCAATTCAGTAACATTAACAGATCAATTCTGACTTTAACAAGCTAATCATAGCCAACTTATTTTTAAAAGATTAAAAAAACCTAAGATTATCATAATCAGATGATTTAACATTGTGAAGGTAGGCAATCAAGAAATTAAAAGAAAAAAAGAAAATATTTACCGAATATTTACCATTTTGGCTGACAAAAACATGCAGCATTCTAAAGAAACATGATCAGTATTACACAGGTATTTGATAAGGAATAGCCACCAGTGACAAAGTTAAACAAATAATATTTAAATAATATTCAACAAATTGATATAGATAGTCAATCAATGACAGTAAAATTGACGTAATAACATTCACCAATCCTTATGGGTCTGAGTAACATAAATCTGAAGCGTTCAGATGGCACTATCTATAGCATGAGAACTTGACTGTGTGTGCTCTAGCTAAACAATTCTTTACTTGAATATCCATTCGTGTCAGACTGGAGGATCCATATTTCATCAAACATTATATGCCTAAATCCAATCTGAATATATTTGACAGGCTTAAGGTACACTTCATGTCAGAAGACGTAACAGGAGGCAAACATCGATACCCATCATCAGCCAAACATGCTGTGTGAGAGAGGATAAGGAGAAAGGAGGACAGAAAGGGGGAATAGAGGGAGTAAAGGCCATGGTCCCACAGGAGGCTCTAAGCCATCTGAGCTCTGCTCCTCTCTCCTGCTCCTCTCCCCAGCAACACCTACACCTTGACATATTTCACTTCCACAGCTGCCGCGGGCCTTGTTAGAACTTATATCCCCTAGAAGTTACCACGCAGCCATGGCAAACCTTCCCACCACCCTCCCACATCGGGCCCTTAATTTGGTCCCCTGTAGTGTTCACAGGTTCCTCCTCACCGCCCTCGTGCTGGTCGCTGGCAGGTGAGGCTCTGGGCACCACTAGACTGCCAGACTGCCTGTCAGCAGCAGCAGCAGCAGCAGCGGCGATTGTTTCAGCCTGTGCTTTCACTGTTTTTCTGTCTTTATTCTTCCCCTTGCCTCGTCCTCTCCCTCCCTCCCTCTGTGCCACCCTGATGCCAGCGCCGGCACCTGTCCCCTGGGCAGCGTTTCAATGTCAGTCTGTGGCTCTGCTAATAAGACACACGTGGTAATCAGCACCGGGTGCACAGCCCCCTCTCTGCCTCCTGTCCCTAGTGGGCCTGAAGTGGGTTGACACGCCACTGGACTCCCACTTGGACTTCGGTGTCACAGGATGGGCCAGTGAGCTGCCAGAGGCTCCTGCCTAGTGAGCTCATTTCAGTGTTTGTCTTCGCATGTCCAGCAGCATCAGCGGACACCCAGAGCAGGTCCATTGGCCCGTCTGACGAAGGACTCAGACCGGCCAATTGTTATGAGTTCCTCACGATTTGTTCTTGTCCATATCCTCGAGCGATATGAATAGCATCCTCAAAGGAAAGAAAGCCTCTTGAGTTAGGTATTCAATTTGTGCGTTGATATCGTGACCATTGTGAGTTTGAGTGCTAATGAAATGAGAGTCTTTTCTGAGAAGCTGCTTTTCAACAATCTTTTTTTGACAATACCAACTGAGGAAGGCTTAATAGGCTTGGGTATGTTTTGCCCCTTTTAGGATCTTCCAAAGACAACAAAGAGCTTAATCGTGTATAGAGGTCTTAAGGACTACGTGATCACCAGCTATATATTTGAACTTGCTTTCATGAAACTCCTCAATTATGCTTAAATTACAAAGTTGGAAGATGTTGCAAATGTATTGTGACAAAGAATACTTTTCAATTCTAAATCTAAGAACCAGATTTAACCAGATTTATTGTATTTGAAGGTAAATATGTTTCTATGTGTTTAGACAGACTCTAATTAAACAGTTTGCAAAGTATATGGGATATTACTTAAACATTTGAAAACTAGAAAACCTACTGAGCATATTATGTAACTGTATTATTAAACAAACAGCAATTTGGCTTCAATCAAGATGCCATAAGTACACCACGGATTTACTACGTGTTCCCAAAGTGTAGGTTTAAGTGCCTTTTTGATGTTTTGTGTGTGTGTGTGTGTGTGTGCAAAACCCACTTCTGCTCTCTGCAAAGACCCGTTGTCAGGTTTCTCAAAACAGACACAGTGTTAGCGGGGTAATTTTAGACGACACACAGACAAATCAATAGAAGCTGAAGTACAAAGAGTGAAATCAATGGCTTAATTTGTCTTTAAGCGCCAAGGGGGTTGCAGAGAGCTCGCCTCTCACTTATACTGGTGCAAAAGGCCAGCATTCTGCAAAGCCCGGGAAACCAGCAGGCTGCCAGCCTATAATCTAGTGGAATCAAGTTCCAGCAGTGTTAAAATGGGAGAGAACAGGGAGTATCCAATATGGACGGCAGTGCCCATGAGCACCACTTACATCTCAAGGAGCTTTTCGTATAGAGCTGACTTTGATGTATTTTTTAGCCGTCAGCATCTGCTAGCTCATGGGAAGGCCATGTATTGGCTTCTCAGCTGTCTGAGGAAGTCTAACTAATGGATCGCCACATCGCTTTTCTCCAGAACCCTGCCATCGGAACCCCACGCACACGTGACTTCTCTGCTCCCCCCTCTGCACTGATATTACTTACCATGCTAGCACTCCCCACTGTGAGGTAATGCAAGGTCATCTGTCTAGAGCAGGGGAAAAAAACAGGGGAGAAAAACAAAGCTTTGCTTTGGTTCCCTGTATTAGTGGTGGATGGATAACGATTGAAGAGGTAATCTATCCCGAATGAGGCCTCAGTGCTGATGCAGAGAGCATGATGGGATCGTCTGCTGTTTTGTCTCCTGGACCCAACTCACCTGACTTTCCAGTACTGATCAATACCCTCACAAGTCTCCTGGAGTCCCTCACTGGTTTCAGGCCCTAGAACTACAACCACAGCATTTGCAATTTCCCAGAACCACTTAGCCATGCCTTTAATGTTTGAGATGCCAAACAGTTGGTCTATTATGTACAAACATAGGAGAAAATGAGAGTGAGACTGACAACAGTCTATGAAGTAAATGTGGGTCCTCGCATTTAATAGTGTGCCGTCCATGGTGCAGAAACGGTTAGATGTGCTCTCCAGTCCAGATCTAAGCCAAGACACAAACACACACTCTCTCAATTAGTATTGTGGCGATACGATAGCATCTGATTTCAGAAGTGCCAGAGGTAGTGCTTTACTCTCTGTTGTAGGACTGGGCTTCGGTCTGTTCAGAAGGGTTTCTCCTTTCTTAAATGGAGAGTGGCTCAGAGCATGTTGTCTGCTGAACATTTGGGAAGCCAACAAACCCCAGTAACAAACTTAAGCGAATAAAGCATTCCCATTGTGAGAACTTCAAGAGATGTGAGAGTGTGCTTTTATATCGGCTCACAGCCTAGATGTTTAACACAGTATTGCATTCAGAATTAGTTGGACTGCACTGACTCCTCTATTAGAATGCATTTGACTTTATACAGGCTTTGATGCGAATCTCCAGTGGGTCCCTTGAGAGTTTTTGGTCCACTGCTGTCGTTATGGCAATAATGAAGTCATTATGGATACTTTTACAAAGCTTCAGACTCTATTCTCTGGGGCGAAATGCAGGCTATGTACGGCTGTCGCAACATCTGTGTTCTTCAGAAGACAAAATACAGCTTCTCCTCACCGCTCTGCTATCCTCTAGAGCTGTGGAGCAACACAGTCTACCATGTGCATCCACTCTTTCATTTAGCGTTTGATCAGCATGGACGGCCTTCACAATGCTGTCAGGTCAAGAGCAGGGAGCTTGAGGTTAACCACCACACAAAGAGTGTAGTGTACTGAGTGTGTTCGAGCTTATTCAGAATGCCTGTTGTTTTTCAATATTCAATGTGAAAATCTTATTAGGCAAATATTAAAAAGGTACTTTCAAGACACGTAAGGTCTTGAGACTCACCAGGGTGTCATTTGAGCTGAACTAAGCGTGTCAACGTTATAACTTCTGTTGATGTAGCAACTTTTGTGGGACATTTAACCAATCCCTTTCATACGATGCAATGGCTGATCATGAGGCGCACCAAGTTATACACCCAACCCCCCCCCCCCCCCCCCCCCCCCCCCCCCCACACACACACACACACTTCTCTAAGAATTTTGCTGAGTTGTTACTACAGCTGGCTAAGTGTACAGGGCATGGTGATGCTTTATCAATGCGGTGGCACGTTGGGAAATCACATCAGCGCGAATGGAACCCCATGGAGATCCAAAGCTCAGTCACATGTAAAACCAAATGGGGTTGCAGCAATTCGATTTAAGACTGAGAAAAATCTGAGTCCCCTCATTTTGCTGATAGCTTAATCTGTTTTCACAAGCAGCAATGCGAGAACTGCCCTAAGGCCTTGCTATTACACGTTTCCACCCAGGTACATTCATCATCACCGCTTCTGAGAGAAAATACATACTCTGGATGAAAGCAGATACACCTGAAAGCTGTGAGGGACACGCTCAGTTTTTGAGAGGATTATGGCCGTGGCGTGCTGTCAGTCTCCTCTGGACGACGAGGGAGTGGCACACACCATTGATTTACCCCGAGCCGTCCGCTGAAGGCTTTTCCTCTTTTCTTGTTGGTCCGTCACTGTGATCACTTTGTTTTGGCATGAATTACATTCCTGCGCTCGCTCGCGGGCCCTTTGAGATGAATCTAAATGTGAGGGACTGAAAGGATGACAGTATTAGCATTCTGTCATGTCCTTGTCCTCCGCCCGATGGAGTCATAAATACATGGCGGCGGCGGCAGCGGCAGCAGCAGCGGCAGCAGGGGCGGGTGTGTTGCCGCGGGGCATGCGGCTCGGCACAGGAGACCCTGGTGTCTGAGGCGGGGGCATTGGTTACAGGTTCTGCTACGATGGATGTGGCTGACTGGCTGTTGAGGCACATTTGATGGCACCTCAGGTGTGTCTGAGGTGCTGTGACCGTCATTAGGGGAAGTGTTGTGGCGCACCATCTGTGATTATGAGTAAGTAGCTAGCCAGGGAGCTGAGTCACAGGGACCCAAACATACAGCACATTCTCAGCTGGGATTACTAAACTTTCCTTGTCAACCGATCTTCAGATTATAGATCCATTTTCTTTCATAGGGGGTAAACTGTTGGCAGGGGCCATTGTGTTAGGATGAGCTACTTAGAGACACCTGCCTGGAACATTACAGTTGTCCCTGCCATTCCTACCCAGCAGCAGTCTGCAAGGGTACCATTTGAATTGAGCACACGGCTAAATAAGTATAACCCAATGCTACTTCCAGGAGTAAACTACACTTTCAAATACAATCTACTCTTTAAAAGGCACTATGTGGACCACTACTTATTACAGAAATAGAGTTGAGTAGCGCAGCAGTTGCCTCTTAAATACAGTGTTTATCACCATTAGTGAGGTAACAGAAAGATAGAGAAGAATGCCAAGCCCTGGTATCAGGTCAACTCAGGTGCACAAGCGAAGTGCTGTATATTTCAACATTTACAGGATTGTTTGTCTTTGGGGTTGCAGTTGTTGGGAAGGTTTCCTGCTTAAAGTATCCCCTTGAAGACATTGTTTATGCAGCAACTTTGTCAAGGCAATGTCTGGCAAAATAATAATCTGTAGAAGAATGCATCAAAATCCCATTAAAATGCAGATAGGTGTGAAAAAGGCATTTCATTAAGGCATCAGTTGAGGATAGGTTTGAAAGGAAGCCTTTCCTTGGGAAAACAAACGGTCTAGTCACCCTATTAAGCTCCACAGGGGTAAGTAAAGGTTAGTGGAACACTATGAGGAAAAATCCATACAAAACAAAATGAGATTTGTAAAAGCAGAACAAACAAAACTAAACCAAGGCTGCATTCTATTTTATACATGACAAAACATCAAGGTGCTAGATAAAAAAAACATACAAAGTGAAGTATAAAATAATTTAGACAGCTCTTGCATAAATGAATGGATTTATTCATGTCAAGGTAGCACAGACATGTTTCGGGCCCACCTATCTGTAAAACAAGAGATTGATTCGACTGCTGTTTTGGTTTCGTGTCAGAAGGCTCCTGTATTAAAGGCTGTACCATTGCTTATACAAAGCTTTTGTGATGGACCACACTGGTAAGACTGTTAATCATTTGTTAATAAAATGATTAATGTAACCATTGTATCAGCCCACTCATCTCACTTGGTTAGTCCGATGGCCAAAGATGATCGATGGTAGATGTTTGTCACTATCTAATGTTAGCTAACTTATTACTACAGATCAGTTGCGTTTCTACATTAGGGGCACATGGTGCACTGCCCCACCAGATCCAGATGGCGCTGTGGTGCAGAAAGCTCAATACATCTGTGCTTTGTGGCAAAATATATCTTATTTTATTTAATGTGCAAAGTAGCAATTCAATTGTGATTGTGTGTGTGAATAAACTAGACTCACAAGCATTATAGTGCTGTTTTGGAGTAACTTGATCCGTATATGTTTCTGTGTTTGTGCTTGCTCTGTGAAATGCTCCCTGCTCTCCGCTGTCCCTCACCTTCTGGGGCAGCGCTGCCAACATAAGACTGTTGCTATGGAAACAATATGCAAGCGTGATTTAGACATCTCAAAATGTACATTGGGTTTAGGGGCAGTTGTAATTGTGCCCCTTGAATTCTGCCTAGCAACCCGTGACCAAGAAAAAATAAATCATTCAGATTGTACTCAGACAGATCTACGCCACTAACGTTACTGCTCGTTAGCTATGGCTAGTTTTCTACTGTTTCGGAACCAGTCTCCGTGTCTCAAGTTGCAGCCTGAAATAATTTCGGTTTATAAGACATTTTATGTAAGTTTTGTTCATTTAGCAGCATGATTTGTTGCTGTTATTTGCTTCAGTTGTGCCTTCAGCTTCATGTTGTATGCGTGTGCCACACGCTTGATAAAGCATGCAAGTTATTTGAACTATGTGTGTATCTAATCTTTTTACTTTGTTGCTGTATTATAAGCAACATCTTTGTGTCGCACTGAGCACTGAAGTGTGTGAAATGTATTTGAAATAGGATTTCTGCTCCCTGCCGGCACTCAAAATGCAGCCCATAGTCTATGCCTACCTGTGCATATAGGTCTACTGCTTATATATTAATCAGCTACCTATTTTTGTGACGATGACATGACGTCATACAAAATTGCCCCACCAGAAATTTTGGGCTAAAATCACCACTGCTACAGAGGTAACAGAATCGAACTAACCTGATTGTGGATGTTTCTTTTTTGATTAATTGAAGCGTGTGACAATTTTGTAGCCTCATTAGGCAAAGCTACCATAATTCTAGTAATTTAAGGTCAAAGTTGAAATATTTAGCAGAAAGTTGCTAACAAAACAATTTGTACTTACAGTACATTTAGCCATTATGTCACCAAATGTTGACTCTCATATGTCAAGATAAGTAATAAAGCCAGTGATTTTGAGAGAGGAATAGCATTTGTTTTTTTTGCTATATTTCATCATAGCCTACGGAATAGTAACAACTTTAAGCATCTTTCCTCTGAATTCGATTTTTATGAAGCTCAAATCTCCTTCCCTTTGCTCTCCTCTCCTTCCCTTTGCTCTCCTCCCCTCTCCTCTCCTCCCCTGTCCTCTCCTCTCCTCTCCAGCTGTTGCTCCCAGGTGTCAGTGTGCCACGTTGCTAGTGGTAACCGCAGCCCATCTGCCCCTCTGTCACATCTCCTGACAGTGGGGGCCGTGGCATCTTGGCTGTGGTGACGCCTGCCAGGCAGAGGTTGGCTCAGAGGGGTAAGACCACCACTCGGCTGAAGAAATGTAAATGCCAGCCAGACTTCCCCCGTGGCCGACTCCTCGTCTTCACTTCTGGTGTGAGTGCTATTCGGATGCTCATTTTTAAAACAGATTCACAGGACTCAGTTTCTTACCGGCCCTTCTGCAGCACCACGTCTCAAGTATCGACAATTATTGACAGCTATGTCATCTTCTTCTTCTTCTTTTTTTTTTTTACTCTCACATTTTGCTGGCTGTTCAATAACCACTCAACCAATCAATATGTCAGAAATGTTTGGATGAGAATCAAGTTCACTGTGTGTTTCATTACAGAGCCAGAAGTCAGAATTGACTATCAATGAGGATTGAAGTTTTCGCTTTAGATATTTGGAACACTTGCAAATTCATTATCACTTCTTCATTTCCACAAGAAAAAACACAGTGCAGTAGTCTCCTCGTCCTGTTGTAAGAGGGAATATATCAAAATCGTCAATCTCGAAATGTTTACTTATTGTAGTCCAATAACAATCCTAACAGTCCAATTACCAGTAGCTACAGGTGGTGAGATTCAAAATGTATTTATTGTCAGAGATCAAAATTGTGACAGACATAGAAAGAGCACTCCATCTACTGAAGCACACTAACATGAATTGCTGTCTGATGCAGTAATCACCAGTGACCTCCAACACATGCAAAACAAATGGGGTCTTGACTTCCTGTGCCTCTGTCACATCTCTGAATGCTGTTATGCCGTCTGGCGAGGCCGGGTGCGCATCGCCACTGTCCTCAGATCAGTGCCCGTCAGCTCAAAGGAAAACAAGGAGATGGAAAGGCACACAAACCAAAGTCAAAATCGATCACCACGGTTTTACTCTTTCAGATATCATTTTGCATAGCAATTGCCTGTAGGCTGCTTGTTGTGGTGCTTCTGGTCTACATAGGTTTTTCCTTAAGTTCCATAGTGTTTTCTCAAAGCTGGACTGATAAACCAAGGTGCCACCAACACCAAGGTCATGTGTTTAGTTCACAGGAAGCATACATGTCGATGGAATGTACCGGTAGTCTCATTTGCTTGGGATAAAAGTGTTTGACACTAAAATGTCTTTATCTGATGTCCGACCTAAACTATAGGAAGAAAGGGCGTTGAAAAGTCGATGTGTGTAAGACCACAGTGCCCAGAAGCAGTTTGGAGTTCAGAGCAGTTAAAGAGAATTTTCTGTGATAGCTATCTGGCCTGACTTCTTCTGTCCTAAGACTGGGCTCAAACATCAGGGGCTTCTGATGATCTCAAGTCAATACTGTCGATTGTTTTTTTCTTTCTTTTTCGTGGGGGTCTCCAAAGGCATTGATTAATGCCACACCTGGGACGTCAAAGGGGTAGTCATAGTGATACAAGTGTGGGTTTGCATGTGGCTGTTTAGGAGCATGTGTGTTTGAGTGTGTGTATATATATATGCATATATATTTACGTGTGTTTGTGTGTGTGTGTGAGTGAGTGAGTGAGTGAGTATACCCACGTGGTTCCATAATCTTACACCGAATGCTTTAACAGCCTGTGAGCTAAATGATTAAGTGCCAAGTTCAAAAGCCTGACCTGCCAATGTCCCCATGGAAACCTTTGCTGTCATAAATATTGCATGAATATTCATTCACTTCATCCGTTCCCCTTTCTTCTTGTTTGATGGGGCCGGACTGAGCCGCTCCACCTGCTGTTCACGTAGAGGTAAAGAAGGGCCATATGCCGGAAAGGTCGTGTCTGGCAGGAGATTTTTTCAAAGTCAGAAGTGAAATCTTGATGCCACCTTAGTTCTGATCCTCTTGTATGTGCACTTGCTATGTTTATTTGTTTTGGGCCAATGCCTTGGGTTTTGCTCTGAAACATCAGAGTCAGACAACCAGCCCATATGCTTAGATTTATTTTTTTTGTTCATTCATGATGATCATTAAGAAGAGTATATTTGCATTCTCAGATGTTTAATGGCATGTAGTGTAGTAGAGGTTAGAGGGAAACACTAGACTTAGACGTTAGACTTTCAAACCTTCTGGTGTGAGGTTTCCAGCGTATTGTCTGCTCTTCAAAGATAGCTTATCCCTTATTAAACAGAGACCCTCTGCATGCCTCCTCACCCTGACATGTGAAGCGCTCCCCTCCACACACACACACTCTCGTCTGTCATTGACCAACAGCTCAACCCCACGCAGTGCCTGAAAAACCTGAAAGCTTGAAGGTCAGTTTGGATTACTGCACCCTGGGGTATGGAATGTTGCTAGGTAACAGATTCTGTAGTGTGCGTTGATAAGGGGGTGGGGGGTGGATTTTGTGTGTGTGTGTGTGTGTGTGTGTGTGGTGGTGGTGGTGGTGGGGGGGGCTTGGGGGGTGTAAAAAAGAGCTAGCGGCACTTCAACACCATTGCTACCTCAAGGTCGTGCTCTGCCGTCTCCCTGGTGCCTGTGGCCACAGCAAGCATAAAAGCCACCAGAAAACCTGGTCATCTAAATCTCTGTAGGGAGCGGGGTCAGTGTATTTTAACAGATGTCCCCCCTCTCTCCAACACACACACACACACACACACACACACACACACACACACACACACACACACACACACACACACACACACCTTCCTTTGACTGTCAGGGAAGTGATAGAGTGTTCAGATGTCTGGAGAGCATTTTGACCTCAACACCTGTGATCACTGACCTGAGACGGAGGATTAGAAATGACCTTAGCCAAAACTAAAAGCAATGTGTTACATCGGAATTAATAACCATTATTATATGGCAACGACAGTACGAGCGTTCTGATTGGCTAATGCGTGCGTAGTCATGCCACCCGCGTATTGCCCTCCTCACCGGTCAATACGGATTCGTATTGCCCTCTGACGAAAATTTCAAAATGAGCGAAAGCGACGAAAATGAAAACATCAACAGCTATGAGGAAATTCAGAAGAAGCGAAGATTTGTTATTGAAAGTGATGATGAAGACTAGAAACTATAGTTGAATCACTTGTGTTGTTACTTTACTGTAAATTAAAGCCATTTTAGCTGAGCCGTGTTTTTTATTAATCATTGTAACTTGAAGTTAGCAAGTAATTGGTAACACCTGAAACACATTGTGAGCTGAATAAAATGACATGTTTTGTATTTACAATTACCATTTCTTTTCATTTACAAAATGAAAGGAGCGAAAAATGCCATATAATAAACAACTTACTAACCTCAACCGTTCGGTCATGCTGGGAAATATCAAACTTCGGCTTTGGCGTATCAACCTCGCTATCGCTTGGTCGATACGTTAAAGCCTCAGTTTGATATTTCCCGGCATGACCTCACTCTCGGTTAGTGCTTTCACATCTCATATGAAGAAAATAAAAGAGCCTTCATCAGTATTGGACAGCAAGCCAACAGATGCAGGTTTTTAAAACAATATTTTATACATGGATATATTTATTTGATATATTATATTTGATCAATGATTTGTTACATCATAAAGCCAATATGACTAGCATAATACTCAGCCCTTAGGGAACTAAATCACCAGTTTGTATGGGGCATTGTACACCCATTGTGTACTTTAAGACCAATTTATTCTCATTGTACACCCATTGTGTACTTTAAGACCAATCTATTCTCATTAGTTCTAAGGAAGCCTAAGGAGCAAAGGTCCGACAGTCACCTTTACTCAGGGGAACCAACTCCATCAGGTGCTGTCTCTCTGTTGACAAGTCATTACTCCAGAGCATCCCTCTCAGCACTGCTTGGTTGTCCCTCTGTATATGGAGGCTTCGAGACAGAAAGACATAGAGAGAGAAAACACTACATGCGAGACATGGAAAGTAAAGCTGCAAGACTATGGCATGTTTTCCTGTGTGTTTGGAATGTGTGTGTGTGTGTGTGTGTGTGTGTGTGTGTGTGTGTGCGTGTGTGTGTGTGTGTGTGTGTGTGCATATGCGTGTGTGTGTGGCATACATCTTCACGGTCATATGTACGTAAACTGTAGCAGCTTAGATATGAGTATGGCTTTCATTTGCTGTCATCGGTGGAGCCTTTTCCACCTGGGGATGGCTAAGATAAATCCCAGACCCTGAAGGGGGTGACAGGCAGTCTGTCTGCTAACCTTGGGCTCTGGACACCGATGACTCCAGCAGAGGAGGAGTGACACGGTGCCATAAGGACAGAGAGGACAGCCAAGTGACACAAATGAGCTTTTTAGTGCACTTGATGCCTCAACTCATTAAACTGCACAGACCTTCTGATCAATGTCCCTTCTGCATTGAGAAGTTTATCATGTGTGTGAAGAACAGGAGAACAATGTGCTTTAAAGGAATGTGCATTGTCACATAAGCACTTTTAACTGCATAGTGCAGACATTCCCTTTCCACTATGCTAACGTCACCTGTGCTATGCATGCATGTGGCCATGTGGTTACTAAAGGTGTTGCTGGACTGGTTGTGGCTGTGGCTCATCAGTCATCCTATGACCAAAAAGTCTGCATCACGTAGGTCTAGTATTTGTTTCATTTGAATTAGTCTTGACATTGTCACATTGCTATAAGAGCACGCTAAACGTCTGGAGACACTGCATTACAATGTTCAAATAGAATGGCAGTGAAATCTGCCACTGACAAGGCTACATGCATTGGATTATGATAAATCTTAACAAGAGCATCTTTGCTTATTCATTTTGGAATGACAACCCTTCATTTTAGCTACACAATCACACCAATTATCCGAATGGTTTAGAAATGTCATACTCCTAGACATCTTTAAGCAATTGGTACATGGTCGTGGCCCTGCAAGCAAGGGCGGACTGGGGGAAAAAAGTGGCCCGGGAGTTACTGTCAGACCGGCCCACTCAATACACGGCGCGCGGCCCAGTCAGAACACGGCGCGCTGCCCAGTCAGTACACGGCGCGCTGTCCAGTCAGTACACGGCGCGCTGTCCAGTCAGTACACGGCGCGCTGCTCAGTCAGTACACGGCGCGCTGCCCACTCGACCAGTCAGTGGCCTACTTGGAAAAATACTCATACACTTAACATTATTTTGGATGATTACAAAGCAATTACATCATATATGTTTGTTTTTTAATAACATTTGGATCCACCAATTTGCCTGGATGGACACATGGAATAAAATGATACTGGCTATTGTAACACTCCAAGGTAGGTATAGTTTGCTAGATGAATATGCTTAACTCTGGGCTAGTATCAGATGGTTATACTGTACGTACGGTATAACTACAAAGCCTTAAGGAATCTGTCAAAGTCACTGTCATCTTCAGCCTACATGAGTGGTAAATAGGGATTATTATGTAAGTATGTTAAACCATTGACACAACACTATCAGCAAACTATGGTAGATTTAGTATTAGTGCCCCAGGTGGAAAAAAAACTACACTTAAGTACATTACATTTAAGTGTACTAAGTATACTTTTTTGTACTTAACTTTCCACTTTTGCTTAGTACACTCAAAGTGTATTAGATAAATATACTTTAAATACATGTGCTGAATTGAAATACACCATTTTTGTATATTAAAGTGTAACTTAGGTGTACATTGTACCCTGGGTCTTATCTTGGCTCTGGGGGCCCTGGCTGCTGCTTCTAGCAGCAGAATCATCAATCTAGATAACATATTAACATTGTTTATAATGTAAGTGTTGTGTGTAACACGGTGATTTTAGCATAACAAGCTAGCTGGTTAACTTAAGTTATTAGAAATGAAAAGATTTCCCTCTTTAAAACTACCACCATGGATAGCTTGCTCATCGATTGTAAGCAACTAACTACGGCTAACATGTTAAATAGATAATCTCGATGATGACAACAGCGCCAGCTTGCTTATTTTACCAGATCATAACGGTCTCAATTTTGGACATTTATCTACCTAACGTTAGCTAGGCTAGCTTGTAGGGAACGTTACCTCAACTGTGAAAAGCAAGCTAACATCTTACCTTCTTATCACTGTCCACAGTCGGTGGTTACCCAAATACATCAGAGATTTTTGCATATTTTGATGCACCTTCCTCCAGACATCTTTTTTTTTTCTCCCTGCCACCTTTGCGTTTTGGTGCCGATGACATGCTCTCACTCTCAAAAACAACTTTGTCTGCTAGCGAGTGACGCAAGTGTTGAGTAGGCAAGGCAAGGCAACTTTTTTAAATGTATTTATTTATGGAAGTCAATGTGCTTTACATATACAATAACAAGAAAGGCCACAAATAATTAAAATAAATTAAATAAAATGTAGGCTAGAGTGATTGACATTTAATAACACTAAACAAAGTTAGACTTACGGAAGAGATTAGATGAGTAAAGCTTTCTTTTGAACTCTACTAATGATGTTTTAGGGCATTCATGAAAGTTTTCTCATGTTGGATTCGTTTTGAATTTAGACCAGAATTTCAGAACGTGAAATAACAGCCGTAAATGGCCCAGAGTTTTCAATCAGGCTAGGGCTGACTGCACACTTCACTACGGTTGCGTGCCCTGGCGGGGCGTGTATGTATGCAAATCCAAATTTAAGAATCCTCATCCTCAATCCGCACAGCTGAGAACACTTTGGCTGTGTAAGAACCCATTTTCAGGCGTTCATTAATAAGGTGGAGATCTTTTCTTACGTTAAACTTCCGAAGTCCGTGAACACATTTCAGAAGACACTTCAGAATTTTTTCGAAAAATATGCACCATGAGTGTGAATACAGATCGCGAGGAGGTGTATAAACTACAGTCAGTGCTCACACTTTGGTAGAGTTCTTAGAGCAAATTATACGTGTTCTGTGTGATAGGGGATCACTAAATTCGATCGTTGATCAGTGAGTGTGGGCCGGTTAGAGAAAACAGTGTGCCGGTATTTTGGACAATCCCAACCCCGTCGGCCAACCGGTGATTCCCCCGGTATCCCCGATGGCCAGTCCGCCCCTGCCTGCAAGACTGTATTTGAGCGAGGATTTTCTCGTTTCTCCTGGAAAGTCATACCTGCCAGGGTATCAAGGCTCAATGATAAACCCTCCTAAGCCTATCAGCCTCATTCAGGCTTCATGCAGGTCCCCATTGACTGAACTGTGTGTTTCAAAAGCTGAGAAGCTCCTTTGCTACTGGTGTCTCACGACCTGTTGTTGTATTTTGTCTAATCAAAACCACTTTTATGCCATGTCAGTTATCAATCTATCAATCTTTTGCAGAAATCAAATCAAATAAATGTTTGTTTGCTCTGTAAACAAAAAGGAAAGCACATAAACAAAATACTTTTGGAGTAGTCAGTTCAGGCATGTAGCTCATGGTGGGGCTTGGGTTGGTGTACTGATTGCAACCTGCCCCCATGAATGGTATCCGTTACGTTTGGAAAGTGAACATGACACATAAAGCTGTTTCCTAATCTGTATGAAAGGTAGAACAAATATTTAATACAAATATTTGAATTACACTGACATGTCTAAACCAGAAAATGGTTGATCCAAAACACTCAAGAAGCATCTGGGAGATGTGATGTGTTTCAACTGAATGTTTTTAGGATCAGTTTATCATACATACACAGTAAAACCCCATGTATGTGGAAAGCATACTGACATCGGTGAAATGTGTAAGGAACTGAGGCAAACCAGGGATGATTTAAAGACAATATAGAAGTGTTCGTCTATTCATGGATTTGTCTCTTTGTGGTGTCAGTACCATGCGAGCACTGCAAAGTGAATAGAACAATTGACTATATGTCTAATGTGTCAGAAAAAGACAGAGATGCTACAGTATGAAATGCTTTTTTCTGATCCTGTTAGAATAGACCAAATATAATTTAGAAGAGAGAGTTTCCTACTCTTGGTGTCCCTAGTTGTTAATTATCCATATGGAGAGAAATTCACATTCATGTAAATCAATCAGACATCAGTGTCATTGATTACTCTACTATTTACAATCTAGATAATAGTATTTTTTTAATTGGTAGTTTTTTTTACCACAATGTATTTTTAACTTTTATTTTCAAAGGAATGTTTCCAGTTTCTGTAAATATGGGCTTTCATCTTTTGATGAGCACAGCTGCTAATGAGTAGCATCAGATGCCCGGAATAAACAACGCATATGAAATTCTGACATCAACACCGGTGCCCAGAAAAGACCTGTTTTTATTTGACAACTTTGAACCACTTTTTCCTCTTTTAGCCATTGTTTGTGACCTTAAACCCTCTTGCTGTTCCATCCCAGTCTCTCATATTTGAATCAGCTGGTCCTCTCAGCAGGCCCCCCCCTCCACCGCATGCTGTAATTAACACCAGTCTCACCCCTCCGTGACTGCTCCGTGCTACCTGGCGTGGTGCTCATATCCAGAGTAATTGGGAGAACAGCTTCAGACCCAAGGAAAGATCCAAGTCAGCAGAACCCATTCCATCTTCCTTTTGTTCCATTGAAAGTTAGTGGTCTGAGCAGGTCTGACTCATCAACCTCTCATGTTATTGCACTTTGCAGCAGCGAGCCACACGGAGCCTGTTTGTCCCCAGTAATCAGAATCAAGTCCTAATCAACCATTCATTTTAGAGTTAGTGCGCAGTAAGAGGATGGGATTGTCGAGTCTCAGGACGTTGATTGCAATGTAATTTTCAAGGCCTATGTGTCACATGTTTTGGATTGAGACGTCATGCCGACAGCACTTAATTCATCAATATGTGCTTGTCATATGGAATGTTGAGAAAATGAATGTATTATTTAAAATGCATTTGAAACATATTTTTATATCCATTTCTGTGGATCAGAAAAGAGAAACTTGCCCCTGGTTTCCCAGGTCCAGGACAGAAGGCTGAAATAAATGGAAAGAGCTTTCCTGCAGTCCCCTCCAGGTGGGAGCCCCAGGACAGGAGTACCCATGCTGAGCCTTCTGTGGTCCACCTGCCATTTCCCCACACACACACCCACACACACACACTCCCTGCACTCATATGGCCTCCTGGAAAGTCTACTAAAGTGATTAATGGGGACTGGGAGGGGGGTGTGGGGGTGTGGCACGGCTACATTATTTACCAGGACAGGACAGGTAATTGACGTGGCATGGAGATAAACAACCTGAAGATAAACCAATTTGTAGCTGGCACAGCTGTGAGGAAGGAAGGGCGACTCGGTTCTGTTTTGATCTCTCTCTGCTCTCGTGCCGGCCAGATAGACGCCACGGAAAGGATTTGCAACCGCGATGATTTGCCAGGCATTATCAAGGTTCTCCCAAGGAAATTCAGAACCTCTGCAGACATGAATTTCCTAAATTTCCTTCGGGATTAATAAAGTATCCATCTATCTATCTATCTATCTATCTATGAAGAAATCAAAGAAAAGATGACATACTGATCAACACATATTAGATCACCTTGTCTTAGTAAGGTAGTTCTGTAATGGGTAGCCTTTGTAAACTTAAGAGTGTGCAGTAATCACGAGTGTTGTGGATGTAAACAGTTGTAGTGGCATAATATAAGAGTGCTGTGATGACAAACGTAACCAATGAGCTGTAGTGTTACCGTAGTTCACAGGTGTTTGATGTGACGTGTAGTAGGTAGGGTGACCAGACGTCCTCTTTTCCCCGGACATGTCCTCTTTTCGAGACCTAAAAAATGCGTCCGGCAGGGATTCCAAAAACGTCCGGGATTTTGCTTCGTCGGATATTTGTGTTTCTCTGGGTCTTTCACAAACTAGTTATTACGCCCTTACAAGCTTTGGAAATGGTATCTCCCTTACGTTCCACCTTCTTGCGCGAGCTCTGACTGTAGAGAGAACAGTCATTGGTCGACCGATCTCAGTGTTGCCAGATACACGATAATTATCCTCCAAATACGACCATTTTGAGCCTTTGGTACGATACTTCACCATTTCCAATCTGTCAACACTGAGCACCTTGCCGCCTCCACTAGTTGCATTGTTTACAGCACATGACATTTGCAGCCATGCCTAAACGTAAATGTAAGTTCACAGACGAACTCAAAAAAAAAATACCCATGTTTTCGCCTCGGCCGTGATGCTTCGGAAGCTTAGTGCATGACATGCAGAGCATTACGTGTCGGTGGCAAATAAAGGTGGCAGCGATTTGGAAGTTCACGTGCACTCTGCAAAACACAAAACTGCAGCAAGAGGAGAGAGGTCATCGAGTAAAGTGACAGACTTTTTTGTGAGTAAAACAGACACTTCTGTTACAGCTGCAGAGGGTACCCTTGCTTTTCATACAATAAAGCATCACAACAGCTACAGATCAATGGACTGCACATCTGGTTTGCTAAGAAAGATTTTCCCAGATTCGGTGACAGCTCAAAAAAGTGCTGAAGCGGATTCTGTGCACCCGGTACAATTTCAAACACATGACCTGCAAGGACTTTCATACCTATTTGATAGGTAATCGCTGACTTAATTTTCTTATTTTAATAGATGGCCTTATAAAGAATTTATTATTTATTATTTAGAATTTTGTATTTGTTATTATTATTGCTTTAATATATGAGGAGGACTGAAAAGTGTCTTCATTTTCTTATTTTAATATGTGGTTATATAAAGTATTTATTATTTAGAATTTTTTATTTGTTATCATTATTGCATTAAAGAAGTGCTGGATTAAATGCCACAAAAAAGATTTTGCACTTTGCAGTTTTGTTAAAGTTAAATAAATAGATGTTCATATAGTCATTTGTGTCATTTTTGTCATTTCATTTGTGACATTTGTATGCATTCACATGGTCATGGTGCGGCATGCTATACACTACCCCCCCCTGACACGACGAAGTGTCCTCTTTTTCACAAACTCAAATCTGGTCACCCTAGTAGTAGGACTGCCCCATTGCCTTGTTTTCTTTCTCTCTCGGTCTGCTGTCCACTGATTGCTGTCCTCTCCCTCCGTTTTAGCTCCACCAATCCGTGAACCTCGGACGTGATTGAACGCAGTATTTAATGCAGACGGGAACTTATCCATGGAGAGGGGTTTTGTGAAGGGAGCACCGGAATCCACGAGCGGCCTGGTTGCATTTGAGTGGCTACATCTTTGATGTTGGTATAAAGGAGTTTTCCTCCATGGTGATTGCACCTCCCAAGCCAGCTCTGCTACAGGCTTGTTTTCCGCCTGGAGAGTTTCTCCATCAGGCACGCAAGGTTCCTGTGCTTCCTCGCCTGTTTCAGGCTTCGACCTCCGTAGGTACTTTGTATGTGTAACTGAGCATCGGAACCGGCCTAGCTGTTGTTATTCAGGCGTCATTGACGCTGCTGGTTTCCGTGAGTAGCCTGTGTGGTTGCCAGGTTGCCAGTGGACTCCCCACTGTCCCTTGTTGGTATTCTTGTATCTGTTTTTACTGTTTGTGATATTAAACTGCAATTTATTAGACTCTTGCCTATTGTGTGTGTTTTAACCAGCCACAAGCTTTAACGAACCTGTGTTAACTTAATTCAAATTTAATTACTGCCCTTCTGGGCTGGCGTAGTCGGCTACTTCACTATTCCCTAGTGGTAATTCTTAGTATAGGCCTTTTCGGCCCTTACAGTTCAAAGAAAAGATGACATACTGATCAACACATATTAGATCACCTTGTCTAAGTAAGGTAGTTCTGCAGTAAATTGACTCATTGTTAGGGATGCAGTATTTCACCCCATGTTTTATTGTCTCACCAACATATTTTGACGGCAATGCTTCTCATACTAAGAACATCATTCATTTCAAAGGAGGGCATCCCATTTCAGGCCAAGACAGCACTGCAAGTTGAGAACACTGGGTCTTAATAATGGACTTTATTATTGCAATGTCAAGTGAAATGACTTGTGCAAGCAATTAGATGAACAATATATTATAACCCTTACAAGAACCAAGACTTATAATCACTGACTACATTGATTTCTAACATAACTGAGCATATTGCTCTTCCAGGGTTATATCTTAAGTGATTGTCATGGCACCAAGTGTAGCCCTCAATCTTGTGGTAAAGACTTGTGTGCTCCTCTAGCTGGTCTTCTGCCAGTGCTTTGCCTACTCACAGGCCTTTGGCTTTTGTTTACCAGCACAGGGATGGGACCTCTTCCACAAAAAAGGGCCTCGCAGAAAGATATTAAAACACAAACACACATACTCACACTCTATCTCTCTCTCTCTCTCTCTCTCTCACACACACACACAGACGAACACACACACTCACACAAATACATGCCTGTGCACACATGCCATCACACATCACAGATACACACACACACACACACACACACACACACACACACACACACACACACACACAGTCAGTAGCTTTGTACACCTACTTTCATTACAGGCCATTAGACAAACAAGTGAGTATTGACCTTCGCTCCTGATTCTCCTGATTCACACAGATCTCCGTTCCTTTCCCAGCCGCCCCGAGTAGGCCGTATGTGCTGAAGTCAGAGCACTGGATGAACGTGCTCTGTGAGAGTGCAGAGCCAATGAGGCAGTGTGTGGGGGAACTGTGGTCCCTGAAAGGGCACTGCCACTCAAGAGGGCCCAGAGGGGGCCCTACAGTGGCCAACTCAGAACTGTCACTCCAGCGGACAGAAGAAAAGGAGAAATATGTCTGTGTGACTCTCGAGGTGCACTTCAGAAATGGTATGACAACAGCAAAAAAAAGGAAGAAGAAAAAAGACACACACTGTATTGTGTGTGTGTGTGTGTGTGTGTATGTGTGTGTGTGGCCTCAAACCAGCAGAATTGGCCCCCTCTGTCGCTTTCACTTTGTCTCTCATGTGTACCCCATGGTGGCTGAGCGCCTTGATAGCCACAGACATTGTGCCCTCAGAATCTTAACTTTTGTGTGCGTCGACACCCCCCCATCCATGACTGAGAGAGAAGGGGCACAGGGGGGCTGGGGGGGCTGTGGGGACTGTGGGGGGGGTTGTGTCCAGCTACCCTCTCTGCCTCCTCAGGCTACGGATGAGTGGAGGGCAGAGGGCATAACCTTAATTCTCCCACTCTGTCACACACATAGAAACACACACTCTCTCTCACACACACACACACACACACACACACACACACACACACACAACCTCCCTCAGAGAATGAGCAAATCCAGAGGAGTCTCCCTCTCTATCTCCACAGTGTGCTTCAAAGAAGGACGAAGAATTCATCCCTCCCCCCTTCCACCCCACCATGCCGTCTCTTCCACCACTCTCCCCTCATCCATCCCCACCCCACCATGCCCTCTCTGCCTCTCCTCCGCCGCTGCTTTCTCAAAGCTCTGCGGAAAAGCGCTGATTAATTGAGACAGAACCAACTGACCGCAAGTCATTAAGCTGCCACTGGGCTGAGCACGAGTCACTTCTCATTTGGGCTGGGTCTGGCTCTGGCTCTGGCGCCGGCTCCGCGGCCGCGGCCTCATCATCGCTCCCCAGCCCCGGCAGCCACGGCTGGCCTTCCTGTCCATCACGTGCCGCTCAGGCCCCTGAAGAGACCACCGTCTCTCAGACAGGAGGATCCTCTTCAACTACACCCCATGTACACACAGATATTCACATACATGCCCAGAAATACACACACACACACACACACACAGTAAATACACAAACATATACACACACACAGAGATACCCATACACATATACACACACAAATGTACACATTAAATACATATACACATACCCACAGAAACAAACACATACACACACACATAAGCAAACAACCTTGTTAATTAATGCTACATCTTTTTTTGTGAAAGTTTACAAAGATACTAAAGTTGCGATGTGTGAAAAGTTCTCTCTCTCGGTATCTGTAAAGTTGTTAATGTTACTCCTATGAGATGAGTGTCTAGATGAGGAGTGACTCATAGTAGCACAAACAAACTAATATAGCCAGCTATTCAAACCCCCCCGTGGAGGATAATGTCATCACGCCGCGGTTCAGATTTAGCCAGATAGCTTTATTGGAGCGTGCATGCATGGAGACAGTAGTGAAGTAGTGATATGGCCTAGTCACACGCCTCTGGGGACCAGGAGGAGGACGAGGCGTGTTTTATTATTGCTGCAGAGGAGGGAACACAGATGCAGAGAGAGAGTGATAAGATGCACTTATGAGAAAATAAGAAGCCTGGGAGAAAATGGGATGCCTGGGAGAAAATGTACATCCAACGAACCGAGTCTACCCTCAACTGCAGTTTTTCTTGAAGTTAGAGTGTAAATACTGTCACTTGTCAAGTTACACCTAAAACATTGAGGCCTCAAACCAACTCATTATGTCTACACTGGCACCACTGTCTGTCTGACAGTTTAATTAAATGGGTGACTTAATCATGATATCCACACTGTTTAGAGGGTTGTCTATACATGTGTTTTTTGCGACGCTGCATATTTTCTTATTTACCAAGCAGGGTTGTTCTCAAAGTTCTCAGACATGTGTGAAATCCGATACATCTCAAATTAGTGTTCGTACTGTATGTCTCCATTGCATATAATGAAGACATAAGAACAGACAAATTCAAATATTATTTCAAAATATATTAAAACATTAAAAAACTAAAATACTCATATACATAATCTGTCGTATGTCTGTGGTTTTTAATCTCTCATAATTTTTCTAGTATACTGTATATGGAGTTTACGTGGGGCTGAAAGAGAAACGACCACAAAATCTTTAATCGCTACCACAAAATCACACACGCAAAAAAAAAAAACAGAAATCGCGAAATCACCTGAATTACATTTACATTTAGTCATTTAGCAGACGCTTTTGTCCAAAGCGACGCACAAGGGAGAGAACAATTCCAGCATTCATATGAAGATTATAGATCCTTAACTGGCCACTTCACTGCATCCCCTTCCCCTCTCCTCTCTTCTTCTCCGACCCTTGTCACGATAGTTCACGTTACCTCTTTTGCTTGATGTTGACAACATAGCTGCATCTATAACTGTTATCTCATTAAAGGTTACACGAACCTCAGGAAGAACCGACTCAACAAAGATACTCACACAAGATAACAGCTCATGCTAAAACAACTTGTTCCAAAGCTTGAAACAATAAAAAAAAAGAGCATGTCGACAATGACAAGCTAAGGCTATGGGTTATGTTTTATTTACCAGCGGCAATGCTAATCCCGATTAACCTCTGAGAGAGGTGAGGTGGGACTGGGAAGTTAAAGCCCCCAGACAGAGTAGAGTGCATAACACACAGTCCATTTCCTCCATTCAAACAACTCTCAGTCATCCGATTTAAGGTCATCTTGAAGCAATGAGCTGGAAGAGGTGCGCGCATGTCTCTGAGTGTGTGTGTAAGTTTGATAGTCTTTGGCTGGCAGTGTGTGTGTGTGTGTCTGCACGTTTGATAGTCTTTGTGTCTGGTGGTGTGTCTGTGTGTTATGCGCACACGGCAGAAGTCACATGAACACAAACCTGTTTATTTCCCTGGCTGTCACCGTCTCCACCGTCTTCTATTCCAGTTTATCTTGTCATGTCTTGTCACTGTCACTCCCCTCCTTCCCCGTCACGGTCCCTCATGTAGATTCAGAAGAAAATTAAAGCACAAACGGAAGGCACGTGGCTCACACACTCGCTGGTTTTTCTTCACCCTGAACACCGGCTTTGCTCACAACATATATAACCAGCTGCCAAAGCCCATGGCAGAAAAGTAATTATGTTTCTGTGAGGACCAAGTGCATTTCACCGGCCAGTGCATTCTCTGCACTTAAAACCATAGTGGCCTTTCATATTTTATTAACTCGGAGCACAGAAGTGAGGCAAAGAGCCTGGCCACACTGCAGGCAGAAGAGTGATGTACTGTTTGCTTGAGCAGGGACAAAGATGAATCCAGCCTTGCTGTTATTTATTTAACTATTTATTTATTTATTTAATTAATTAATTAATTAATTAATTAACCATTCATGAAAAGGGGGGGGGGGGGGGGGCTCATCTTTGAGCTCTTCACTGCTGGAATAGAAACTCGTAATTAAAGCAGACACTCATTTCGCTTCCTTAATCGAGTGTTAGTTCCAGGCAATTTGAAACACTCCAGCTTTGGTGGGGGCCGACAGCCATCCAGTCAGCCAGCCAGTCAGGCAGCCACCAGAGCTGGTACAGTAGCGTGCCCCGCGCACCACCCCCACCCCCACCCCCACCTCGTCTGCACGCAGGGGCTCACGTGCCACTCAAACCACCACTTAACACGCCGGTCTGCACGCCAAGCTCGCTGCCAACCGTACCCCTTTCTGTCTTCTAATCATCTCTCTCTGCAGAAGAAACTCGTTGTCTTTCAGATTCTCAGCTGGAGGCAGCATGGCAGCATGAGAGCAGTGAACGGGAAGCATTAAACAGGACGGAAACATCCCTCCTGAGGCAGTTCACATGACTCCGGGGCTTTGGAGGGCTGGTCCGGGGTATGAAGATGTGGGCTGCCTTGGCCGCAGGCTGTGGGTTTTGCTCCGCTGTGGGGTGGTGTGCTGTGGGCCAAGAGCCCGGCCATCCCAGCTGCAGAACTGTGTCTCAGGGAAGACAGATGTTCTATTCAGCAAACCTGGACCAACAGCTGTGGCGTTAGACCTCACTGTTTGTCTCTGTAATCTAATTTCCGCCGCTGGATGGGGAAAGACATTTTTTTGTATGGAAAGAGGCCCAGAGCAAGCCTGACTGTCAGACAGAGAACATCCTGTGCATTACTAGAATGAAATGTTGTCGAAAATCTGTCACGGAAAGGCAGTGGCGGCGCCAGACATTTTTTTCTGCAGGTGCTATGGGGGAGCTCGGCGTTTTAGCGAGGGTGCTATGAAATGAGGGTGATAGCCTATGTGTCACATGGTTCTCCACTACTACAACAACTCCCCACCATATCGTCTATCATCTGTTTACATGTTTGCTCTCTGAAGCGTCTTTGAGGTCCATGAAAAGCGCTAAACAAACCGATTTCATGATTATTATCATTATCTAGGCTACTTCCGCGACGGTCACTGACAAAAGGCATACAGCATGTTATAGAGTCCGCAATCCCAAATACTTAACTTACTTTAAAACACTTGTGGTATTGAGGGTTAAAGTTGGGCGCCAGGTGACCACTACCATGTCAGACAGAGTTAAATTAATCTTGGAATAGCAGATAGAATTAGCTAAAACAGTCAAGGAGTCAGAAATGTGTTTAAAAGGTATATATTATTTCAGTTCACAATCATCAATAATCACATAGAACCTTATGTATACCTAGCACAAAGACAGACTGCTTGCCCTAGGCTAAAGAGTCTCTGATGTTTTTTAAGGCGGCTCCAAAAAAAGAGGAAAAAGAAAAAAAGTTAAAATCGGCAAAAAAAGGGCATCTTCGCTGCTAATCAACAGAAACGAGTCTTTAGCGACACAGGGCAATCAAAGCATGCAACAAATCAGACAGCTTTCATTAATGTTACACAGCTAACAATACCTTAGTTACATTGTACTCCAACCACGCAAACTGTTCCAACCAGCTTTTACAAAAACTCCTTTGTTGGACTCCAAACATGCGAGGTGGATATTTCTGGAGTTTTGGTCTTCTCGGACCATCCTGAGCGTTCACGCTAATGTCACTGATGCTGCTAGCACCATGGTAAGCACCCTCAGTAGTCGTGGAGGGTTGACCTCCTTGACCACAACGTTCCTCTCCTTAAGAATCCACACCAGATACCCCTGGCATTTCTTCTTCTTCTACGTCACTCTCGTTTCTTAATCGTTCTTCCAAACGTGGACATTTAGGTAGCAAAAACCGATGCATTGTTAACTTGAAACTACCACACACTAGCTGCTTTCTCCTTCAACTGTCCAGTAACGTCAACGTTCACACGTCCGACGTGTTGGGTCAAAGGTAATGACTGAATGATTGCTCTGTGTCTAAAACAGTCTGTTCATTTCAATCTGTTATTATTTTCTTTTGTGAGTTAAATGTTATTATCACACAATAAATAACGCAGAATGAAATTAAATAACAATAATAAATAAACCATTATTTTCTTGGGGGTGCTATGGGGGTGATATGGCTAATCCAGGGGAGCTAGAGCACCCCCTAGCCCCCCCCTGGCGCCGCCCCTGCGGAAAGGAAACAAACAACACATAAACTTTGATTAAGATCCCAACTCACAATAACAACAGGGCTCAAAAATACAAAGTTTTGTGCTATGATGACACTCTCTTGTGTGCTTTACCAAAACAAGAAGGAAAGAAGAAAGAAAGTAAAGAAAAGCTTTCGTTGCTCTGTTCTAGTTGGAAACTGAGATAGAATTGAGCAGGTTGGTATTTGGGCGCATACTCATTAATGAGACACAGAGTTCAGAGTTCAAACGGAATACAGTCTCAGACACATCACTCGGCTGAGCCAACAGAGCCGAAAATGAGAACACAGAGGAGCAGCGCGAGAAACAAATTGCCCAACTTCAAAACTTTCTATCACAGCAAGCAAAAAGAGTATCAGAAGCAGGGTTTGAGATCCAGTCTGGCTGGGGAGTGAGCTCAAAGCAAAAACAGGAAAGCCCCTTACCTAGGAGTCTCTTTAAGAATTCATGGTTTATTCTGCGAGTATCCTTTGACTAGAGAAGGCAACTTTGTGCAAAGGCATGAGCATAACAGGATAATACAGAGATTCAGACGGTTAGCCAGTAATGATTAAAATGTCTCTTCCGTCAGGGAACCTATAATGGGAATTCCTCAAGTAATTTGCTGAGTTCACACAGGATGTCACTCACCGAATATTCGTTGACAATCCGTAATGTGAAATGACTGACTTCCTTGTGCTACACAAATGTACCATATTTACTGAGAGTAAAAAAGGGCAAACAGAAATGCTGCCCCTCTGCTGTGCATGGTCAAGTGTGAGGTGTCAAAATACAGGTTCAGACTGACAGATTCAGATTAACTGGATCCATCTTCAAAATGATGTCCAGCAGAATGCACTGCTGTTGGTGTTCATTTGGGGAATATACATGTGCTCATGTGCTTGCGTCTATCATTTTGATTTCCCACCACCATCACCATCTTCAGGACATGAACAAGCCATGTCACCATGTCTGACACCTAAATCCAGACAGACAGCTCAGCAGTGAGACAGACAATGCTGTCGTCAGCTTTTCAAATGCCCCCATGATGCAGGAGACGCCAGTGTCTCCACAAACCACTCGCCATCAGCCAACAAAAAGGAGTTGAGCTGGCAAGCTTTAATGACAGTGTTGTGTGTCAGTCGCTCTTGGTGATGGCTGATCGGTGTGTCTGATAAGCCATTCAAGTGTGTTAAGCAGACAGAGGGAGGTGTGTGATGACACCCAGAACCCTAAACTTAAACAGCTTTGCTTTCTCCCAGACTCCTAATGGGGATAAACGCATTAGAGAGGAGTCTTGTTTTTGCAGGCAGTAAAGTGTCTGTAATGTGGGAGTGCTTGCTGTAAAGGTCATCTTCACTAATGTCATACCTGATAGATTTAAAGTCAGCAGTGGGAGGCTTTGGCATTCCACTTCCGTTAGCAGTCAGTGGGTGGAAACACCAGTAACCAGAGCAACACATACATGCTGCATATATGTCATCTTACATCTTAAAACTGTTACTAGATGGCCCTGTACCTGTATATGTAATCACATCAGCAAGCGTTGCTGGGCGTTTATAGTTATACAGATAAATCATAGATTACAAACTGGATGATATTACTACGAGTGGAATAAATACTCGTCCACCTGTCCTTTTCACATTGGGTTTTGAATTTCTATTCATGTACAGTGCTTTGATGTCCAACGTGCTGAAGCTCACGTGTTTTTAGCTTTTGATGTGCGCTGGCTGCCATATACTATTGCATTTTTGTTTTCCACTTGCCAGCAGAGAGCCAGGTTGGGGTAACCAGCCGCTAGGCTCTGCAGGCTCACGATCACACACACACACACACACACACACACACACACACACACACACACACACACAACACACACACTCTCGCATATTCCTACACACATTTAGCCAAGTTAAGATTGACTTCTATGAAACCACATTTTGCAGTCATGGAAGTTGGGGGGCCTCATGTTGGCTGAAGGAGATGAAAGTGATGATTGGCCCCAATCGTCGTGGTCTGAGCACAATGTCACAGCAGCAGTTATACGAAGTCGCCACTTGAGGTGGGGGCTGGGAACAGAATTTCCCTAAAAGTCCTGGGCCTCAAGAGATGCCTGGTTTCTGCTTTGCTGGCACCAACCACCACCACAGGGCTCGGAGGCTAAGCATAGCCTTCCACAGGACTGGTGCATTTAGCTCACTGGGCAAGAAATTATGGATGAGTTCAGTCAGCCTGAGGGTAACTGCTCCAGACACATGGCTGCAGTATTAATGTGCAGATAGGGGAAGAAATAATGGTCACCGCAGCCGAGCGGACAGACATTCGACTTTCAGTGGGGATTAAAAGATGGACAAACTGTGCTGAAACTCTGGCTAGCGCACCAGCTCTGAGTATTAAGAGATGCCATTGCTTCTGGAGAAGGCACTTGTTGGTTGTTCGGAGCTTTCTATCCTGCTGTTCCGAGCAACTGCTGTCACAGGGTTAGCCTGGCCATGTTGTTGCTTTGGGAATGGATTATCTTTGGGCCAGTGGCTATCTGGGTCTCTCACTGAAATAGAGACAAGCTGTCCTCTCCTGGCTGTTGCTCTCTTTCATGGGAACCAGCGTTTTTCTGGAACCTTCCAAAACTGTCCCCAGAGAGGACCCTTCTCTGACAGGCACCCGAACTGTGATTATTGTAAATCATTTGTGAGACACTGTGAAGAAATGAAAGCATCTAAACCTTTGAAGATGGACAGAACTTTCTGTTGTTCATATCATCTATATGCTAGGAAAGAAACATGCAGTAATTCTGTGTACTATGTGGATTGATGACGCAAATGTGGCCTTGGTGATAGGGAGGGGATGGGGTTATTACTCATTAATCACTAATCAGTCTAATTACAGCCTGAACTAACCCAGACTCATGCACTCAACCTCTTAATTAGACACACACACACACACACACACACACACACACACACACACACACACACACACACACACACACACACACACACACCACTCACCTCCTACCCTCCACCTCTCTCATTATAGCACATACTGTAATCAACAGACATGTTTATTTCCTATTGATGGAGCTCTCTTTTAATGGCCAATTTGAATGGTGATTACAAACCAGACATCAAGTTTTCAAAGGGTCTCTTGAGGGAGACTGCTCAACACTGCCAGCCGTCTTTGGAGTTCTGAGCTTTGCCACCATGTCGACAAACTCTGAATTCTTGACCAGCATGAATAAAATGGCTCCCACAGAACCGCCTGCTAAATCAACCTGAGAAAGACTTGAAAAAACACCCATAGCAGTTGGTTTTATTGCTTCTATAAAAGCTAGCGATGCGCTGTAAAGGGGAACTGCCTGTACTATACTCGGGGGGAAGTTGTCTCAACAGCCTGCCCTGTCTGTGACTCCTGCCTCCTTTGTTATTGGCAAGAATATTACAGTTTGGCTCTCTTCTACTGCCGGTTTCACCGCACTCTTATGTTGTGCTTCAAATATCACTGGCCAAACAACTGAGCCCCTCAGACAAGAGGGAAAAAGGGAAAAGTCAAAAGTAAACTCATATAGACGCCCGGCATGAAACTCTGTAAATTGTAAAGACTGAGTAGGTTTGACGGGTGGCCACAGGTCTGCCTGTATCTCACATGTTTGTTCCTTGTCTGCTCATGAAGGTTTGAATCGAGTGAGTTGTGAAGCCTCAGTCAACTCTTTTGACACTCGCTTCAGTCTGGGAAATCAGTGTTCTGGTGTCAACAGATGGTTTGTCTGTTGCACTCTATGACACGATCTCTCTCTGTGCTGTTCAGAAATGTTCCTGCATGTCGACCTTGAGTGATGACATTTTCTTCCCTCTTAACACATTTGCGGTACAACCCATGCAAATCTGCATTATGGCTCGGCACCCTGGCGATGCTGGGGTCAGCAACAACACTATATACTGCAGACAGAGCAGGAACTATGAGCTTGAAACAAGTCTGGTTCACTTGCACATGTTCTTATATCATGGGCAGACACACACACACACACACACACACACACACTTTGAACAATCAGCCCTTTTGATCGCTGACGGACTGACATGGAAAGAGAGCTGCATGTCAGTCAGGTTCTGTGGTGTCCTCTACACTGAGCTCATCACTTTGTGACCCCCATCCCACCACGATCAGCACAATGAGCTCCCAGTGGGTGGACACCTGCCCTGCGTCCACACAGAAAGCACCTGGATGAGAGAACGTCCCCCACATCATACTCACAGGACAAACTGCCGACTGAGTGTCTATCACAGCAGCCAATGGTGTGAGAGCACAGTCTGTTCTCACAGACTGTTCCATCCTAACAATTGTAGATGTTTTGCGCTGTGGCAGGAGTTTTAGAGAAGTCTCTGAACCATCTCTTGACCATCAAAATGAAACGTTTGAGAATCTTATTCATTAAGGTAACAGATAGACAATTCATATGATTCATTGCTGGATAGTTTATCCTGGACTTGCGAAAATCCTGATGCTATATTATCTTAAGAACAGTTCTGAAATGTGTTCCATGAATTGTTCCACCATTGTTCCAAAAACACTGGCAATCAAATTACTTATCAAATGATTTATGAAGGGAAAGTTTAAAAGTTTTTCTCTCACACACATAACCTCCGTCAGAATGACCCTGTCTACAGTGACCGTTTAACAAGAACAAGATAGTATTTCAACATAAATAGTGAAACATTAACATTCCATTAATATTATTAATATAATAAATCTCCAGCATGTGTCATTAATGTGTCCCCAACACTTCCCCTGTGTAAGACACTCTCTGATGTCCTTGTTGTTTTGGTGATGTGAGGGAGGTCGTGGCTTTGCCTGGTGAGTGATGAGTGGATTTAATTAAAACTGTTAATTTCCACGTGAAAAAGCCATTAAGCGGGAGGTAAAGAAAACAGATGACTTGAGAAGGAGGAGGGCACTGGGGCTGTTAACAGGAGCCATTTGCGTTTACTGCGCGCGCCCTTGAGCACAGGTCTAGCATCCCTGCTGTCTGAGCACGATAGGCTCCCAACTTATTAACCACAACTTCCTTTTGCTATTTGTCAAATGTCAACTCTTTCCTTCAGCTATGACTCCATGGAGGTTAAGCATGCATGTACCAGAATCTATTTGCTGTAAAACCCATGTCTTGAGGAGACATACATTTTTGTATAAGAAGAATTAAATAATTTGAATGATTTATGAGCAACCACAAGTGAAGACCATCAACTCACACTATGTAAAAAGGGCTTTGCATACGATGTATGTTCACACTACTGGAACAACAATTACGTTTTTTTTTTTTAAACTGGCTTCCACTCTGTATTCTGTTGTAATCTTGGGCCTTGAAATATATTGTGCCACAACTATATAGAGCTAAAGGACTGGCAGCTACTGCAGTAAAATAATGATTGAGCTTGAAATCCTTTGCTGGTGAAAATATCCTCTTCAGAGGTTGTCATCCTTTAGTATTCTGTGTCCATGTTTAACATTTCATAACAGGGTTTGTGTGTATTTTTGTACGCAGGCATGTGAGTGTGTGAGTGTGTGAGTGTGTGCGCTACTGCTATCATCTAATAAACCCACATTTCAAAGATATCAAACAAGTGGAGAGCTATACATTATCTCTACTGACTGTTCTCCAGTTCCCCTTATATGGGAATTCATTTGGTGACACATTGTCTCACAAAAACACACAAATGCTGTTGAACGTAGCGCCTCGGGGTGGGCGTTGGATAATAAGGACATATCCTACACTGGATGGCGTTGGATAATAAGGACACATCCTACACTGGATGGCGTGAGATAACAAGGACACATCCTACACTGGATGGTGGCACTGGCGTCCCCTGTTCATTTCCTTCCTTATTTAATTTCGGTAATGAAAAGGGAGCTGCCGGACGAGCAGACGCCCCCCGTGACACGTCTGGCAAGAGGCAGCCGTGATAAGAGCAGGTGCTGAGCATGTGCTACTTCATTTAGTATTCATGAAATATTGTTCTTCCACTGACATGTAATGAGAGTGGATGTAGAAAGCAAATGGCCCTGTGTGTGTGCATGTGTGTGTGTGTGTGTGTGTGTGTGTGGGGGGGGGGGGGGGGGGGGCGTATGCATGTGTCTAGGTGATACAGAGTGGATGTGTATGTGTGGTGTGATATCAGAAAATAGTTTTAATGGTAAACCATACCAAGTGCTGCAGACTGACCCGCTTCTCTCTACATAAAAAAACATCTTTCATGTTTGCTCCCAGAGTCAGTTTTGATGAAAAATATAGAACAGTCATTTTCACAGCGATTGCTGATGAAATTGATCTTACACTGACAGTGACATGTATTTATTTAAGGGATCCTTTTTATCCCTCCACAACATATGAATGGTGTTACCCACATCATATTTCAGTGGCACAGAGCATCTGGTGAGAATCTAACGAGGGTGTCTCTGTACACAGATGAGCACAGAAAAGAACGCTTTTATAAAGATATGCAGGATGAGTAGGAGACAATGGTGACAATGGCCGGTGAACAAGCTTATGAAAAGAGTTCAATGGGAACAATAGGTGTGAGAAGCTGCAACGAATTCTAACAATGACTATGTTTTGCGGCCAATTAGTGTCGACACCAAGATCATGTTTTGGGGAATTAAATACAGATGAGACTTGTCTACATTATTCATATATATTTAAATAAATAATGTTCATTTTGGAGAGTTATTTACTTACTTAGTTAAAATACTCACTGATAACATTAGTGTCTGATTCTTATAATTGCTGTATTATGCCTACCATCCTAAATGTATGCTGTTTTCATATTTCTTTCCAGTAACCAAAATCCATCTACCTCAGCTGTTTCAGTATCCTGTGTAGTAGACGTTTAGGGGTAGACGTTCTGCCCGTCCGTTTTTCTGTTTTAGGCCTGTTGTGTTGACTTGACTTTTTCATTATCTGAGATTGTTGCTGAGCACAAATCTCAGCACAAATGCTGGCAGAGGACAGATTATTTGAAGCTCTGATAGCACTCTTTAGTTTTGCAATGACATATTTTAAACACTCATAGCATCGAAAGGGAGAATATAAAAAGAAAAGAAAAACAAGAATGCTTGTTCTTCAAAGAAATATCAACATGACCTTTTGAAGGAGAGTGCATCAAATGCTTCTTTTAAAAGACCTTTTCCATGCCAGCATGTTCAGCCTTTGTCTTCAAGGTCGCCCTAGCTTCTCCATCATGGGCAGCCTAAACAGGGTGCATGAATTTTGTCCACATGACGAGTGAACAGAGCTTCTTTTTTTTTTTTTTCAATCCATGCCACTTTCTCCTTCACGTCTGCGCGGGACACAGAAAAGCGTCCATCCTCCAAGGCTGTCTGCTCGCTACAAAGTAACCTTCCTTTGTGACATGCCTGTCAGTGTGCATGTTGTTTGTTTGAAATCCCTTCAGGCGCTGAAAGCGTTCAGAGGTCAGAGTGACTCGGTGCAACAAAAAAAAAAAGAAGGAGAAGAAAAAGCAAAGGGAGAGAGAGAAACCTGGCCAGTGTCCAGCAGCGAGAGGGGACTGTTCTGCTCAGCACCAAATCGGAGAAATCTTTTGAGGGGGTTATAAAAGATTGTGGAGATGCAAGCTGCCGCTCCAGGGGGAGACAGGCAGAGGAGAGCGAGAGAGAGAGAGAGAGAGAGGGAGAGAGAAGGGGAAAGAGGAGAGAAAGAAGAGGAGGAGAGAGAGAGAGCAAGAAGGAGAGAGAAAAAGATTAAATCCCAAATCGTCCCTGCGTGCTGAACCTGTCAGACCAGACGATGTGTCCAGAGGGGGCCCTAGTGAAAGACACACCATAGGGGAGTGGAAGATGGGGACTGCAGGACAAATCCAGCCTGCCACCCCTTCCCCTCGAGTAGCTAGATTAGCCCAACACATGCACACTCACACTCACACTCACACTCACACACACACACACACACACACACACACACACACACACACACACACACACACACAGACACACATGCACACTCTCTCTCACACACACACACACACACATATAAAGAGCAATGTGCGCACACACATACATGGACATATGAATTGTCACCACGGCCCATCGAGCAGACATCTTGCGATTGCCATACAGCACACTCTGACACCCACTGCTGCACCAGTGATATCTCTGGCTTCTGTGAGGCTGTCCGCAGAGAACCTCAATTTATTATAATGCATGTAGAAATCTATGTGAAACGCATCAATAAGTTTGAATATAGGGCAGCAGTTCTCTTTCAATATCTCACTCTGTGTCTCTGCTCTATATGCATGAAATAGTATACCTGTGTGCACCTAGTTTCTCTTCACTAAGCCAGAAAAAAAACTCATTTCCCACTGACAAATAATCATCCTTTGGAAGGCAATGTTTCAGGACAACCCAGAACTGCCATTGAGGCTGTTTCATCGGGGGAAAAAATCGATTACATCATGGGCACATTTTTCTAAATTTAGAAGGAGAAGAAGATACAATACCCTTTGTCGTTCCCACAAGCATATTCTGTGATATTGGTGTGTATATGATAGCATCGCAGGCCGATAGATTTACCATCTCAAACCTTCACTCTAATCTATCCCATTATAGCAAATAACATGACATGTCATTGTGGAGCTGAGGGCTAAATTACAGGTCCTTTCCCAGAAAACAGTCCCATGTAGATGTGTGTAAACAGCCCCATGTAGATGTGTGTAAACAGTCCCATGTAGATGTGTGTAAACAGTCCCATGTAGATGTGTGTAAAAAGATGTGTGTAAACAGTCCCATGTAGATGTGTGTAAACAGATGTGTGTAAACAGTCCCATGAAGATGTGTGTAAACAGATGTGTGTAAACAGTCCCATGTAGATGTGTGTAAACAGATGTGTGTAAGCAGTCCCATGTAGATGTGTGTAAACAGATGTGTGTAAACAGTCCCATGTAGATGTGTGTAAACAGATGTGTGTAAACAGTCCCATGTAGATGTGTGTAAACAGTCCCATGTAGATGTGTGTAAACAGATGTGTGTAAACAGTCCCATGTAGATGTGTGTAAACAGTCCCATGTAGATGTGTGTAAACAGTCCCATGTAGATGTTGGGGAAACATTTGAATTTTATACAGAGAGGAATTGGAACAGTGGAATTTGGTGCTCTTAAATCACACCTTGTTCCCAGTATGGTGCCCATGTTAATTGGCAAATTCACAAAATGATCTAGAACTACCAAGGTTGTTTTTTTGTTTTTCACTTGCTATATTGTGGGATCAGCAGGATAGATAACTCGGCTATGAATAGCCACATACAGTGAACTCATTGTATGACTTTCATTTTTGGAAAGGGAAGATAAATGCAGGGAGTTATAGCCTAGTTACATTTCTGTACTATAAATGTCTCCAATTGGAGTTACTGTAAACATTCAGGACATTTTGCTATTGTTGCTCTGACTTTGCTTTCCAAGGGTGTGAAAGCATGAAGAAGTCAGCACACTGGCCTGGCTGTCTTATGTAAAGTGCATGACTTAAGCTTGACCAGGTTATTTGTCTGGGCCTTTGGCATGCACCAGTGGGTTGTTGGCTAGCTCTGCAAATGCATGTGGGTGTATTTTCATCTCCTCTTAGCAGCCCAGGGAAGGCGTGTTTCAGTACATCGGGTCAGCGTGGCAGAAGTTGATTATGTCTTTTTAAAGGCCATTCTCACTCTCCTTTTTCAGTCGGTTCTACAGCTTGCCATTTTCATAATGCATGACAAAAGCTTGGGTTCTGACATTTTAAAAGCCCTAATTCATGTAACTCCCTGTAATGGACTGTTGAAGGCATGTCCTTTGTTCAAAAATGTTTTTGAAAGCTTTCCCCACGAGAGGCTTTGTTTCTTGAACACATTTATTGTGAAAGCAACTCACCTCCATAACTCACCGACGGAAGATTCTTAATGACAGCAACTCACCTACATAACTCACCGACTGAAGAGTCTTAATGACAGCAACTCACCTCCATAACTCACCGACTGAAGATTCTTTATGACAGCAGCTGCAGTAATGGAAGCTCTGCTCTTAATTAACAGGTTCAAAAAACTGTTCAGTGTTCAAATCAATAAAAGAGGCATATTTCTCACAATATCTCTGTCTCACACAACACCTCTCTCTCTCTCTCTCTCTCTCTCTCTCTCTCTCTCTCTCTGTCTTTGGCCTTGCACATCTGGCTCCGGCCCTTCCTGGCGGATGAGCTCATTAGTTTCCTCATCAGCTCTTAGTCGGAGTAATGAAGAGCACTCAGTCCCTCCACTGTCGCCAAGTTAAGCTGTCATTTGCAGAGGAGCCCTTCATGTGAGGGAGGTATGATGTTTCAGCGAGCGCTCTGGGGAGTATCTCTCGATAGCTACAGCATATCACACCCCCTTCCTCCTCCTGCCATACCTCCCCATGTCTAATTACACTCGGCCAGATAAGGCTTACTCCATGTCATAAATATTTGATTGCGCTCAATTGAACAGCATGTGATAGCATCTCCAGGAACTCTCCTAGTAGCTCTCACCAATGCAGATTTGTTTTCAAACCATTACTCAAATGGATGGATCCACCCATTTGAGAGGAAAGGAGAAGACTGAAATAGAGATAGCAGTTTTTTTTAGGTATTTAATGTAAACAATTTTGTTATTATTGCTCTGTTCAACTCTGTTTGGACGACTTAAGTTTTCTTTTAGATTAAGTGTACTTTTGGATCAGCTCTAGATTAGCCATCTGGTAATTCTGATGAATGACAGAAAAGCCAGTCCAATTATTGGTCCATTTTGGGGTCAGTCTGGCAGTCTCCAAAACAAATAAAATCCATGCAAAGAGAATG
Source organism: Clupea harengus (assembly GCF_900700415.2). Lineage (NCBI taxonomy): Eukaryota > Metazoa > Chordata > Actinopteri > Clupeiformes > Clupeidae > Clupea > Clupea harengus. The sequence continues at coordinate 19,443,581 of NC_045152.1, forward strand.
TGCAAATGAGCTAATATTGGCTGGGCCACTTTCACAGGAGGTGGTGGGCTGAGCTTCCACCTCAGGCCGGGCATCAGGTGCTTCACCAGAACACACAGGCGCAGACAGGAGAGTCAGCACAGGAAATTACTTTATTGTAGGCTGTCAGAACCGTGACAAAAACTCTCCAACTCCACTCACCAGGCCTCGCCACAAACATTACCTGCAGGCACCTGAAATAATGATGTCTCCATTGCTTTCACCTGGGCTAAATGTCTAACACTGCCTGAACAGTATGATTGCTGACGAGAGCCCAGATAAGGCCAGTAAATATGAAGACCAACTCCAGCCTCTCTCCATGATTGTTTTTAGGTTTGAGCAGCCTCCTCTAAAATACTCATATCCCATATCCAGACGCTTAGTTCCCAGAATATTATAATAGTCATAATATAATATTGGGTGGGGAAATACAGCAAATATGAGTTAGCACAGATGATTGCACATTTCTACGTTATTTGTGTCATTGTAAAATGAAACCCTGATAAAACTTAGTGAGGCATTGAATAATTGTCTAAATATTACATCTTTGGACCTCTTTTTGTTGTTTTGTTTGTTGTCTTATTTGATTTATAACACATACTGTATAACACAAGATATTCAGAAGATGCCAGATTTATTTCCTCTTTAGATTGCTTGAGTTACAATCTGTGCTGTTGTCAAATAGGTTGCTCTTTGATAATACAATATCGATTTCACATGACAGACGCCTGATCCTTATCATGCCTGTCCAAACCACGGAGGTATTCCAAAGACCTTGAGAGAGTGAAGAGGTACCTCCCCCATTTTCATGTCAATGGGCAATGGTACGCTAGCTCCTTCAGCCAAAGATATATGAGATAGACCGCCACCATCTTTAAAAATGTTGTTCCATGGGTGCTCACTTCTGGCACCATTTATACGAACAAGTTAGGCACTAAAACAGATGACCACAGGCATTAAAAAATAGTGTTGTCTCTACGGATTGGTGGATGTTCCTGCCTTGAAAAACTGCTTGTGATGACAGTTGAATAGTTCGCTTGCACATTTATGTCCGTGGCTTGCTGGTAGGGTAACATTTTGCAAAGTACTTAAAGTACACACCCAAAGTGTAATATTTGAGCAAAGCAATTAAAGTATACACCCAATGTGTAACATTTGCAGCACATTATCTTTCTGATGGCAAGCTAATTAAATCACACCAACTCAAAGAAAACAACTCACTGATAGAAGCACACCATTAGGCTACATGCAGGTGAACTGCAGTCAGAGCAATTAACAGTAAACGATTAACATTAACGCATGACAGCATAGGACAGAATTTCTGTCCTGGAATCAATACAATCTGACAGAGAACTGCTGAAGGGTTAGCACTTCTATTATAGCACAGAAGAAGCATGGACTGTTGCATAGGTCTTACAGTAATTACAAAAATGAGAAAGACTTATTTATTATGGACAGAAGACAACAATAACAATATTACTGCAATAGGTGCTAATGTAGGATGTTGTCTAACTTCCACTTAGAGATGCTAAAATGAATTTCTTCATTTGCCCTCAAAATCATGTTATCCACCTGTATTACGCATCTAAAGCATCTCCTCCAATTTAACAAACCCACTTGAAACCATCTAACATTTTCGACAGACCAAGAGCAATATAATTGGTTTTGTAATTGCTTTATTTAGTCATAAAAACACACACTTTTCAGTTGTAATGTGTGGAGGCTCCGTCTTTTGGCCACAAAATTGCCTCCAGTGGTTCAAACCAGAAAAAAAACCTACCAGATGCTGACTAGCGGAAGCTAACCCTCCACATCATGAGCCCCTGATGTATGCAGCGTGTTTGGGAGCTTCTAGAAGCCTGTGTTGACTTCACTGTTATCAGAATCTATGGGGAGAAATGACATCCAGGGCTCAGTCCACAGACTATGATCTCAGGTTTGATATCACAGAGTTTCTGATATGGTCATCTGTCTGGGCAGCAAATCAGTGTGGAGTAAATAAGACTATGGTCTGTGCGTCAGTGGCCGGTGGTGTATGAGGAGGGTGGGGGTGGGGTAGAAGTTATTACCTGATCAATCATAGGTAGTAGGATTGAGGGTGTGGACATGGGGCATTATGATTTTATACATTACACCAGAATCTCTATGGGTATGCAGTCTTCACTGATTGAAATCCTATAGCATGAATTTATCTGAATGAACACACTGATAGATTTAACTGAAACAAAACACCTTACACATACTCTGTTCATGAATTTTTCATGACTGTCAGCCCTCTTAAATTGTATATTCGCCCGACTGTTAAGACTAGATTATGAACCAAATCAAGTTTCCATCAAGAACTGAAATGTATCATCTTCTAATCTCTTAATATTTAACAATTAAGAACCCTAAATCTAATGTATGACCATAGAACTTCTCACGCACTCATATGTGAGTTCAGATAGGAAAACTAAAACATGGCATATCTATAATTAGCTACAGCTCTTTCAGTTACAGCAACATTGCACTGAATCTTAAATATGAACTATATTACATATTTATGCCTCAGAATGGGGTGGCCAGCTCGGCATCATCGGTATTGGATTAGTTGGAGTCTAATCCCCACATACCTCAGATCACAAGACAATCTGAGGGGATGATCATGTGAGACAGCTTGAAGCAAGGACATGTCCTCTGATTGTCTGGAGGGGTCAAGCAGGCCAACAACCTGCCTGATTACCATTTGGTGAGAGCAAGGCCTAACCAAGAATCAAAAGCAGATTAGAGATGGAACCACTTCTGACCACCTCTTAGCCCACTGTGTCCAATATGACATCACAGAATGATTTTTTTTCCTTAGTGATTTTTATTTAGTGTTAGTTAAGTTAAGTTAGTTTAGAAGTTAGAAGTACGTTAAGAAGACAAGAACCCACACTATACAAAGCCTCAGTGACACATAGGCTTGACCAGGCAATGATGTACAATGAAGACAACCACCTAACTACTGCTGACTGAAGGCTTGATGGTAATAATAGCTGAACAGCATCAAAGTGCCTCTTTTAGCAGCTGTGTGCAGAGAGAGCCTCCAGAGCCCGACCAGCCCAGTGGGGCCGAACGCTTGACAACCCGAATGAGTCATCAGGATGTACACGCCAACTCTTGTACCTGCCTTAAAGACAGCCTTGTCTCTCAGAAATAAATATGCCCCCTTCCAATCCAGCAGCCCCCAGAGAAGCTGTAAGGAGACTGATGTTATGAATGCAGCCCCATCAGTCTTTCACTGTGTCTTGTCTTCATAACATTTTCTGATTGGATATTCCAGAGATATTCTCCTCCTTATAAGTGTTCTATAGTCAGCTACCCCCCCCCCCCCCTCTTCCCCCCCACAGACACACATACACACACTCACTCACACACACACCCCGGTCTCCTGCGGTCGCTTCGCCTGTCAGCAGGGCTGGGGTGGGCTTGTTTCTGCCGCTGTGAGTGCCATAGCTGCGCTCAAGTCGTGAAATATTCAATACGTCTGATTGCACACAATACAGGAGCAAGAAAGAGCAGATCAGCTCACACAAACACCCTTACCCTATTGCCCCTCTCTCAGAACGACACCTGAGCCACAGTTTCCCCCCATGCACCATACTCACCCTTCATGTTGACTCACTATTCGCCTCTCCTGCAATTTGCTCCTTTAACTGAGTATGTGTCTTGTGTCATATGTGATAACGGATAATATGCTATCGACGCTAAAGCACCGTCTGCGTTTGTGCAGTGCATCACTTGCGAGGAAATGTATGAGCAACCAAAGCATATTTAAAGAACATAAATCAGGAAGCAATGCGGTATTGTGCTTACCATCACATTATGGAATATCCATTGCATGCGGCAATATTGTGTCTCCATACAATTTATACTGCGGGGACAATGTTTCGTTTAATGTATTGATGTCCTTAGCTACAAATGTCACACAGCAAGCCTTTTTTTATGTGTTGCTAACGATTACATATCTTAGGTATGCATTTTCTGTACATCTAGATTTACACTAGGCAGTTCCCTCTCTGCTCTGCAGTAAATTGTTTCACTTGATTATAGGCCAGCCCTGTCCAGTTTAAGTAACAGCTTGTCCTGGTGTGCTGACGTAAAGCTTTTAAAGGACATTAGAGGCGTTGTGCTGTGAATTATATGTATCTGAGGTCTTTAACTGACGCTCGTGAGCCGAATGTGGTGTAGAGCGGGCAGACCCTCTCAGGGTTGTCGGTGGCCCATGGATCATTGCTGATTCAGGATTCATCTCTCTCCATCTTGCGGCGCTCCACATTAGCGGCTGCTTTCGACACTGCTGATCACACTTTTTGTGCTGAGCAGGCAGCGAAGGGGGGGGGGGGGGGGGGGGGGGTAGTGAGGGGGGGAAAGTTGTGCAGGGATTACGGAGTTGATGCCACTGGAGTGTCGGGAAGGATGGGGAAGGGCTCTGGAGTGTATGGGAAAACAGCTTGTGGAAATGAGCCAACATTCATCACCAATATGGTGTCACATATGGGCTGGCCCACGCTGGAGGTCTGTGTGCATCCAATTTGTTCATCTTCAGGAGTGACAGCGTGACAGACGCTCCTCAAGTTTGGATTTCTACACTAACAGAAAAAAAAAGATTTTAAAAACTTTGAACTGATGTTAGATCTGGCATTAGGGAGCCCTACTTCTTTTATTGCTCTCGAGTGAAGACTTCCAATTTCATCAAGATTGTGGCATGTTTTATTGAATGTATCTGTACAGAACACAGAACCTGCACAGAACCGTATTCCTCTTATACTGCTATACCTCTCATCCCAATAAACTCCTGAACTGTAATTGTGCGACAAAATCAGTGTTCTGTTACAGACAACAATGACCTTTCATTAAACAGAAATGACAACTTTAAATGTCCATCTCTAATAACATAGACGCATTTTAAAACACTGTTTTGTGTTTTGTGCACCCTAGTCTACAGCTTGCCCTAGTCATGTGGTAGGACACAATTAACGGTGAAAGCAGATAGTCCAACCTGTCTTAGAAAGGGTAATTCAGTAATTACTTAAGTGCAGTTTTGAACAATGGCTAGGATACTTCCACCGACATTAGAAACCAGCCAAATTGGGCTTGAACAGAAATGATGTACCTGATGGAGAAGATCCATTCACACTACATGACAGCATGGTTAGTGCTGTCGGAAGAGAGGAGCTGTTTTCCTGGCTGCATACTGATCAGTCTCTCTCTGTGGTTCGGCCACCTGGAAGATGACCAGAGTCCCAGATCAAACAGGCTGCAGCGGCGAATGCTGCCAAGGTAATCTTTGCTTTAATGAGAAGGATCACAACAGGTCAGAAGAGAAAAAAGGAGGATTTTTTCCCCCTCCACTTCAAAAACACTACCCTCCTTGGCACAAGTCCTCAAAGGAACAAATAAGAAAAATAAGACAGAAGGATGAAGATCATTTCAGGGGAATGTAATGTGTGTTCAGCATTTACATCGAGTCATTTGGCATATGCTTTTTATCCATTGAGGGTTACAGTGCTTTGAACACCTAATTACACTCTCTGGGTATTGATCCCATGGCTTTGGCATGGCTCCAACAACTCTGTTCAAAGCAATGAGCAACAGAATAACTTCCAAAAGATTGTTTTAATGTACAGGTTCTACAGCCAAGCTGAGGTGAATCAGTATCGTATCAGATCTCAACTGTGGTAGTAGTTTACCACTATAAGAAGCTTTCTGGCACCCGGAAAATTACCTTACTTTTGGGTCAGAGTCATCTAATAATTTTGCTTAAAATAAAAACAACAATATGTGGGTGCCGTAATCTCCATCCCTGATTGTGAATATGATAATTTAATCTCAAGGAACAAGGCCATGCGTATGATAATTTAATTTCAAGATAACATACTTTTGCAGAGGCAAACACAGTACCATCACCATGTTTAAAGTCTCCACACCCTGCAGTTCATCTCGAAACTTACAAAAGTACCCAATACAAAAAAACATCCAGTACACTTTCAGCTTTCTGTGTTTATAATTGATGTTTATCACACTCTTGTGTGTTCAATACATTTCTACAATTTTCACAGATTACAGAGAACACTAAGTTCTCCCACCTACAATAGCACTTATATGACATCGTCCTTGTTACATTGTAAACACACCAGTGCGTAAAGGATAATGCTCTAATTATAGTGTGCAAATTGAGATTCTTTATTCACATATCTCTTAATACTAACCTTAAAACTAGTGTGTATGTGTTAAATAACTGTGTTGTATTGCTCTATACTGCACCTAATTAAGTAGTTACAATGTAATAAGAGCCGTTACATAAATGTATACTTACTTTATGATAATTGCATTGTTATACTGTCTAAGGTCTAACCATATCTAACCCAGAGCGTTTCACACCTTACGCTCACACTCACTGCTCAACATTACTTAGGGATGTATCAGGAAACTGGTCCATGACATGAGCATGAGTTGATTAAACCAGAATTATGACAGGCAAGTTACAAAAGAAGACCTCTTTTATAGCTAGAAAAAAGGAGAGTATTATCAGAAAGCCCACGAGAGTCTTGGCAGCGCCCTATAATTTGCACAAATTGCCTTATTAATCATAGCACACACAAAAGGGAAGTTAAGTACCAGGCTCAAGGTCACAGTGGCCGAGTTTCACTTGGAGTTAGAGACCTTGGCTGATGAGGACAGCCAGATCTCTCATTCTGACAGCCACAGTGCAGTGGTAGAGGGCCTCTGATGAGGACAGCCAGATCTCTCACTCTGACAGCCACAGTGCAGTCATAGAGGGCCTCTGCTCATACATTAGTCCAACACGTGCACATGGGAAGCTAATAGCCCCAGTCAACGGCAGTAATATGAGCACAGAAAAGATTGAATTTATATGAACGGCATGTAGTCTAACATAATGGATAGTACCTATCAGTTATATTGCATAATATGTGCCATCACATGAAAGTAGGCTATACATTATGCAATATAGACAGATATCTTTTATTTAGTAGCATTGTGTGCCATAAAAAATATTATCTGTAACAAGTGAACATGATTTTCCTTACATGATTCTACTTTTAAATGTGTAGTTATAACATTGTGTTTTGTACCCATCAAGCATCCATTATATGAAGTGTATTGCCTTAAGAAAAGAAGGGCTTGCTTTCACCTCTCTTTCATCTGATCGTAAGTCACAATTGCCACTCTGAAACAATAACGCTGTGATTTACTGATGGAAAGCAAGGCCAGTGATACGATTTATGTTGACTCTATTCTTTATTGTAAGCGTTTTCTATTTTGTAGCATGATAACATATATAATGTGTGCATGATCTTCTATCTGCGCTCCTGAATGGAGGCTATAGAAACCTCACTGACCTTATTACAATAATCCACAGCATTTCACTTCTGTGTGATTGTAATCCAAGATGAGTACTTGATCCACATGTAAGATTATTCTTGTTCTACTGAGCCATATCTCCAGTGAAATCATTTCTTCTCAAATTAGTTCAGTGTGTTGTACATTGCTTCTAGCACGGACAATGGAGGATACTCACAAAAAGTGGTGCCAAGCCACATATCTGCTTGTTAAAAAGCAGGATTTGTTTCAAATTGAAGAATCATGCACCTCTCAATATTAATAACTCCTGTAGTTCCTGTAACTCCTGTGTACACATCCTGTTCATGTGTGTGGCGAAAAGTGAATTGAACAGAACTGTTCTGGAATGCCCAAAAATACTATACTGTTCTTCACCATATTCAGCCATTTTCACCATACATGATGTCAAACTACTAACTACCAGCTGATCCTTTTCTCATATGCTTTCCACTCCATCTCTCCCTCAGCCCTCCATTTGGCTGTGCCAGGTCAGACAGCTTGTGCTCACCAGTGACACGGTCATGTCTCTATCGCTCAGCAGGTAAAGCAGCGTCTCCAGCAGCACCTCCAAGGCCACGGCTCCAGCGTCCCCCGCAGGCACGACCACTTGCAAACAAATATGTGCATTCACTGTGCCATGTCTTCAGATATGTCTGCAAACAGAAGAGCACAGGAATGCAAATGTAGCAGCATTAGCTCGTTTGTATTGTTGTTGTGCGGGGGGCTAAATAAAGCTAACCTACATACAGTGGGATTTTATTCATGCCACGTCTTTGGGTACATTAGCACACAGGGCTGCTGTGCGGAGGGCGACAGGGCTCCAGCGCTGGCCGGGGCCACAGGTTAATGCCAGCCTGTCCTTCCCCTCAGCAAGTCTAAAAATGGAGCTAATTTTTATGCTCTTGACATACTGTAAAGAGACAGGCCAAAGTGGCAGTCAGATTTGTGTCATAGGAGTTTGTTTGGTTTATCTTCTGAGTGAAAGGCTGTTTGCGTCTTGAAATATAGTTTTTAATGTATATACACCATTAAATTAAAAAAATAATGTGAATAACCTGGCTATGTCTATGAGCAGAATATAATAAAATGTGTAAATATGTGTGTTGGTGTGTGTGTGTGTGTGTGTGTGTCTGTGAATGTCTCTTCTATGAATATCTATACTGCATAGGTGATCAGCTTGAGACTGTTTCGCCTGCTTTAGCAACTGCTTGCAACGCACTACATGATGTAGCTGCAGATTTAGTAATTGGCACAGCAGCGGTGACAGACGTGCCATTACTCTGGCTCTAATTAGGCACATTGAAGCGTGCCATGATTAAATGCTCAGCACTGACCCTTCTTATAATATATATGATAATGTACAGTTATACCATTTACTGGGAGCATCGCAAAATGAAAGCATTCTGCCGGCATCAATCAATGCCACAAGTGATCCACGTTAATGAATTCCTACACCAATTTCAGACCCATGATAGCTTGACATAGGGGGCACTAATCTTGTGGGTTTGTCAGAGAGATGCTTTAATTACTAACTTTGGGAAGCTGAAGTTTCAGCGAGATGATGATGCACCAGGAGTATGCATCTCATCCATCAGGGATGGATGGTAATACGCTTGACGAGTTGATTAATGTGGGGGTACTTCATACCGTGTGATTAGTTAGGCGAGATCCACACACCAAAGTCAGGTCCTCCATGAAGTAAGTTTCTGAACATTCACAGGCATAGGTCTGGTGCATTAAGGCTCTGTTGTTATTTGTGTCCCTTGTGAAAACACATTAGATGGATTTGTTGGAGAGGGAACAGTGGACGCATACTGACAGCCTCTTCTATGCTTCTATCTCAGGATAAACAGTAACAGAACCTTCATGTGCACATAGAATCTGCCAGTGTGTTCACAGATGTCCGTCTCTGATTCCAACAGGAAGACCCAAACATTCTTAGCTTTGATTAATTAGATCATCCCGGGTCTGTGGTACAGTGAAGACAAATACAAAAATAAGCATTGACCCTAGTGGTGAAAAATGTCTTGACATTCAAGATTGATCTGAGCAATACATAACTGAAGAAGGTGAAAAAGACAGTTGTTCGTAAAAAAACATAATAATACAAAAATTATAATAATAAAAGATAAAAGATGTTTGTTACAAAACCATTTGTAAAATAAAAGAATGATAAAATGATATATCTCATATCCTCCTCCAAAAGCATGAAAATAGGAGAGTGTCTTCTATCCTAAATGGATTTGTTCATTAACATAGACCTGGTAATGCTCTAATGCCTTTAAGCACCGAGGGCAGTCAGCTCGCTGGCCTCTCGTTAAATGATAAGGGCTTCAGGCCTGTGCTCGTGGTGAATCCTCTGACCCTGATAATTCCAGGTCATGTCCAGTGTTTCCACACATCTGCTAACTCTGGAGGGCTTTCAACTGTGGGGTCAGCCTGCTCTCCCACTCCAGCCCAGCTCAGGCCTTTAAGCGCACAGAAGCCATTTAAATCTACATAATGCAGAATGGATATGTCTATCTTCTAGTGGAAGACACAATGAATGCTAATGTTTAGGAGTCTGCTGACGATTTTGATTATTCATTCTCATTGTGCATCAGGTAACCCTTACGGTTTTTCCTGGTTGCTTACACGCTATAATCGGTTCCCTCAGCAAGGAAACCTATAGCATCACCTCCATTCTCTAAAAAAAAAATGGACTCCTCCCATAACTGTCCATCCAAACCAAGATGATCTGCCACACACCCCTCTTTGCCTGTACATACATGGAATGCCAAACGGTATCCTGTCAGGGAGTCACAGTGACACCAGATCTTAATACCCCATCTGACAGGTTTCTAAGGCATATACTATTTTCACGGTAACCTGCCGTCAAATTTAATCATAGCTTCATGTACTGAGAGATTTTTTCTATCGCCATTTTTCCATTTTGGGAAGTTTTCCTGGAGGACACACATTAAAGGTCAAATTTGGTGAAGCTTGTCATCAAAGTCTGCTGTCCCTGGGTTTGAACAATGTAGGGATCTCCTCATACTTTGGCATGGTGTCTGCCACTTAGGACACTTGTGAGCCCAGATCAGATGACCAATAGTCAAGATAAGAGGGTAAACTATGGATACCCATGAGGATGTTTATTCCAACAAACACCTTCATCTCCTCCACAAATGTACTGCACCAAGGGGCATAGAGGTTGGTGTAAATGTACTGCACCAAGAGGCATAGAGGTTGGTGTTTTCCACCAAATTAGCCAAAAAGCCCTAAAGTGCTGCTAAAGTGTTCTGTGGACCTGACTCACCAGGATATGGTTGCAGGGTAGGATCAAATGCATCTCTGACCCAAGAGAATGACTGGTTGGCCCTCTGCTGTGCTGAGAATCTGCCCTGCCCCCACCCTCTCCCCTTCATTCTTCCTCTGCTGCTTCCAAGTCTCCCCCCTCTCTCCTCCGGCCTACTGAAGCTTCCCTGCGCTCATCAGGCCTCTCGTTATTCCTCTCCACCGCCATGTTCTCCTGAGTTTTTCCCTCACTCGCTTCACTACTCTCCGATGAGCTGAAACATCCAACATTCTGACATATAGAAGCATCAAAAATGTTCCCATAATTGTGAGCCATCACAATGGAAGCCATCAGTGTTTCCTTCATTTCACACAATCCCCATAGAAGGCAATTGTTTGCTGACACATCACCTACTGAATATCCCAGTATGACGCTGACAATTGATTATTGATCAATATGAGATTTAATTATATTCTAAAAGGTTCTTGCTCTTGAGTGTTTCTTTAGCTACTGTTACCATAAGCTTACAGCTCAACAAAGAATGGAGAGGATATGAATAACAATTTTTTTTCGGACAAACTGACTTTTTCACAGCAGATTACCCGCATCGTCATTGTTTGTTCACGTAAATAGCTCTCATCCTGTGAGAACAGACGTGGGTGCTTCGTAGTTCTCAAAAGTCACAAAGTCACTGTCATTTCCATAAGTGAGGTAACGTTAACATTACTTTTGTAGAACGTCCCACAAAGACCAAGAATTAATTGTGGCATGGGTTTACTGTTAATTACGATCCGTTTAAATTGTATTGATCTAGCTGTCTTATCACTTTAGAGAGTGATGATGCTGGTGCTTGCTGTAAACCAACCAACAGTTCTCAGAGACAGCCATATAAAGATGATATGGGAGAGTTAGCTAGTCAGAACAAGGAGGAGGCTCATAATACTTTTTAAGTTTTCTTATTTCGACATTTCTTACATCAACATGATCATCACCGTCATCCAAACATGCTGGGCCGTCATCATTGGTGCCCATAAATACTGTCTCATCCAGTGAGAACAGACATAAATCCTGTCTCATCCAGTGAGAACAGACATAAATACTGTCTCATCCAGTGACAACAGACATAAATACTGTCTCATCCAGTGAGAACAGACATAAATCCTGTCTCATCCAGTGGAAACAGACATAAATCCTGTCTCATCCAGTGAGAACAGACATAAATACTATCTCATCCATTGGAAACAGACATAAATCCTGTCTCAACCAGTGAGAACAGACATAAATAAATGTATGGTGTTTATATATTCACAAGCATGGTATGATTTCATGAATTAATGTTATATTATAAAATATGTGTCTTTAAAAACTACAGTACACTTGCCTTTAAATCTTTATGTAACATTTTTGAAATTCAAATGGTCCTCTTTCACCTGTTGAAGTGTTTAAATAATTCAACCTTTTGCTACTTGGGGTGCTTTGCGCATTCTGCTTGGACCCCGATGATCACCGATTGATGATCACTGTCATTTTAAGAATGTGGGTAGTTTTGAGAAAATGGAACAGGAACTGTAAAATGTGTGGTCTAGGAATGCTGCTGTGTGTGGAGTGGCTAAGCCCCACTGTATTCATTGAGGGATTAATGGTATGATCAGGCATGCTCTATCTCTTCTCTATCTCCATCTCTGCTCTATCTCTTCCTCTCATCATACGTACCTAAGTGAAGCTCGGTGGGGTCAAACTAGCCTGACAGATGTTGTTCAAATCCCCAATGGAAATCAAATCAGGGCTGCAACTTGCCGTCAGATGGTGGAGCTCGCGGTGGGGAGCGGTGCAGTTGCGTCACACTGCTTCCCTATACATGTGGCTGACCTCACCAAGCCTCCAGTCAGTGTCAGTTAAAATGCATTTTCACATTCAGCTCAGCTGTGTCATGTCATGGAGGAACAGCAGGCCCCTTTAGGGAGACCCTTGTTCAATGTGTGTTCAGAAGTTCTTCTTCTTAATGACCCATTCTTTTTTTTCAATCAACAATGATCTGAACTAATTGGAAGATATCACTCTTGGTCGCTGTTGGTGCACATTGGTGTGTGGGTGTATTTAAGTGTGTGCATTTGCGTTTGTCTGTATGTGTGTGTGTGTGTGTGTGTGTGTGTGTGTGTGTGTGTGTGTGTGCGAGAGAGACAGAGTGAGTGTGTGTGTGTGTGTGTGTGTGTGTGTGTGGGAGAGAGACAGAGTGAGTATGTGTGTGGGTGAGAGCGGTAGAATCAGAGAGTTGTATATATATATATCTGAGTGTGTATCTTTAGGGAGTTTTTGCCGTAGGGTCTTGTCCAAGAGCAGGCAGTAAAATGAACAATCCTCCTTTCTTCCTACTCAGCTATCCTCATTCAAACCCTGCAGTACCTCACAACTTATTTTTCTCTGAATAAGAAGCCGTTCAGAAGCAGTCTTCAGGAAAGACAATAAAGCTCTCCTATTGTGCACCAGTAAAAAGCCTGGTCTGACATTCCCTCAACATTATCATCATGAAATGAAGATTTAGATTATAGTGGAATCTTTTCACCAACTTTTCATGTAAAATAGTTTTCCCTGCAGTCTAGACCTGTCGTCAGTGTAAACTATGTCTGAAGCTGGAGAAAGGTAGGAGTATAAGAGAGTTAAAGAGTAAGATAAGAGATAAGAGTATTTCTAAAAGGCATCATTTACCCTCCCTCCAAGGACCATTGGGTATGGCAGCTCACACCTCCCCACCACTCCTATGCCAAGGTCAGCCATGCACAGATGAGCGTGTAGCTGGGTGATCCATCCATCTGATGACCACACCTCAAGGTGAACACTAAGGCTGAGGTTCATCACAGTCAGCATGTCTTTAGCTAGCACCTGAATGGCTGGCATTGCTTCTACTGTAAAAACTAGCTCGTGTTTTTTATTGTTGTTGTTGTTGTTTGGTTTTAATAGCCCTGTCTTCCATTATCTCCCTCCCTCAGCCCCCCCCCCCCCCCCCCCCTGCTGTTCCCGCCCTGCTCTCGATGGGCCTGAATTCTCTGCTCCATTGCCTCTGATGACCTGTAATCCATGCTTATTAAACCAGGTGCCTGAGCCCGCACCGGTGCGGCTGCAAAAGAGCCCTAATGGAGGCAGTCGGCGGGCGGCCCCTACCTCTCACGCTGACACCCCCTCCACTTTATGGGACACGCTACATTAGGACCTTAATTTAAGGGGTTGTGCATCACCCGGCGGGTTCAAAAAGGATTCTTATCTTCTTCTCCTTCGTTTTTTCCCACTCTGTAGTTTTTCAGAGCGCCGCTTGAGAAGGGTTGTGGGTCTGGTGGACAAAAACAAAAAAAGCTGAGCAAGCCGTTAAGGTAATGTTCTTGTTTTCTTATTGTCAGAGAGATAAAAAGGCCAGTGCATGTTGGATGGCTGATGTTACCAGGAGCTGAAAAAGCGCATACACTTGGAGTTGAAGGTCCGGCAATGGAGGGTGACTGGATTGTCAGTGGCACAGAAGACGAAGATGACACTTATGAGAGGTTAAATGTCAATAAATCGAAAGAAAGCCACTTGACAGTGACCTCTGTACTCAGTAACCTGTACAAAATGTGCTGTAGCATGAAGGGGAAGTCAAACGGTTATATCCAGTAATGGATGAGTGATCTGACACAAACATCATCAGATCATCAAAGACCACGTATATAGTTTGTTATATTTTTGCACATTCTGTCTCAACTCTGCTAGCATTGTTGTCATGTGCCAAGTAACAGTGACTCTTTGTAATGAGTTCATATTGCTATGAAAGACATGTGCCAAGTAACAGTAACTCTGTGTAATGAGTTCATATTGCTATGAAAGACATGTCCTGAAAAGCACACTGCACAGGAGATCCCAATACAAATCACAGTTAGTAATACATCCTGTTCATAATGATGCTGTTTGTGTGTGATGATGGAGATGAGCCACTGGGGGAGGGGTAGCAATCTCATGCTCTGGTCTCAGGCAGCACTCTAATGATCCTCTCCCCCTCTCAGAGGCTTTCTCTTTCTCTCTCTCTCTCTCTCTTTCTCTCTCTTTCTCTCCCCCTCTCAGAGGCGTTCTCTCTCCCTCCATCTCTTCCAGTCTCTCTCTAAATCATTCACCTTGGCTCACTCTCCTAGTGCTCCCTCTCTGCTTCTTAGACATTCATGACCACATATCTCCGATTGACCAACATCACACCCTGCCCGCGGCTGGTAATTACACCGACATTTCCAAAAAACAGCAACTTGAAACAGGAGGTCCCATCATCTGCAATGAACACCACAAGGCAAAATATTATGTCTGACATGTCCAATCTGTTTAACTTTATGCATGTTTTAATTGGCACCACTGAGATACACACTCTGTTATGTTTGACTGTGTTGACTGTTTTTATGCATACATTTAGTTCAGGTTTGCTTAGCGGTGGAGACCAAAATAAGAGCAATCAAATGTTCTATAACAGTCCATGTAAGAGACCTTCAATTCAAGTTATTAGGGTGATGAAATGGGCCAGAAAATAATTAACAAGAAATGAGAAATAAGAAATAAGAAATAAAATGTGGTAGGAATTAGAAGCATGCTATAGCCCTACAGCTTCAAGCCTGGTCTGAAAGCACACATACAGAGAGCTTAAGTCAATCACAAACACCAGGGACTTAAACATGGGTGCCCTCTCAGTCGGTTCAATCAATTGGTTATTATCCAGAGCAATAGGTATGCCGACATACAATCATTCCTCTTTCCTCCTCATTGCCTTGTGCCTTGGTCCAGGTAGACAGAAGAGAATCCATGGGCGCATCGACCCATAGTCTATCATCCTTTTGGGCACTCACAGTGCTGTGCAGTGCTAGTGTGGCTGTGCTTTTCTCATTTTCTTAACATAGGGTCTTCAGAAGTGAATCGTAGTGCAATATTTTGAGAATGTACATTATATACATCATGATATTCCACAGACTTAAAATCCAGCTGACACACTCATCTAGAATGTCCTGTCTGATATGTCATGCTCAGTAGTATAGTCAGCCTTTTTTGCAGATCAACTGATAGTGTACTCTACTGTGTGTCTCCCATAAGGACTCACCATCTCTTATATGGAGCTAACACTTTAAGTTTGACATTGAAGAAAAAAAAAATAAGCATTGATAAAAAAACTAAAGTTATAAATAGAACATTGGCACTGAAACACCTGTATTGAAATCAACTCTGGGAACTGAAAAGATGTTTTGATGTTTTTTGTTTATTCTGGTGTGCTTTTTCAAATACATTTGTTTCTTTGTTTACACTGCAAGTCTTTCTTCGTTGTCAGTACTTTTCAATGTCAACTTACTGTCTCTGTTTTAGCGTGGAAGGGGAGGAGTTTGATGGTTGGGACAAGAAATACATTATTTGCATAGAACTAGTGGGTAACACATCTCTGAACTGAATTAAAAAAGCACCAAACAAACATCAGAATAAACACAAATACATCAAAACACCTTTTCAGTGCCCAACGTTTATTTGAATACAGGTCTTTCAATGTATTCTGTTTTTATTTTTTGAGTTTTTTTTTAATCAATGCCGATTTTTTTTTAGCTCCATACTCCTAGAGATTGCATGCAATGGGATACATCTTCCCAGAGTTCCTCAGATGGATAAAAGAAACACAAACACACACACACACACACACAGACACACACACACACACACACACACACACACACACATACACACACACACACACACACACACACACACACACACACACACACCTATCCTGGTGCAGGAGTGTTTGTGCTTAGTGTGAACATTTGGACACAGACAGTATGATTATTTAAGAGCGTTCACCTTTTCAAAACACAAGACCCGATGTCTAACTATTGACATTTGTGAGGTAATTTGAGAGCACACAATCTGAGGTAAACAGGCAAACAAACCTTTTCAATATTTTCTGAGTCACTGTCTTGTGAGATTTGGTGAAGCAGGGAGTTATTGGAGATATATTTTCCTATGTGAATTGATCAGATCATTATCAGGAAAATGTGCAGTGCACAAAAATAATTTAGAAGAGAAACCAAGGCCCCAGTTGTATGTGTAGAGCATGATGTCCTGCATAGTCAACCAGTTTCAGATCATATACGCATTGTGTGACGTTAAGTTTAGCCCACGGAGAAGGAGATTGCAGGACGTTTCCATAAGGTAAATGGCACACGACTGTGTGGTTCACAGACCTTTTGCACTGGACCCTTACAAGCTCCTGAAGCTCAACTGATAGAGCAAGGTGGAAACAAACAGGTTAATAAAGCTCAATACATAGGAAGCACACATACTGATAAAAATGTATATCTGCATTGTCCTTTAAGTGGCCTTGAATAATATGGTCTGCTATGATTAAAAGTAGGAGCATATCCTAATATTATCTACGAGATTATGCATGTGCAATATCTTACCTGATGTGAAAAGAGACTGTGTTATGTCAGTCATTAAGCTTTGTTCATTAAAATTATGTTGATGTTAAAAGCTATAATTTGTCCCCTATCAATAGTGGCAAACCAGTTGTGGCACGGTGGCTCAGTTGCTTGCACTGCTTGCACTGCCGCCTCACAGCAAGAAGGTCATGGGTTCGATTCCCACATGGGGCGCTGTTGGCTCTGGGGGGCAGGTCCTCCCGAGAGTGCACAGTGCACAGTGGGCTATCTCCCGGGCCTTTCTGTGTGGAGTTTGCATGTTCTCCCCGTGTTCACAAGGGGT
This sequence comes from Clupea harengus, assembly GCF_900700415.2. Lineage (NCBI taxonomy): Eukaryota > Metazoa > Chordata > Actinopteri > Clupeiformes > Clupeidae > Clupea > Clupea harengus. Next base: position 19,461,006 of record NC_045152.1, read on the forward strand.
TTCCTCCAGTAACAACCCCAACAGAAAAAACATGCAAAATAACAGAACACATGTCCATCCCTGATCAAAGATGGACAGCCCACTGCTCCTGGGGGGTCCTTGAGGAAGGACAGTCCAGGATGGGAAAAAGCAGAAACTAAATTCACCGCGATCTCAGGCTTACCTGCGTGTGTGTGTGTGTCCTGTGTCGCCTCCATATATGCACGTGTGTGTTCCAGTGTGTCGTGTGTGCCCTTAAAAACCTGACAAAGGTCTTAATTATTATTAAACCCACAAAATGCATTTGTAATCCCATTTGGTAACACTTTATGTACTATTTATCTACAGAAACTAGAGATGGTTTGTTGAAATTCAATGGCAGTCTTTCTAATTGTTCACTGAACATCACCTAGACCAACCCCAGGTGATCTGGTAGGATTCATCCGGTCTGCCTATAAGGGGAACATCGGTAGAGTGGGAGACTTGTGCCAGCACACTACATCTGTGGAACAGATACTGAAACTACACCTTACTTTAAACCTAACCTTGACCATAAGTTGTAGTTCAAACTATCAAAAGATAGATTGTTTAGTCTCAGCATCTGTGGACAGTCTATAAGGGACCATCCAAATAAAGTGTGACCATTCATTTGTCCCTGCTTCAGGACATAACTCCTTTTGACTGATTTGTCCTTGATATGCAGGATGGCTACTCAGCAGTTGTTTGTTGTCCCAGAGGCAAGGAGAGCAAGTTAGAGTCATTAACATTGGATTGTAAATCTGTGTAGGCCAAGCCAAAGCCATGGTGCAGACTGCTGATCAGTGGTGGACAGCAACACATTACATTTACTTATAAATAAAACAATTAATTTAATTAAAGTTAATACATTTTTTGAGTATTGGTACTTGAATATTAATATTTATACTCCACTACATTTCAAAGACAAATATTGCACTTTTGACTCCACTACATTTCTATGAAGGTTCCCATTACTCATTACTTGGAAGCGAAGCTTTGAAGTCAGCAGATGAATTTTCTTTTCATTTCCAAAATGTGCTAGGACATGCACTGTATTCACAGGAGGAAAACCAATCACTCCTGTGCTGTCAGTCAAGCCCTCAATGGAAGATGGAGCATTGAAAAATATCTTGTACACAACATTCCTTTCTTCCTTCCTTTTGTTGCATCCTCCATTTGATAACAGTGTGAAGGATGGAGGAATCAAGGACAGATACATGAAAAATGAGATGTGCTTAAAGACATGAGTCATATATTACTGTAAGCGTGACGCAGCAGAAAGGCTAGAGTGGCTAGCTCAGAGTGGTGCAGAGTTTAAAACTTATGAACTTTATTTTGGGAATTTTCCACTTACAGTAATATTTTTGGCAGTGGAAAACCGTAGATAACTTGAAACCGTGGTTACCGAATCAGCGGATATGGGGGTTTTATTCGGTTGTCCTTAAGTGAGTGTGTTACTACGGCCATGTATTTTACTGGCCCATGCTCACACCAGATGCCCTCACATCAATCTAGCCTATGAAAGTAGTGACATTTCACTGAAGGGTACAAGGCAGATAGGAGCCATCTTTTATTTAGATCTGGCCTCACCAGAGAAAGCTCTGCATCCGCAATCACAGCTGTACTGAACCGCAGCTACAATACTCTGCCTCTGTCTCTTAGATACAACACTCACAGCTGTACTGAACCGCAGCTACAATACTCTGCCTCTGTCTCTTAGATACAACACTCACAGCTGTACTGAACCGCAGCTACAATACTCTGCCTCTGTCTCTTAGGTACAACACTCACAGCTGTACTGAACCGCAGCTACAATACTCTGCCTCTGTCTCTTAGATACAACACTCACAGCTGTACTGAACCGCAGCTACAATACTCTGCCTCTGTCTCTTAGGTACAACACTCACAGCTGTACTGAACCGCAGCTACAATACTCTGCCTCTGTCTCTTAGATTCAACACTCACAGCTGTACTGAACCACAGCTACAATACTCTGCCTCTGTCTCTGTCTCTCAGTGACTCCATTTAGTTGAAAATCACCCCCATGCTGTTTTCAGAATTTGGGTGTTTGAAAGCACTGTTCTGCAGGAAGGTTTTTCTTTTACACTCACAGGGGGGTGATCAGATCAGATCAGAACAGGCAGGTTAGCCCAAATCCTTTTGGCTCTGACTGATCAGAGTGCAAGGAAATTAGATGGGAAACTGTGGCGATAATTCATTCATTCAAGTTACAACAACCCAAGCACATCCATAGTCCAAGTTAAAGGTAATCACTGTGTAAGGGAGTTGAAATCCAGAAGAATTTATAAATATACATATAGGGGCAGATTCACTGGGAAAGGCAATAACTACAGACAAAATTGCAACTAGCTATGCCTGTGGAACAACTACAACTAGCTATGCCCGTGGAAGTGGCCTGTTTTTGCTCTGCATCTCATCCTCATACAAATTAAATCAATTACAATTGCATTCATTTGAAAAAGCCCTCTGCCATTTTTAATTACCATCCTGCACATGAGTTAAGTGTTTTATTTTCTCAAATTTGTAATCTTTGCCCAGAATCCTGACAACCACATTTAATCTCTGTACAGTTTTATCTAACTCAGTTTGATGATTGATGTCAGCAAATGGTCCTGGAAATGTGTAGTCACTTTAAAGTCAGTTAAAGTTAATAATGTCATGGCAGCATCTGGCAAAAAACTGATTACTCACAATTACTGAATCAGAAGCCTCGTTCTTTAAAGCTGGCACCCTGTGGTTTTAAAACATGATATAGCTGGAACAGTGCACATCTTGTCATGTGTTAATTATTTGAAGTGAAAGGAGCCTACTCGTTTGGAGACACCTACTCTCAGTCCTACATGCTACAGAGTAGAGCAGATCTCTAGGATCTCAGAAAAGTTATTTTTTGGTGGTGGTAGACAAGAATACTTCCAGCGTTCACTTTCTTCTCCTTCTCTTTTTTTGCAAGATGCTACCAAGTTGTACATTTGGCATTCAAACAGTGACAATTCCATGCTGTGCTTTTTAACATTTCATGTTTCCATTGAACCCTGCATCTTCATCATTAGCATTTTCAGCAGGGGCTTCAACAACATGGTGAAAGCGCTGATGAAAGAAAGTAAAAGAATCCCTCTCCCTCTCTCTTATTTTCACCTTCAACGAGAGCGTAAAAAAAAACGTATTCTTTCAAGAACCTCAGTGGCAATTTCTATGAGTTCTGAGAAAACCCTTGGGGGTGGGAGGCTCCTCCTGGTGAGTCATAGAATATGTGACATGGCAAAGTATCCACACTGACCTTCAACATGACGCTCAACGCTGGCGCACACCAAAGAACCGACAACAAAGACTGACAAGCCTCTCATGTAGAAATGAAGCTGTGTGAAGTCTCAAACAGCCCAACATGAGTGATTTCAGCAGAACTGCGTGGATTTTTCGGGTTGGGAATCGTGATGATGGCTGAGTTCAGAGATAGGCCACAGCTTCATTAAGGCTGCGGTGCTGCATAATCATCCTCCTCTACTGGATGCGAGCGCAACACTTTTCAACTGTCAGGCTGCTGGAAGACAATTAATGGACGTGTTGCAGCGAGGTGAGTCCGACATGAGAGACTCACATTCAAGGCTTTTGCGTGGACATCTTTAAAAATGCATGTTTAAATTAGCATTGACATCAGTACAGAGGAACCCTGAAGGGAGTGTTCAGTGAGCACATAGCCTTCGGCAGAGTTGTGATAGAACACAAGAGGAGCTGAGAGAAAACAGCATGCGTATGAAGTGTACAATAGATATCATTTGCCATATTCCTTCACATTAAAGAGAGCGAGGCAGTGGGGTAATTATTGCAGTGACTTGGTTCATGAATAAAACAACTCTGATTATGAAAGGCTTGAACTCTGGATGTGTCACTGTCATGAATTATCTGACTGCCGTATGTGAAATACTAAGAGCCCACCTTTTTTGGCATATGGATGACATACTTATACTTTTCTTTTTTTACCTGGATGACATACTAATTCTTTTTTGCTGCCTGAATATCTCCAAGACTTTTTTTCTCCATAGTCCTTTATTCTCTTAAAACCCCAATTCGTTTCTCTCAGAATTGAATTGTGCCGTCCTCATGAATAGCTCTGATTGTACGTCACCTTTCCCTCAGAGGGCGAAACCTGTCTTTTATCTCTACCTGCATCATGCAGAAATTCAATGCATTATATCCTTTTTAGATTGCGGTGATGAGCATCCTCAGTGTGAGCATGCTCAGTATGCAGAGGGAGCATGTCATCCTCCTGCCTCGAGCCACAGCAGGTTCACAGGTCCACCTTCAGCAAGAAAATGACTATGCTATTTGTCATGAAGTGGCAGGTCTCCACCACACCACCCTCCCCAGTCAAACACTAATACATTCATATCGAATGAATGAATGAATGAATGAATGAATGAATGAATGAATGAATGATTTATCCTAAACCTGGCAACCATTGACAATTCATCTGTAAATACCAAGTAAATGCAAGTCTATGGTGTTTAAATGAAGCTTCCAAGTGACCAGTGAGCAGCAACAGATCTGTCACCAGCTACAGTAGTGGTCATTCCCCCCTACAGCTCCTCAGTATAAGATGCCATATGGGGGAACGAGAGGTAGCCTGCAGCATGATTGCATATGGCTGCATGACTTGTATTCGCTCAGACCTCAGCACAGGTGAACCAAGTCCACCCAGCTAAGTGATTGTCGTATTTCATGGTGAATTCCAGATGAAATGCCAACTGTTTTTTTTATATACTATATTATAACAGAACTCTGTTTTCTGAAGTTAGTTCAGTTGAAGTTAGTTTCAGGATTTAGCCCAGGGCCTGATGGAATGGGTAGGTGAGTATGGGTGATGGTTTATTCTGCACTCAAAAGAATGATTTGTTGAATGAACGCAATCTAACCATGACACCTATTTCCATAAAGTAAAATGAGTTTGTCTTGATTATGACCTTTGAACATAATGTATGTCTGTTGATGAAATGTAATCAGTTCAATTTACTTGCTTTGCATTGAATCCAAATATTTGTGTTTAGTAAGTAGTCAAATTAACTAGTACACAGTTTGTCAGTCTTACTAGCATTGGTCTGGTTGAATGCATTTCCCAGAATCTACTCTACATATTCTTAAAAATATCACCTTAATCTTTACTGACACTTAATTTTAAACTACAATATATAATTCAGCAACAGTGATATTATATACTATACAAAGGTAACATGTTATTGTGTAATTTATATAGTGAAGGAAACGATGATGCCACACACCATCCAGCAGATGGCTATGCACAACTCAGTTCTCATTAGTATACATTTTAACAATACAAGTTAAAACCGCTTGCCACAAATTTGGGGTGTGCCCTGCAAACATATGCAGCCTTACTCACAATTCAGAAATGTGTTAGTACATCATCTCTCAAGAAATCTAACATTAACATTTTTTGTATCTTATGTATAAGACCTACATATGTCAACTTCACACAAATGTTACCACCTAAAATGCACTAATTCCACAGGATGGAAGGTAGTGTAGTGTGTTGGAATGGCAGTACAACTCCCCACTATCTTTCATAGCAGAGAAGATACAGAGAAAAGCATTCAGTGCTCAACTCTGTCACCTTCAAGTGTGCTGATCGATGCCAGTATGTAGTAATCAAATTTTCATTGAGCACACATACAAACAACTTTAACCGTCCTAAAATCTCCCTTTGATTTTGTTTCTCCATAATGGTAATCCTGACCATACTCCAAAAAAAGAGTCACCTACACAGAAATCACACTCAACATCACATCAACTGTTCTACCTTGTTCACATCTTGAGAAGCCAAACAGTTAAGAGAAGAATTAAACATTAAACATTAGAACAAGATAGTGACGTTTACTCATAATCCCTAGAACCAGGAACTCATCTATGTAACTCACTACTGCAATATACAGGCATTAATGGCTCAATATGTTGTAAAGTTAACATGCAATCATTTAACTTAACATCAATTCAATTCAATTCAATTTTATTTATATAGCATCAACCTTACAATAAACTTGTTTCAACATAGGGTTAACTTCATGTTTCAACACTAAATGAATTAATGATGTCCACCATTACTTGTCTCTGGTTAGGTCAGGTGTTTACAAGTCAGGTGCTCATATTCAGTTTATGGCCATACTAGATTATTTGAGTCACTCTAAATTAACGAGTAAATTGTGTTTAGTTCTCTGCTGAAATAATTAAAACTTGATTTGCACTTCTGAATGTTTAGCACATATTTAAGTGAACTAATTTATTTACTTTGAAGTTAGTATTAGGTTTTAAAGCATGACAAATCACCTAAGACTGTCACATTCACAGAGCAAGAGGTTGATAAGGCAAAACATTCCTCGTCATCTGCAAAATTACCACCAAAAGAGAAATGTCCTAATATCTTAATTAAAATGAGTAAACCATTTCCTGGCGTTTCCATTTGAAAGGGAAATGTTAAGCACAAAGTACATTTTTCTCTTTATTTAAAAAAAAATCAACATTACCTCTGACCTATGACCTTTCAGCAAAATTTTTGATGAAATGTACTTGCCTGCAGGTTTCATATTTTACAGCTAAACGTTATTCCTTGACTTAGTTTACGATTAAAATGCATAATCTGAGTGCAGTGTCAGAATTATGTAATATCATTATGTCATTCAAATGTAATAGGGTTAAGACATCTGACAACCCTGTAGTCTTTCATTAGACTTAAGATACACCAAACTTCAGTATGCACTGAGCCAAAATGAATCAACTAAGTTGACTGAACATCTTGATCATTTCGATTTGGTTTTACTTAAAGTAACCACATTCACTGAAAAAACATATTGTTTAAAATCATCTCAACGAAATTCAACTACTCCCCGAGTTCATTTTCACAGATCTCAAATGCATACAACATGCTATGATGGCTATGATTAGGATATCGTCCATTGAGTATTATTGGGCTCTTCTGTGTTGGCCTTACATCCCTTTGTCTTTCAAAGGCAGCGATGTTCCAAAGACTGCACACAAATCATGTTCAGATATAGGAAGATAGAACACTCAACCTTGTGGGGTGTGTCTGGTCTGGTTCTATGGATGGGAGCACGATCATTAACATTTGACCGTTCAAATGTTAATGATCGTGATGCCTCAATGTGCTTACTTAATGTAAATGTGATACTTGTGGGGGAAGAATTCACATGAGTTGCAACTATCAAAAAAGCATTCGGAAAAAAAAAACAATATTCTTCACAGTTGAAAAACTGTCTCTCAACTTCAGGCGCAAGTTACGAAAGAACATTCCAACATCTAGTACAAAGCTCATCCTGTTAGCAGACTGTAACATAATAGTATCCTAAAAATGTTTTAAAGGTCTAATTAAAATTAAGTTTGTCATTGTCACCTGCAGACAGATAGCTAGAATGCATCCATTCAGAGAAAGGAGAGACTATCCAGCCCCTCAAATCTCAGAGCCAAAACGAGATGTTAGAGAGTGTGTATATCATATTTACTTCATGGAGGATATGTTCCATTCTACTTACACATTCTGTTAGAGGATACAGTAAAGTTCTGAAACATACAGATAAGGATTGTAATTTTGTGAGCCAGTGCACTCTGTGTCGACCAGTAATGGCTAATGGAGTAAATAATTATAAAGCTACCCTGCGATAAATCTGATTAGTTTCCTCCCTGAGCTAAAGGAAACCAAGGGGAGTCTGTATCTAATTTGACAGTATTATACGGACTCCAGCCCATGTTAATCCGTGGACCTTTTAATAAATATATAAATATATGATAGCATATATCTACACACACACATAAATAATGGCATTTTTGCTATCTCTTAAAAATTCATCCTGACCCAAATCTCTGATATAAGTGTCTAAATTATCTGTTTTCTGTAAATTGTCCTGAGCCACACCATGAGTAACAAAGTTTTCTTTTTTACAAACTCTGTGCTACTTTGGCAGTGAGTCACTGGTTACAGAGTGCAAAAGGGCAATTAAGGGTCAGATTCAGAGTGCTAAAACTGAAATGTTGGCTTCTGTGTGTTTAATACAATCACAACTATTTCTGTCGTTATTAATATTTAATAGGGATTCAAAAAATGATATAAAGTGTGATTTAAAGTGAGCTGTGCTTCAAGTACAAAGGAAGTTGGAGGAGAGAGAAAGAAAGAGAGTGGGGTCGAACCAAAGAGTAAAACATAACCTAGCCGTGGAATAGAAAATATCACACTTGGGGGAGGCCTTTGATGAAAGTTCTTTCCTATGAGAAGAAGCTGAGAACAACAACAAGCTTCTACTGTGAGAGGCTACTCTCAAATACCTCCCTCCTCAATAGATGTATGTGCTTGTGGATGTATCCATCTTCCTCTTCAGACCTGGATGCAGTACCTGTGGTTGAAATGTGGTGGACATCGGGTCATGTAGATACAGTCCACAGGTGAAACATTTTAGTTCACAAGATATAAGTTCTTCCATGATTTAAAAACTTGTGTATAAACTATAGTGTACTTCTTGGTTCAAGGCCAAAGAGCATATCCAAGTGAAGGACAAAACTACTGGGAGGAAGTTTTTTTTCTTTCTGAACTTGGTAGTCTGGTCTCACCCCACTTCTGCAGGAGTGAGAGAGGCGGAGAGACAGAGAGAGAGAGGGGGGCACACGAGGCCTTCAGTCCTGCTGACGGCAAGGCAGCATCAACACAACATGTTTTTCTCCAAGCACCACTCACCGCCATGTCAGCTTGGCTCGTGAGATCACAGCACAGATAGTGCAACCTCCTGTAATTTCTGAATCATCTAATTCCTCTGATTTTCACTGAAGGAGAACTCGGCAAAAATGATACATCACTGAACAACGCGGCTACGAGATGCCCTGTGCATTGCAATCGGACAGGAGCTCCTGAAGGGTTTTGCAGCAACAGAAGTGTGTTCATATCAGCTAGATAGGATTGCTTTCTATGTCTATGTATTGGAATTAAAACTGATTTATTTTCTTCTATCTGCAGTTTTTATAGGTTATTGTATTTGGTAAATCACAGGTATCCGATTGCTCTCTCAGTAGTGGTGTACTGTTTAGCTCAGGGATTTCAACTATTGGAGACAGTCTTTTCCCCAGAAGCTTTGAATCTCAGTGTGGCCAAATATATTCACTCCCTCTTTCCAGCGTCCCCGTCCTCTACAAGTCCCTCCCAGTCCACATTAACTGCCTTGGCAGGGTAACATGATTGACAAGCAGATTATTGTCCTGATTGGTTGGGTATCTCTTAGTCCTGACTGGATGAATGTTATAGGATTAGTCATTTCATTTATTTTCCCACTTTTATACCGAGCCTGAACCTCTCACAGTGTAGATTTTTTGTCAGACCGAATGCTTCATTGATAGCTGGCGGAGTGTAAGGAGATGTGTTCTGAATTATAATCACTGATTATACCTTCAAGGCTCTCCATATATCCTGGTAATTTGACATCGCATCTCTTACAAGTAGAGTGTCTGGTATAAGTGGTGTGATTCTTCAGTCTCGTCTTCTCTCTCTTCCTGCTTTCACTCCACAATCAGTATGCATCTCTTATAGCCCAGTTTTACTGTGCAGTTTCTTGCTGCCAGCCACAGTGGAAAACAGTGATTGTTAGAGCCATAAATAAGATGTGTATTATTTCTGGAATAATATTATTTTGTATTATCTTGTTATTATAATGAATATCTGTAAAGTAGAGACTCTTATTTTGACACGTTGTTTTGACCATGTGAAGAGAGCACGCTTAGTTAGAAGGAGCGGAGAAGCACGGAGGTTCACAGTTTTTTGACAGTGCTAGCTTAATTGTGAAATAAGAATCCTTTATTTATGTATAGACAGTGTTACTTGAACATTTATGAAGATAAAGAAATTTAAACTTTTAAGCTTTTGCACGCGTCCATTACTTTCCCCGAGTGCTTCCAAGGATGTCACAGATATTGGATCTGCTGCCATTACATTAGTCAAAAAACTACTCCAAACGGAAAGGAAGGACATCCAACGAGAAAAGAAAAGAAGATAGATGTGGACGTTGGTGAGAAAATACGAGCAATTCTCAAGATTGATGGAGTATTGTAAGTACAGCTTTAATGCTAACACATGTGCTATGATGCCAGTGGAGCGGTAAGAAGGATCTTAGCTGAAGGAAATTGTGCTTCATTCTGCCTAATACAGACGTGTGGAAGCTCATTCAAGCATTGGTTAATATCTGAAGACATTAGAGAAGACCTCTGAAGTTCATTTTTGAGTTTATGGAGTGACTGAAGATAGTTCTGATTGTTTAAAAGTTCGTTTTGAATTAGCGCTTAGTCATTGCTGAAAGTTTCCAAGATGGCTACTGAAAGGTTGCCTGATGCACCAATTTATAATGACCTCAAGAGGGAGCGCAAGCTCACCCCAAAGGCTATGGAAGAGAAGTTTCAAAGACTTGTTAGCCAAAGGAAATCGAAAATGACTCAGGTACAGTGTTGTGCATGAACGCGTTCAAAAGAACGCGTTCATTGAACACGTTCATTTTTATGAGAACGATGAACTGAACGCAACTTCATGACAAATAATAAATTTGAACGGTGAACACGTTCATATTATTTGAGGTCCAGCGCCACACATTACGGAATGTTTTCCTTCTACTGATGAAAGACTGTCTAAATCGAATGCTTGTACCATGCCGGTGCTCAGTACCAAGGCCATAGTAATTATTTGTTAAATTGCCCAGACAGACCATGTTTCGGTAAATGACCATATTGGGTAATTGTTTTAGTCATGTGACTCCACTTCTCACGGTGCAATGTTTTGATATCGCTTCACGGCATATTTAGATGGAGTGGCAGTTAACTTCTAGCCTGGATGCCAGACGAACTTAGCCACGCCCACAAATTATTTGGTCGGGAAGTTCGGTCTGGTGTCGCTCCGTTGGGGAGAAATTATCTCCTCACAAAAATCTGTGAGGAGATATAGACCAATCAAATTGTCAGGGCGGGCTTTATACGATGATGGACAGATGATCAACCCTAACGTAATCAACCACGTCACCAAAGAGCTTTTGGGGTGAATTCGTTTTCAACAAACATGGCTGCCGTTGGAGAGCTGAAATGTGGAAATTCTAGTCTGTTTTAGAAGACATTGACAGCACATTCATTTTTAAAGAGGAACAGAGAAACTCGATCAAGGCATTTGTCGATCGAAAAGATGTTTTTGCCGTCCTTCCTACGGGATCCGGTAAAAGTTTAATGTATCAGCTGGCCCCATGGTCTACGTTATGGTCATACTACGTTGCTCTGATTGGTTGTAGGCCTATCCAATTGAGCGAAGAGGCCTTTTTTTTCCTAGTTCGGTTGAAACACGCCCCATAATCACAGCCCAACGGAGCGGTCTCAGACTCATATTCTGACTAGAATTATGAGTATGACATCGTCAGGCTAGTTAACTTCGGCATATTTTCACATAATTGAACGTTGCACTTTGTTGAAGTTGTGTGCGTCCATGTATACGTGAGTTTGACTTTGTAGCCTACCTTGTCAGTATTTGTTTGTTATAGTTGAGCTTTCTCATAATTGTTACGAGCACTGTCACTTAATTGATCTAGCATGATGCACTGTTCGTGAACTCGCTTAGCATAAGCTGCTAATGTACAAATACGAGTGTTACAGGGTTTACCTATGCTAACTTTTGAGCGAGTTCTTCATTTAGTGTACATACCCTTGTTGATCTGAGATTAAGCCAGTAGCATGTCATTGCTGAAGAGGTTAAATTATTACCTTTAGTTCCCTGTATACGTAATTCATTATTTAAATGGTACTACAGGGCTGTGTATTAATGTATATTTTCTGTTTGTACTTTACTTTCACACACACACACACACACACACACACACACACACACACACACATACGAACATACACCCACCTACAATTTATCCCATTCATTGTTGTTAATGCAATACAAAGAGTGAAGAATCAAACTGAAAATCCAAGTCTCCATTCTTTTCCATTCTAATCGGATGACCCTCAGTGATTACACTTTTTACGAACCCCCTCTATAACAGTACCCGTATCATTTCTGCGATAGCTAAACCAACTAACTCGACTTCGCCCTACATTACCCATGAATCATCGCACACACATGTATACCAAACAAACAACGTAATCCAAGGCAACAGCTCTCGGTCTCAATATAAAAATGGCAAGTGAAAGCGAAAACAGAGACGCAGACTCAGCAAGTACATCCGATCCACCTTATTATGTGCGGGATTTTTACACAGTGTCTGATAGTTTCCGACAGTAAAAATCTCACCTTTCTGTGCAAATTATGTCCTCCTGAAAAATTTGCAATAATTAAAAAAAAATAATGAAAATGAACTGAACTATGAACTAGTTCAGAATTTAAATGGTGAACTATGAACGTGAACGATTCATGTTTACTTGTATGAACTGAACTTTGAACTAGTTCATGAGAGGTGTGAACGTGCACAACACTGCTCAGGTAGTAATTAAAATGAAAGAAATAGACAACATGAAGAAAAATGGAGAGCATGTTGATAAAGTTGAGCAGGAAATACTGCATGGATTTTTCAAGCTGTATGAAGAGTTTACCCAGCTGAATGATGAAGTCATGCAGTTATTACCAGCTGACCAGCACAAAGAGATAGGCTTGTTGTGGAGGATGAGATTGGTCCTCAAGACAGTGTGTCCGAGGTAGCTGAACGAAGCCGAAGAGACAAGAGTAAAGTTGGTTCCATAGGTGGGCGATCCAATGTGTCTTGTACTAGTTCTGTAGCACGCTTGAGAGAGGAGGCTAAAAGAGCTGCTCTTCTTGCACAAGCAGCATCGCTGAAAAAGAAGAAAGAAATACAGCTGAAAGAAGCAAATTTAAGAGCTGAATTGGAGCAGTTAGAATTAGACACTGCTATAGCGGCTTCTGATGCCAAGTTGAAGGTGTACACATTGCATGAGAGTCCTCGTGATGCAATGAATGACTATTTGCAGACTAAGTTGCCAAACACAGATAGACGTAGTCATGTAGAAATAGTACTCGGACATGAATACATTGGATCCCGTATAGATGTCAGTAGAGCGCAGCCTGTATGTGGATATTCTGGAACCCATTCAGATGTGGATGTACCCAGAATCAACCCTGTGTATAAACCTCCTGAACAGACAGGTGATGGTGATGAGGAAGATGAAGAGTATTACATCCCTGGCACTACTGCACGAGGTATGCCTACCGGAACTGCTGTTGGAAACACAGGACGTGCACCTCGTCCACATGTTCCCCGTCGGGTGTCTATACACAGAGACCTACCTGAAGTTCCTCAGGAACCAATGCCCTCAAATGACAAGATTTATGAGGTGATGCACCATCAAAACAGAATTACTGAGATGCTGGTTCAGCAACAAAGTCTGTCTTTATTACCCAAAAGAGACATTCCTGTGTTTTCTGGTGATTCGCTCACATACAAGTCATTTCTCAGAGCCTTTGACAATGCTATTGACAGCAAAACACATAATGATAGAGACAAACTCTTCTTTCTGGAGCAGTATACTAGTGGAGAGCCACAAGAACTGGTGAGAAGCTGTGAACACATGCAGCCAGAAAAGGGCTACAGAGAAGCCAGGCTACTGCTTCAGGAACAATATGGTGATGAGTTGAAAATAGCTATGGCCTTCATAGACAAAGCTTTGAAATGGCCACAGATAAAGACAGATGATGCGAAAGGCTTGCATGCATATGCTCTTTTCTTGATTGGTTGTCGAAATACCATGCAGGACGTTGACTACATGGATGAAATGGATAACCCAACGAACATGAGAGCCATACTTTCCAAGCTACCATACAAGATGAGGGATAGATGGAGACATAAAGCATTCGACATTCAGGAACATAGAAGAAGAAGAGCTAGGTTTGCAGACCTAGTCAGTTACATAGAGAGACAAGCCAAGGTTGCCATAGATCCTTTATTTGGCACAGCACAGGAAGCCAGTGTACCTGTTAAACATAAGGAGAAAGACACTACAGTTAAGAACACAAGAGGAAGCACTACAAAGGGTAGCAGTTTTGCTACAAGCATTGCTACTGACAAGCAGAAGCCTTTGCATTCAAACCAAAGTGCCAAGACAGATCAAATTAAGGTTCCGGATGCATGTGTGTACTGTGAGAAGAAGCATGTACTGGAAAACTGTGAGAAGCTCAAGAAACAGACACACAAAGACAAGATTGAGTTTTTGAAACATAAAGGATATTGCTTCGGTTGCCTTACACAAGGTCACTTAAGTAAGGATTGTATAAGAAGGCTGACATGCCAGGTATGCTCGCTGAAACATCCAAGCATTCTGCATATACAGAAACAGGAAAAGGTAAAAGAAGGAAAGAACAGCACAAGCGAAGCTCAGACCACGAGTGCTGTAGGATATGAGATGTGTGGATACACAGGGGCCGGAAACAGAGAATGTGTTTTAGCCATTGTTCCTGTAAGACTCAAGTCCAAGAAAGGCACACGGACAGTGGAGACATACGCCTTCATTGACCAAGGTAGTTCCGCAACCTTTTGTACGGAGAAGGTCATGAGAATGCTGAACCTAAGAGGCAGGAAGACGGAGATTTTGCTCCGAACTATGGGTCAAGAGAAGCTTGTCCATAGTCATATCTTGTCTGACCTGGAAGTCAGTGGCCTAGAAGAGGAAATGTACATTGACTTACCTTCAGTGTTCACGCAGCCTGAAATTCCTGTGAAAAAGGAGAACATCCCTCAGCAGATGGACCTGCAGATATGGACTTACCTGGAGGAGGTGCGACTTCCAAGTATCAAGGCTGAGATAGGCCTGCTGATAGGTGCTAATGCTCACAAGGCAATGGAGCCGTGGCAGGTTATCAATAGTCAAGATGATGGTCCATACGCAGTCAGAACAGCGATTGGATGGATTGTGAATGGTCCCATCAAGAATGAAGATGAACCTCAACACAGTGAAGGATTGCAGAGTGTCACTGCAAACAGGATATCCGTGGCAAGTATCGAAGAGATGTTAACACAGCATTTCAATTCTGACTTCTCGGAGCGCAGCTGTGAAGACAAAACAGAGATGTCTCAGGAAGACAGAAAGTTCATGCAGGATGTGGAACAATCTGTTAAGCTGATTGATGGACATTACTGTATTGGATTACCCTTTAAGGACAGGTCCATGAAGATGCCCAACAATCGCAAACTGGCAGAACAAAGAGCAATCAACCTAAAAAGGAAACTCATCAAGAACAAAGAATTCTGCATTGACTACCAGGCCTTCATGCATGACGTTATAGCAAAGGGCTACGCAGAGGAGGTGCCTGCGGAAAGATGTCAGTGTAGGGAGGGAGAAGTTTGGTACATCCCGCACCATGGGGTGTATCATCCCAAAAAGAAGAAAATCAGGGTCGTCTTTGATTGCACTGCGACTTACCAGGGAGTTTCACTGAACAACCAGTTACTCCAGGGCCCGGATCTCACTAATACCTTGATTGGAGTACTGACAAGGTTTAGAGAGGAGCCAGTTGCAATGATGGCCGATATAGAGGCAATGTTTTATCAAGTCAGGGTACCAGCCAAGGACTCTGACTTCCTCCGTTTCCTCTGGTGGCCAGAAGGAGACTTGACAGAAGAACTGAAGGAGTACAGAATGACTGTACACATTTTTGGGGCTACGTCCTCCCCAAGCTGTGCTTGTCTCGCACTAAGAAAGACAGCAGAAGACGGAAGGAATAAGACGACAGCTGAAGCTGCTAAGACAGTTGAAAGAAATTTCTACATGGATGACTGTTTGACAGCTGTAGCCTCAGAAGAACAGGCAATAGCGCTTTCACAGTCTCTGAGAGCTCTATGCATGAGAGGTGGATTTAAGCTGACAAAGTGGGTCAGCAATAGCAGAAGAGTTCTGTCATGTATCCCTGCTGACGAGAGAGCGGCGGAGGTGAAGGACCTAGACCTAAGCAAAGATGCTCTACCTACTGAAAGAGCTTTAGGAGTACAATGGTGTACAGACACTGACACTTTCAAGTTCAGAGTGAATGTGCCAGAAAGACCCATCACTAGAAGAGGAATACTCTCAATAGTAAACTCAGTTTATGATCCTCTAGGCCTACTCGCTCCAGGCATTCTCCCAGCAAAGCTGATCCTGAGAGAGCTGTGTCAAGAGAAACTGAGCTGGGATGAGGATGTCGGCGATATACATTCAAGAAGATGGTTACAGTGGCTTTCTGAGCTCCAGGAGCTGTCCAGCTTCAAGGTGAGCAGATGCATCAAGCCTGACAACTTTGGTGTCACTCTGACAGCTCAGATACACAATTTTTCAGATGCAAGTGAGAATGGTTATGGTACCGCCTCCTACATCATACTCACTAACAAAGACGGACAGAAGTGCTGCACATTGCTCATGAGCAAATCAAGAGTTGCACCTCTGAAGAAAGTCACAATCCCCAGGATGGAACTGACTGCTGCAGTCATCGCTGTGAAAGTGGATCGACTATTAAGACAGGAACTGGAAATCAAGCTGGAAAAGTCTGTTTTCTGGACAGATAGTGTGACTGTACTTAGGTACATAGAGAATGACGCTTCACGCTTCAAGACCTTCGTGGCAAATCGGGTTTCATACATCCGAGAAGCTACTTCACCATTTCAATGGAAATACGTGAATAGTTCACTGAATCCAGCCGATATAGCCTCGCGAGGTGTGAAGCTTACCAGCCTAATCAAGAATGAAAACTGGATTCAAGGTCCACATTTCCTTTGTAAAGACGAATCTGAGTGGCCTGTCAGACCTGACATACCTAGCACCATGGATGACGATGACGGTGAAGTCAGAAGGACAGCACTCGTCAGTCTCATCAGTACAGCCCAGGTTGAAGCCATGAAGAAGCTGGTGGAATACTACTCTGATTGGCACAAGCTGAAGAAGGCTGTTGCATGGATGTTGCGTGTGAAAGATCTACTCCACCACTTTGCTGTAAAAAGAAAGGAATATGAAATCAATGTTGATCAGACAGAAACTGATCAAGACAAACGGAACTTGAAAGTACAAGAAGAAATTAAGAAACTAAGACAGACAGTGGATAAGAAGGCTTTGTCTGTACAAGATTTGAAAGATGCCGAACTTGTGCTGATACGGTTCAGTCAAAGGGAGATGTATCCAGAGGAGTTGGCCTCACTGCAAAGTAAAGATTCTCAAGTGAGGAAATCAAGTCAGCTCTGCAGGTTAGACCCAGTGCTGCATGAACGTGTGATCAGAGTAGGTGGTCGGTTGAATAAGTCAGCCATGCCAGAAGAAGCCAGATGCCCAGCTGTGCTACACAAAAATCACCACATTACAAACCTGATTCTGCAACATGTTCATCACCAAATGGGTCACTGTGGAAGAAATCAGCTTATTGCAAAGGTCAGACAAAAATACTGGATGCCTGGATTGAACAGAGCTGCCCGCACAGTAATATCCAGATGCATCACATGTCGAAGGTTGCATGCCAAGCCTGCAGAACAGAAGATGGCAGACTTACTTGAGGAACGCGTATTGCCAGACAAACCTCCCTTTACGCATGTGGGCGTAGACTATTTTGGACCCTTTGAGGTCAAAAGGGCACGCAGCATGGTAAAGAGGTATGGGGTTATGTTTACATGCCTCGCACTTAGAGCTGTCCACATAGAGGTGGCCCACTCTTTAGATACCTCATCGTGCATAAATGCCATCAGAAGATTTGTCTGCAGAAGGGGACAAGTCTCTACTATGCGATCTGATAATGGCACCAATTTTATTGGAGCTGAAAGAGAGCTCAGAGAGGCACTTGAAGAGCTTGATCACTCCAAGATAAAGGATGACCTAATGCAGAAAGGGATCAATTGGATCTTTAACACCCCGACTGCCTCCCATCAAGGTGGAATATGGGAAAGACAGATTCGCACTGTCCGAAAGGTGTTGAACTCTGTGTTGAAACAGCAGGTGTTAGATGACGAGGGCCTACACACCTTGTTGTGCGAAGTTGAAGCCATCATCAATGATCGTCCTCTGACTACTGCCTCAGATGATCCAAGCGACTTAGAAGTATTGACTCCAAATCATCTTCTACTGATGAAGAAGCAGCCAGCGCTGCCATCTGGCGTCTTTAGCAGTGACGACACCTACTCACGCAAGAGATGGCGACAAATACAGTACATGGCCGACTTGTTTTGGTCAAGATGGACGCAGGAGTACCTTCCGTTGCTGCAAGAACGCCAGAAGTGGCACGCTCTGAAGAGGAACTTCGTTCCGGGAGACCTTGTGCTCATTGTGGATAGTTCTGCCCCAAGAAACACCTGGATGACTGGAAGAGTCAAGAAGACCTACCCAGACTCAGGAGGAGTTGTCCGGCGGGTTCAAGTCCAAACTAAGTCCAGCCTGTTGGACAGACCTACCAACAAGCTGTGTCTGTTACAGGAAGCGGAATGATGCAGGAAAGGACTGCTGATGTTCAGGCCTTAGCAGAGACTCTTTGATATATTCATTAAGTTAACATGTATAGAATATATTAAATTGGTATGGATATGGCTCTGTTTGTAAGTTTGTAATTGTTATGCATCCTGCCTATACAATTAGGGGCCAGAGTGTTAGAGCCATAAATAAGATGTGTATTATTTCTGGAATAATATTATTTTGTATTATCTTATTATAATGAATATCTGTAAAGTAGAGACTCTTATTTTGACACGTTGTTTTGACCATGTGAAGAGAGCACGCTTAGTTAGAAGGAACGGAGAAGCACGGAGGTTCACAGTTTTTTGACCGTGCTAGCTTAATTGTGAAATAAGAATCCTTTATTTATGTATAGACAGTGTTACTTGAACATTTATGAAGATAAAGAAATTTGAACTTTTAAGCTTTTGCACGCGTCCATTACTTTCCTCGAGTGCTTCCAAGGATGTCACAGATATTGGATCTGCTGCCATTATAGTGATCAAGTTCTGCATCATGCATACATACATACATACTATGAATACTGTACTCCATACTATCTGTAAAAACACATATATTCACAAATATCTGAACAGTCTACTGCCACACAAATGTAATCATTTAAATAGAAATGACAAGGAATTATATTTCTACAAGTTAAAGTTTAGAATGTACCATTGGTCAACACAGCACCTAAAGTTTGGTGCCTGAATTCAGCCTGAATACTGGAACCAGGGCATGGACAACTCAAGGGGGATATGACCCTTTTTGTTGGAGGTTAACTGATTGGTCAGAAACTCTTTTCATTGTTGTGGCCACAGTAAAATATCTGAGCTAATTCTGCTGGTAGTGAGGATGGACAGGGGTCCGGGAGGGCATGGGTTCTTTCTGGCCTGGGACACTGCTTGCCAACACTGGCCCCACTGCATTTACAGGGGAATTGGAGGCTGAATACAGCCCATGGAGAAAGAAAATGAAGTGGCAATGCCTGCGGTTTCCTGAGAGCACATCCTGCATCATACATGATGGTCAGGTCTGTAGAATATTTTAGAGGGATGAAACTTCAAAATAACATCAAAATCATCCACTGAGACCAGCTGTGAAAATGATGCTATTTCAGCGAGCCTCCTTGACGAGGTGCATTCTCACTGTGACTCCAGTCCCAAGGTTACATTTACATTATAGCAGATACTTTTAGCCCAAACAGCTCAGAGGACAGTACAGAGCTGCATTATGCATGTGTGTGTACTCCCACCTCTGACTGCACTCCTGACCTTGGATCAGCTTCTGCTTCGCTGGGTCCAGCTGAGCCATGGGAATGCTGTAGCTTTCTGAAGTTGGCCCAAGTGTTGCATGGTTATTTTAGTGGCTACCATTTCATCTCAATGTTTTTAATTTTAATTGTTGTGTTAGCAATGGTTTACTGGATGTTCACATTGTTAATTTACAGTCTTTGTCTATGGCACAGAAATGCATCACTCAACATTTGGTAATAAGGTAAAACAAAAACCAAAAATATGTAACAGTTGACACCAAGGAATTAAAGTGGGGGGGGGTTGCCCCTGTTGCTAATTGCTCATGAGGGTAGTTTATTACGGCTGGCGTTGAAGCCAAGTATTGTTGAAAAAGTAGTTGTTTGTACGTATGGTTACTCCATGAGATGTTGAGAGGTCTGATAGGTCACGGGAGATCATTCATTGGGAAAAGACCAGATTTAATGACAAAGTTCAGACATTCCTTACTGTACTGTTACACAAAACCCGTTCAAATCGTCAGATCCAGTTCACCTTGCAAAAGATATTCAGTGTTAACACATGGCAAACAAACATGGAAAACTTGCTGTAAGACAATGTTCTGTTTCTGACATTTCAGACATTTTATAAACCACTTCAATGCCAAAAAGCTCTTTCATGATTTCGTTTTGTGTATTTTATGTCTGTTTAAGACATTACTCACAGAGCTTTATTCAAAGACATTGGTTGAATTGGTGACATCTCGATCTCTGCCGCCTCCTTCTTTGTATTCATTTCTCAGTGTATCTGTGTGTCAGCCCAAGCATGAAGTATTCTCATCTCTTTCACCACGGAGGCCCAAAGATGAGGTGTCCTGTGCAATACTATCAAATCAGGGAGCAGAATCAATAGGAGCCACAAAGGCATGCCTGAGTCCCCTCAGCCTGGGCTTCAATTTCAAGCTGCAGCTTCACGGGCTCCACTCTCCAGCACTCACTGGATTCTGGCTGAATAAGAAAAACAGCTGAAATTGGTTGGCACAGCCTCCAGATAGTAGCTCTTAAAAATTACAGTCTAGGCAATGTACCCAGAAGACGACAGAAGTCCACCTCTGGTACAGTACAATGAGATGAAATGCAAAAAAAAAAAAAACAGTACTCAAAGCATAACGCAAAGTCAGTCATCGACTTATTTTACTTTTCTTCACTTTTCTGAGGACAAACACACCATGAGTGTACTAATCATCCCTTTTAACATCATGTGGCATACATGAATAATTGACTTCTCCTGAATTAGGTGTTGGCTTTACACATCAAAACAATGGTCAAACCAATGTAAAAAAAAAATGAAAGGTGAATATACATTTTTTGCCATGCCACCTGGTTATAATTATGCACAAACTCAAATTTACATTTGAAATACCTTTAGTGGGTAGTGGGGATGGCTCTCAATTCAGACATGCACATGCCCACTCCAGGTTTATAGTGATCTGGTGAAGTAATCTGTTTTGGCAGAAGCTCTGAATGGCATCACAAACTTACTTGCTGTGTAGGTCTGACTGATGATGTCTGATAAGAACAGGGGACCCATCCACCTCACCCACCCAAAACTGCTGCCCCTATTCTCTGACCCTTCTTCAGTTATCAGACACACTGTTGGGAACCACGGCATGTATCAATCATTCCGCTGGGATCAACTACAGGTATCAATCATTCTGCTGGGATCGACTGCAGGTATCAATCATTCTGCTGAGATCGACTTCAGGTATCAATCATTCTGCTAGGATCAACTACGGGTATCAATCAGATCCACTGCTCTTATCTATTCTAGGAGCTTTATTTTCAACTCAGACATAAATATAACTGCTTTCTGTAGCACTCAACAATAGATTCTGTTCAGTGTAGCACAAAGCAGTCCTACTGGTGAATCCAGTCAACAAGAAGGAAAAATCAATACTAGTTTCTCTTACATGACACACGGATTTGCGGTGCCCCTCATGTCATGGCCTAAAAGGGCTATTAACACTGAAATACCTGTGCTGAATTAGCATAGAGATGAGAGGTCAGACAGGTCACTGCCCCCACCAGCCTCACTTAGGCCACCTCCATCACGGTGGCGAGGATCCGGACCATTCAGTGCAGGCCCGTGAAATGTAATTCATGGTGTGAAACGGGCTAATGAGCTAAACTAATGGCTCTGTTCACAGAGGCACTGGATCTAGACACTGATTAAACAGGGAAACGGAGGAGCCCTCACCTACACTTGTACCATGGAAATGGAGGTGACTTCTGTGCAATTAAGGCAACATGTCCATCAGCCTGCCAGAGCACCTCTGGCCGGCACCGGCGATCGATTAAGCACGTCAGGCAGAGCTGGTGTGAACGATGTGGTGCTCCGCTACAGCTGCTACACACAGAACCATTGAGCAATCCAGACAAGGGATACAGCCTGTCACGGACAACAAGGAGACTGAGTTCCGGCCTCCCTACAGTTGGCATGGGTAGACTGCTTTTAGCAGCTCAGCTTGATCTTGTCAACCAAGGAAAAAGACTAGCCCAAGAAAGCCGGTAAATGCAAGCACCTCTATTCAACAGTGTCCTACCTACTGTTGTTGAACATCATCTTATTATACTGGTCAGGGTTCTTCAATATTTTTGGCATTTAATTCAGCATCAACCTCCTCCCACAGAAAAAGATCCAATTCCATTTTTTAATCACTATTTTTGTCACTTACCAGTGTACTTTTTTTTTTACATGGGCCTTGTTTGTTTGAACAGATTAGGAGTGTTTAACTTGCGTCTGGACCACTGCTTTTGGGAGCTCAGGTACAGCCTCCTGGGTGGCACAAGCAAAACAGCGAGAACAAAAAGTATGACTGCAGAACACACCAGCTCCCGTCGAGGCCTGTCAAGGGACCACGGAGCGCCTCCGTCAATAAAATTAGCAAGATAAATGGAATTGGAACGAGAGAGTGGAGTTCTTTTATCCAAATGTCAATTTCTCCAGCGCTGGAGACCACTTGTAATCCTCCAGCAGATAGCACTTAATGTGGCCCAATCAATAACTCCTAAAGCTCCAGCATTGTGCAGGCAGAACACCAACCATGCCAATGCCTAACTATTTTCCTTTATTTCTCAGCCTCTTTTTCCTCTCTTTCACTTCACTGGGAACTCAGAAGGCCCCGCACTCCCGAGGTATCCATATATCCATCTGAACTCTGCAGTGTTGATGATTATACTTGTAAATCTGTCTGCCGTCATTAGACAGCATGGTTTATTCTCCGCCGTATGATATAGCTGTTTATTTTCTTCCACGGCTCTCTCAGCGAAATAATATCCTATAGCCTGAACTGCTCTATTTGAAGGGAATAGTCTTGTGGGTATGGCCCTCTGTGGCCGCCTCACACTCACTCCCACCCACACCAAGCCTTCACAATATGCTGTTCTACTTACAGCCCTGCTGTGTAATAGCTGCAAGGTTGTGTCAAGCCGTGCTCTTTTACCCTTGCTGTTGTGTGTTGTGTGGTATTGTGTTGTGTTGTGTTGCAACTTCCCTCCAGGCAATTCTCCTCATTGCCACACCCGCTCTCCCACCAAAGACCTCAGTAATCATCCTGCTTTCTAAATAGACAAATAAAGCAAGATGCTTGGAGGCCTCGCTGTGCCACTGAGAGCAGAAGAGAGTCTCTCCTGTCATTTATCAACGACACAATTTGGAAAGTAGTTCTTCATCCTTTTTGTTTAAAAGCACTGCTACTGCATGCAAGAAAAGCAGAGGGAGATTATGAGCTTATTTTCCATGCAAAGGCATACTAGCTGATTAAAATATGGGAGCCAAAAAAGGGTAACAAATTACAAAGTTTTGCTTCTTTAATAAGAGTGCGGGTCATTAAAAAATCAATATGATGGTCCATAAAGAGCGATAATGAGGAGCGGAGTAACAGATGTCACCGCTGAATGAATATATGAGCGTTTGAAGGGAATTTATGAGATGTCATAAAAAGGTTGGGAGCTAAAATGGGTGGTTAAACATACTGTGCAAGCAAACGGCAAAAGGTTACTCTGCACCGTCAAAAATATCATTCTCCTCTTGCGTTTGTTTTCACAGAATACGACTACTTGGATTTTAGAGCCAATTCTCAGCGCTAATTAGGGAGGGCCATCTTCATTTCTTTCTTCTTCCTCTTCCACTTATTTCAGAGTTTACATTAATACATTCAATTCTCTCATGGATTTAAACGTGACTCTTACAGACCTGTGGTAGATTTCTTTCAATGTTCCACAGCAGCTTATTAATATAAGACAGTAATTCAAAAATAGGTGTTGCATAAACGTGATTATTTGAAAAGTAGTTTTGAAATGAGAAACTATGTTATCTTAGCATAGAGGTATATTTGAGTCATTGACTGCATTTCCCTTGAATGAACTATAGATCTATCCTCTGTAAAGCCATTATTTCATCTAGAGCAGCTGCCTAGGGCATGAAATAATACAAACTCTAGAGAGATCAATAGTCCTGGTCTTGTAAGGGTCAACTGCCCTGAATGTGTTGTTTAGGAAGGTCTCATGGCATTTTAATACAGATACACAAATCAATATTTCATGTCTATTTCTGAGACCTTGACCTCTACGTTGCTCCATAGTGACTTATGCAACCTTATTGGACCTGCATGAATGAATGAATGAATGAATGAATGAATGAAGCAAAATAAATCAAATTGAAACTGAATTTTCATTTGTTCTAAAGGGAGAAATTGGCTGATGTTCTACTGACCTAAATCGGCTTAGAGATGTTCAGTTTTAGCTGAGATCCATGATGGCTTTCTTGGGAAGTGATGGATTTAGACCCAAGAGACTGCTACACCCTCTTCCCCCTTTCCTGATCTGGGCGGGCGTAGTGAAAGATAAGACAAGTCCATCTCTGGTAGCCCCGTTTGCAGATGCTAATTTGATTTGGGTGTATATACACAGTGAAGTCATTAAGCTCTGTGAAGAGCTTCTGTGTTAGAGAAATGTGAAGCAAACTCAATTATCCTTTCTTTGACTTCTATCCTTTGACCATTACGATTATCTTAAATATCACACACTTCCTTATTGCATCAAGAACAGTCACGCATGATAACGTCACCTGAACACTGACATTTGAATGACACTGGCTGATAGTCTTTGTAGTTGTCCATGTTCTACTTAAGTAGTAGGTCTAAATTTCTAAATGTCACTCATCTGGACCATTCTATTGTTTTGCTTGTAGGTTCTGTAAACTGGTTTGTGTTTGGGTGCTCCGTTGAGATTGGACCATTCTATTGTTTTGCTTGTAGGTTCTGTAAACTGGTTTGTGTTTGGGTGCTCCATTGAGATTGAGGATGCACTGCTGCAGGGTTTGCCAACTCACAGGCTTTTGGCGTGAGACACATGCTTTTATGTCCTGTCTTTTGGCGTGAGACACATGCTTTTATGTCCTGTCTCGTGCTAGCAGGCTTTTTGGCGTGAGAAACATGCTTTTAAGTCCGGTCTCGTGCTAGCAGGCTTTTGGTGTGAGACACATGCTTTTATGTCCGGTCTCGTGCTAGCAGGCTTTTGGCGTGAGTCACATGCTTTTATGTCCGGTCTCGTGCTAGCATGAAAAAAAAAAAAAAAAACTTTATTTCAATGCATCTCATGCCAAAAATCATACCTGTTTTTGTCAATCTTTGTCAATAACGCTGATTCTCACGCCAAATCAGCCTTGAAAGTTGTGAACTCTGCTGCTGCCAGCTGATCTCCAGTACCACAGGGTGCTGTTTTGCTGGAATTGCCCTGTGCACTGCACCAGTTTTTCATTTTCCCATGTCTGGCTTTTGGCTTGGTGTGTATCTTAAGTGCCCATTCATTCTTGCTGTTCTTACCACCCCAAACCATTTCTGTTAGGTGAAAATTCACTCTTAAGTTATCTCAGGACTCCGGAGTTGTAGATCAGTATATTTATTCAATAACAATTGCAATCGGGCTCACTCCCAGCACAAGGCTGAAAGTGAAACAATATTAAACACATCGCACCAAGTTTATATAGACAGAAGTTTAGCGTTCAGCAGGGATGGATTTCTGACGTGGATTTCTGACGTCCGAGGCAAGGATGGAAGTTTTGCACAAGGTCGGAAGAAGCACAGTTCGACCCTTCTTATCACCTCTGGTCTAAACATGCTCTTGTACATATGCAGACTAAGTGGCACCTAATAATCTAAGTTACACATACACACAGAAACACAGAAAAGCTATGTTCCTGCTTTCATAAGCACACGATTCATACAAGATATTAATACAAGGCACTTGATTATTATATTCTTAAGTCATTAACAGTTTTTGGAAATGATCTCCATCAATTTCATTCCTGGTGCCACCCCAGGCAGAGTACTTTGAGTGAGCCTTCTGTGAGCCTGCATGACTCGCCTGGCTGAAACATTTGAGCCTCTGACTGTCATCCTTTTGGGAAACACTGGAAAAACTGAGGTTCATATTTGAAACAGTTGTCCCATAAAATGATATTTTACTAAATACTGAAAGACACTGAAAAATGTTTGGGTAGGTAGACTCAAATTGAGTTCGTCTGAGAGTTTTTTTAAAGGTCTTATGTGACCATGCCACAATAATAAAGGCATTTTAATTGTTTGAAAAAAAGAGTGCTTTAGAGTGTCCTTGGATACTGAAAGATACTTGTTGGAGGTTGAATAAAACTAATTCCATGACTGCATGTTGTGTCATTAAAAGACACAATAGTCACAAAATGAATTGGACAAAAGCCCTTTCATGCACAACATTCTTTCTCTCATCCAGCAAACAGTTCCGTTAACAATAAGCACTCTGCTGTGCATTCCACATTTTATTACGACCGCTGCTGCATGGGTCATATAGTGTTTGTCAAAGGTTTTTTTTCTTCAGTTTTTTAAATAACTATATATATAGTAAACTTAGAGTCAGGGTCAGATTTCTGAAAAAATCTGAGGGGAAAATGGTTGATGAAAATAAAACATTAACCACAGTGGGCTGTATACAGTCGACTATGAAGCCTGTTAGGCTATTTCTTGCTGCTGTTAAAGCATTTGCTAGCTGGCTTAATTACCTAACATAAAGTCAGATGTGCACTGCAAGCGCTAGCCAGCTGTTTGTTTATGCGATTACTACAAGGTTTTTTTCGGCACTAGAGCTGGCTGAACTGATTTATCAAAAGAGTGCTTTCTTTTCACTCTCAACAAATTGTTAGATTATAGACACTTGAATAGGTCAAGCTTACTGATTTGGTTCCAGCAGATGTCAGACATTCCAATCATTAACGTTAAACACTTGGTGCAGCAAAACAGAAATCTGCCCCATTCTTCACACTAATATATTAAAATACATCTTTCACCATATCATATTGATTTGCCCTAGTTATTTGTTAATGCTAACTTGTTGGTCACATCTTTTGATCAGCCCAGGAATTACCCTCAGCCTGGAAGTTGCCCTCCATCCTAACATCAGTAGCTCCTGTTGTAATATTTAGAGGGTCCTATAAAACATGACGAAATGCTGCACTGAATCATTTTCATTTCTCTTTCATTTTCAAGCAAGCTGTAGTTTCTGCGCTGATGTAGACTATTTGTCCTTGGTGACATTCTGAAAAGCCATGCATGGATCAAGGCCAATAGAACCAGGATCATCACGAAGCCGGCGGTGTCATCTCTATGGACACACCAGCGCCAGCACTGATTCTGCCAGTTTGATTCAGCCACTAACATTTTACTTAGCACTTTACTTAGATATATTTAAAAAAACAAAATATTTTAGGTATTTTATACAATCAATTGGTGAAGAGGCATTAAATCACTATTTACATTACATTTTGTCTACACAGGGCATGCAAATAATTCAGCAGAGGCAGGGATGTATAGACCAGAGGGGGTGGAATACCCCCATGCCCCCTGGCAAATTGCAGCCTGTTTAGATTTCACCCTTCCACATGAATCAAGGCATGGTTGTATGTCCATATGTCTGATACAGCATATCAGGTTTGTGTCCTTAGGTGGGTGTGTCCCTTTGTGCTAGTGCCGCCTGAAGTGTGGTAGGCTCAAAGCACTTTTTAGGCAATAGCTCGACAACTATTTTGTCAAAAAAGACATTAAGAAATTCTTATGGTAAGTTGGCATCTAGGATGCACATGAACTTGACACATGAAATTTGACATGCTGCATCACCACTAGATTCTGTGGATGCACGCCACATTTCGTGAAATTCAGCTTATAGGGGGCGCTGCAAATGACAAATGTCAATAGCTCTAAAACTAAACTAAATCTTTATGGAAAGTTGGCCTCTAGAAGGTGCATTACCCTAGCTCATTACAATTAATTTATGGAGTAGCACCACTACCATCTACCACTTCACTAGTCAATATCTTGTGATGTAAATGTTCAAAGTTCACGAAATCTGACACACTGTGGTATGTCTTTATTTGGCTACATTATTTGAATGCCAAATTGTGTGACATTTCGGTTCGGTTTTAGTTCAGTTCCATTTGCTCGACAAAATGCCACCAGCAGCCAATACATTCCATTTGCTAATTCATAATGGCATACAGAACCTTATCAAATAAAAGCATATGTAAACAGGACAGAATGGCGTGGTACTTCTTCTGATGGTCTCATGAACTAGAATAACTAAACGAGATTTGCTGCAGATCTAATACAAGGATTACCCCACAACGCCACCCCATGTCCCTTCCCAGTACTGCCTACAGTGAGCGTCATGCTGTAAACAGAACGAAATTAGGTAGGAGGGTTTCAAGAAGTTTGAGAAAAATAGTTAACAATCGCCCCCTCGCTTTCATGGTGCCACACCCTCCCCCAGTTTTTTAAATGTTTCCTGACGTTTCCAATAACTTAGTGGACTATCGTCTCAACTGTGGCCACTAGGCTACTGAATAATTGAATCGTAATATTTCCACTGTGCATTTACTTGGTCTTGGAATAACCTTCATAGAGATACAAATTAGTTACCCGTAGCAGTTCCCACCACCACTAACACCATGCCAGTTATCTGAGTTTGTTTTTCCACATGTTGGTCCCCTAAAGACAAAGTAACATAATGTAGCATTACTCCATAACCTTTCACCCTCGTGTCCTATTGTCTTTAGGTCTCAGAGTCCAATGAATAGTCATTAAAAAGAAAAAAAGCGAGTCACCTTTCTTTCTTATAACCCACTATTTCAAAGAATCCAGAGTCTCCACAGAAACTGCCTACGAGTCAAGTTTATTCCTTTTACTGCTGTGGAATCACAGTAGATTCTCCAAAATCTCCGTCTGTAAGCATCTTGGGCCCTCTGGGGTATGACGATCGCTGTGGTGACTGCTGCACATAGATGCAATCTGATTCCCCTTCCACTGTGGTTTCCACTGTATCCTGCTGCAGGACATTCTCCACCCGCGCTCTGTCGACCTCTGATTCATCGTCTTCCCCACAGTGACCTTGGTCTCCATCCACTGCTGGTGTAGTGAGGGCAGTAGAGGGGAAGATGGTTATACCCCAAATTAGTCCGACTACGCCACCCCAGGGAAAACTTACACCAGTAAGCCCCAGGGAATACTTCAAAGTAATTGTCAGTATGCTGTTTATTATACTAGTAATTTCAGTTTATACACCAAGGCAAAAACAGGTTCGAAATGCACGAGGCGACAGACGGGATTCCAGTTCAAGAATGTTTATTAACAACTGAGGGAAGGGAGAGTGGGAGTGAAGAGGTGGATCATGAAATAACCTGCAACGAGACTGACAAGTTAGCAAGATACAAAAATATATTTATTGAATATCATTTATGTCAGTAAGGCTAAAACAGGGAAACTAGTAGACTAGAGTCTAGGCAGTGCTAAGTAGGACTTACCTGAGGGAGGCAGACTAGCAGACGGCGTGCTCTTGGATCCACACCGCTCACACGTGCACACACACTCAAAGAAGTGGTTATAAGGTGAACTATGACACGGCAAGCAACCCACAGCACACTGCACACACAGCACAATCACGGCACACCCACAGCACACTAACCAGCTTGATACACCCGCATGCAGTGACAGGGGCCCACCACCAGGTGCCTAGCCTCCCTCTGGAAGCACCTAGCAACTGCTTAACAAATAAAATGAAAACAATTATTGCACCAGGGGATATCAACAGTCCATCCTAAGCATGAAACACTCAGACAGTAATAGCAATCATGTATCGAGGCTAACTACAGACCAGAACAAACAACAAGCATGCACCAGGACAGCTACAGCGCCACCAGCCTTATGCCCAGTCACATGCAGACAGAAAACACACTAGACAGAAGCATTACTCCATTGGAGTGGACAAGATGGTACAATGCTCAGACAAAAAGAACATAACAAAGAAAACGAAAACCCAGCTCAGATATATGTCAGACCAGCATGCACAACAACAGTTTGGCAGAGTCACGAGCATGCTGAATCACACACGCATTGTCAGGCTTAAACAAAACAGCAGCACCTTTGTGATCAGGCAGTTATCAGACGGTTATCACAGGAACGACGAGGTCAGCGGCGAAGTACGGTTCCTCACTAATAAACAGATGCGCTAATTAGAGCCAGTGTGAAAAGAGGCTACTCCTCCAGCGTTAATGAAAATAGGAAAGGCATACCTGAACATGCAGGGACAAGGACATACCGAAGGCGAGCGTCAGAGGGAAGGCTAGGAATACAGGGCTACAAAACAAACACGAAAAGGTAAGCCCAAAAGTAATGGGTAAAAGTTGTACCACTCGCCAGCAAACAAACACCTACCCGGCAAATCAGGAAAGCACCTCAACAGGAGAAGGGGTGTGGTTACAGACACCGTAATGCACGCACACAACGTCTGGTCCTTTTATCTCCATCTAAGTGGAGGTTATCAGTGACTAGGCTGACGATAGTTGGGCTGATTGAATGTGAATGTAAAAGCAGGGAGTGTAGGTGTAACAACACCACCCTACCACAATCTACCCAGGGGTCTTGCATCGTCGTCCCGACGATGGGCTAACTAAAGGGTACGGGGATCTTTAACACAGGACTTATGGCACAGACGTGGGAGAGTCGACAGCCCCTAATGCAACCCCCAGTGCAGGTCTTGGGAGGTGATGCAAGTTGGAATGCTGACCCGCTGTGGTCCGGGCAGTCCTTCGCACTTCTGTTGCATTGCTGTCTGGTGGGCTGATGGGTACATCTTCAACAGGTGGCAATTCCTGTCCCTCTTCAGGTTGGGGTTGTGAACCGGAAGGGCCAGATAGCAGGGATGGGCACGGAAGACGAGCGGCCACTGGTAATGGCATTGCAGCCGGGGCAACTGAAACTGTAGGTTCGGGCTGTGGAGGGGGGTCAGGTATATGGAGCATCAGGATACCTGGATCGTCATCGGGTCCCTCTTCTGATGGGGCCACAATTGGTAGGACGGGAGCTGGCTGGCAGGGAGGCTTGGCACCTACATGTGGCTTCAACATCGTGCGATGGACATGCTTCACCTTTTCCATGTCGTCCACTGGCGCAATTGTGTACACCACCCCTCCCAGCTTAGGGACCTTCACCACTTGGTGGAGCTGTGATTTCCACAGATCTTGAATCTTGTGTCGGCCCCGGACTCCATGATTGCGGACGTACACCAACTGCCCCTCCTGCAATGACACATCCTTCACCCGATGGGCATGGTATTTTTCCCGCTGTTCCGCAGCAGTGGCCAGCCGTTCTCTGGCCCCCTCCCGGGCAAGGTGAAGTCTGGTCTGGTGTTCCACCACCCAATCGCTCACGGTGCCTGCCATTGGCTCCGCTACCCCTCCTAACAAAAAGTCCACTGGCAGCTTTGGATCTTGGCCAAACAGAAGAAAATAGGGCGACTCACCCGTGGACTGGTGTGGTGTGGAGTTGTAGCAGAACACTACCTGGGGGAGGCAAGAGATCCAATCCCTCTTCCTTGAGGTGGGGAGCACACGCAGGAGATTGTGCAGTGTCCGATTAAAGCGCTCGCATTGGCCATTTCCAGCCGGGTGATAGGGGGTAGTCCGGGACTTGGCCACGTCATATAGGACGCAGAGTTGGTGTATGAGGGCACTTTCAAAACTGCGGCCCTGGTCTGAATGGACACGACTGGGAACCCCAAACTTGTAGAACCATTCCATAACCAGCACTTGGGCCACGGTCTGGGCACGCTGGTCTCTGGTAGGGATGGCAAGGGAGTATTTGCTAAACACATCGGTCATTACCAAGACATTTTCGACCCCGTTATGGGTAGGCTCCAGTACTGTAAAGTCTATGGCCAGAATCTCATTGGGACGGGACGCTAGGAGGTGTCCCATAAAGCTGTGCGCTACTGGCTGGGTGTCTTTACTGACCTGGCAACGTTCGCACTCTTGGCACCAGCGCTTTACCTCTGCAAACATTCCAGGCCAGTAACACCTCTGCTGCACTAATCGACTGGTCCGCTCGATGCCCTGATGACCATGGCTTTGATGGAGCTGAGCCAATACCATTGGCTTCAATGGGGACGGCAGGACTAGCTGGAGGATTTCCTCGCCACCGTCTGGGCGGAGAATCCGACGGTACAGGACTCCATCCCTATCCACCAGCCGATCCCATTGCCTCAACAGCACTAAGGCATTAGGAGACAATTTGTGTCGCTCTGTGGCAGTCGGGCGTTCCTTCCTCTCCCAACACACCAACAAGTCCTGAATGTCTGGATCTGCTTTCTGCATAGCCTGCAACTCAGAGGGTGAATGATGAGGGAATACAGAAATAGATGATTGAGTCACCTGAGTGGAGCTCTGATCAACCACAGCCTGCTGCAGGGATGTGGGAAATGCGCTCCCAGGGGCCTCAGATGATGAAGGGCCTGGGTCCAGATACTGCCGTGACAAGGAATCAGCATTGCGGTTACTCTTGCCAGACCTGTACTTCAGGTCGTAGTTGAAAACAGCAAGCTGAGCCGCCCATCGCTGTTCCGTGGCACCTAACTTGGCTGTACGCAGATGACTAAGTGGGTTGTTGTCCGTGAAGACAACACACTTCTGGCCAAGTAGGTACTCGCGAAACTTTTCAGTCATGGCCCACTTGAGCGCAAGGAACTCTAGCTTCATGGAGCTATAGTTAGACATATTGCGTTCAGTGGGCCTCAGACCACGGCTGGCATATGCAATGGGACGAACTCGACCACCTTCTTCCTGAGAAAGAACTGCTCCCAGGCCGCTATGGCTTGCGTCGACCTCTAGGATGAATGGGAGGGAGAAGTTGGCGTAGGCCAGCACAGGTGCCTCCACAAACTTGCGCTTCAGGCCTTCAAAGCTCTCCTCACATTCTTTGGTCCACGCTGCCGTTAAACTCTTGCCAGATGCCCTCCGGGACTTGGTTCCTACCAGCTCTGCCACCAACTTGTGCAGTGGAGCCGCCAACTTAGCGAACCCCTCCACAAAGCGGCGATAGTAGCTGGCAAAACCCAGGAAGGAACGAAGCTCTGAAGCATGGGCTGGCCGCCGCCAGTTTGCCACTACATCCACCTTCTTTGGATCTGTAGAGACACCCTGGCTGGAGATCACATGACCCAAATAGCTGACTTCTGTCTGAAAGAAAGCACACTTCTCCAGTTTAGCTTTTAAGCCCTCCTGTTGCAGGCGGCCAAGTACCACCTCTAACCGCTGCAAATGCTGTGAGACTGAAGTGGAAAAGACAACCACATCATCCAGATAAAGCAATAATGACTGACACTGCTGGTCTCCGAAAATTCGCTGCATAAGCCTTTGAAACGTGCTAGGGGCGTTACAAAGTCCAAAGGGCATTCTGTTCCACTCGAAAAGTCCGAATGGAGTACAGAAAGCCGTCTTAGCCTTATCAGACTCAGCAACGGGCACTTGATGGTACCCACTAGCAAGATCGAGCGTAGAAAACCAGCAGGCCCCAGAAAGAGAGTCCAAGGTCTCCTCGATGCGGGGCAGTGGGAACGCATCCTTACGGGTTTTGCTGTTCAACTGGCGGTAGTCTACGCACAAGCGGGGACTCCCATCTTTTTTCTTAACCAGGACGATAGGGGACGCATAAGGGCTGCAACTCTCCCGTATTATCTGCGTCTCAAGTAGCTGTTGGATGTGCGACTTGACTACCTCATACTCAGAAGGTGGGAGCCGGCGATAACGCTGCCGGACAAGGGTATTGTCAACTAGGGGAATCTCGTGAGCTATAAGGCGAGTACAACCCAGATCCCCATCATGCGCGGCAAAAACTGAGCTGTACTGCAGCAGCACTGACCTGACCTGTTCCTGATCTTGATCTGATAGGGCGGATAAGTCAAGGGCTTCTATCTTGGCTTGAACAGAGTCAGGGGCTATCGGCTCGGACACAGATGCATATGCTGCCCTTACTTCAGCTACTCCTGGAGGCAAGCTAGTGATGTAGACTTCTGCCAAGCTACCAAGAATGCAGTGGGGATACAGTAAAACATCGTTCGTACCCACGTTAACCACAGGGATATAAGCTGTACCCCTAGTTACCTGGACTATTGCTGGAGATGCCAGAAGACCACCTGGCAACCCAGAGGATGGAGGCTCAAACAGGGCAGATGCCCCTAACATTGTGCTGGAACAAGTGGTGGCTATGAACTTAAGTGCTCCCCCAGGGACACGGTGAGCCCTCCCCCCACGTACTCGGACAATTCTATCCGGGACCTCAGACGTTAAATTGGCATGGTGGCATTGCTGCAAGGCTTCAAGTACTGGGCCAGGGGCCTGCCCTACAGTAGGGGATTTAAACAAGGAGGGGCCGTGTTGGCAGAACAACTCGTTGTAACAT
Organism: Clupea harengus; assembly: GCF_900700415.2. Taxonomy (NCBI): domain Eukaryota; kingdom Metazoa; phylum Chordata; class Actinopteri; order Clupeiformes; family Clupeidae; genus Clupea; species Clupea harengus. The sequence continues at coordinate 19,495,545 of NC_045152.1, forward strand.
TTACTGATAATGTTCATCCCTAAGATACCAGGAACATGAGATGGAGAACCCCCTGTGGGGTCTTTGACTACTAACACCCCGCACCCTGGTATGTCCTTGTCACAGAGCTTCACGTCTAGCTCCAAGTAGCCGAGATATGGAATGGCCAGGCCATTTGCTGCACGAAGCTGCAGCCAATGACACAGCCTGAGACGGTCCTGACCCCATGGCTCAAAATTACTTTTGAAGAAAGTCTCTGTGATGGTAGATACCATGGATCCGGTGTCTAACAGACAAGGCACCTCCACACCCCCCATGCTAACACTCACATGGGGACATGATGACATCAGCTGAGGCACAGCCCCTACATCCCCCCTCTTAACTCCAGAACCACTAAAAACCCCACCCGATCTGCGGCTCAACAGGTCGGTGGGCGCTAGTTTTCCTGCACCTGACTGGACTGGGTGGCCCGTTGGAAAGACTGGGATGGATTAGAAAAGGTAGCCGCCCTAGGACGTGGCGGGACCCTTTGGCTTTCACAATCTCGGGCAAAGTGACCTGGCTCCTGACACCTCCTGCAAATGACTGGACCAGAAAAGACTCTGTTCTGGGGCCTAGAGGCCTGGAGGAGGCCGACATTACGAGTGAGCAGGTCAAGTTGTGCCTGCTGGCGTTTTAAAATCTCTTTTAATTCTACCAATTCAGGGTTGGGGACCGGGCTACTTGGTGCTGGGTGCGTGTTACCTCGCACCCCATACTGTATACCGTAGACAGAAGGGACAGACTGACTCCTGTTCCTCATAACTATTGGCATCCCCTCCCGTTCCCATCTCATAGCCTCCCCCCGAACATCAAGTAAAGTGGCTGTGGGCTGGCGACGGACAAACTGTTTCAAGTCTCTACGGAGCCCCCCATCAATCACATACTCAATGAACTGGTCACGTAGCATTACCTCGGCATTTGGGATAGCCTGGGATGACGCCTGCTTTATCTTCCCCATCAAACTCATCAAAGCAAGTGAGAATTCGAGTAAGCTCTCTCCATCCTGTTGCTTCCTTGAATAGAAGGCCTCCTGTAAGGACACATGTGACTGAGTGCAACCATACAACTCACGCAAGATCGTACGAATTTTCATTGGATCGGTCCTCTCAGCAGCAGGCCGATATTTGATCTCCTCCCTTGCTTCTCCTTCTAGATGGTCATAAAGAAAGAACGCTTGGTCAGCTAAGGAGAGGTGCCGAGCCCGCATGCAAGCTTGCACCTCCTCCTCCCATTCGTCAAAACCTATACCAGCCCTACCACTAAAGATTGGGCATTTCCGATCCCTAGGAATGAAAACAAATCTGTCAGTTGGCACATTACCCGGAGGACCTGCAGGGGGGGGGTCTGCTTGGCGTGCTGGCCGTTCTTGCCGCAAACGGTCATTGTCTGCGTTAAGCTGCGCGACCATATCCCTAAGCTGCTGCATTTCTTCATTAGCCATGGTTACTGTAACCCACTGCCACAGATAAATAAGGAGAAGCGTTCAACTATAAAAAGAGAGGGGATCAACTATACCTGTTATCTGCTCCACGAAGGCTGCTGCTGTTTTGTTTTTCACACACTCAACCACACAATTAGTAGGCCTACAACAGGAGTAATAGACAAAAATTGATAAACAGTTCCACAACACTGGATCAACTGGTGCAAAATACAGAAACAAAATAAGAATCCACGTCTTGCCTGTACAGTGCAATCCTGCCGACTACGCCAGATTGTAGTGAGGGCAGTAGAGGGGAAGATGGTTATACCCCAAATTAGTCCGACTACGCCACCCCAGGGAAAACTTACACCAGTAAGCCCCAGGGAATACTTCAAAGTAATTGTCAGTATGCTGTTTATTATACTAGTAATTTCAGTTTATACACCAAGGCAAAAACAGGTTAGAAATGCACGAGGCGACAGACGGGATTCCAGTTCAAGAATGTTTATTAACAACTGAGGGAAGGGAGAGTGGGAGTGAAGAGGTGGATCATGAAATAACCTGCAACGAGACTGACAAGTTAGCAAGATACAAAAATATATTTATTGAATATCATTTATGTCAGTAAGGCTAAAACAGGGAAACTAGTAGACTAGAGTCTAGGCAGTGCTAAGTAGGACTTACCTGAGGGAGGCAGACTAGCAGACGGCGTGCTCTTGGATCCACACCGCTCACACGTGCACACACACTCAAAGAAGTGGTTATAAGGTGAACTATGACACGGCAAGCAACCCACAGCACACTGCACACACAGCACAATCACGGCACACCCACAGCACACTAACCAGCTTGATACACCCGCATGCAGTGACAGGGGCCCACCACCAGGTGCCTAGCCTCCCTCTGGAAGCACTTAGCAACTGCTTAACAAATAAAATGAAAACAATTATTGCACCAGGGGATATCAACAGTCCATCCTAAGCATGAAACACTCAGACAGTAATAGCAATCATGTATCGAGTCTAACTACAGACCAGAACAAACAACAAGCATGCACCAGAACAGCTACAGCGCCACCAGCCTTATGCCCAGTCACATGCAGACAGAAAACACACTAGACAGAAGCATTACTCCATTGGAGTGGACAAGATGGTACAATGCTCAGACAAAAAGAACATAACAAAGAAAACGAAAACCCAGCTCAGATATATGTCAGACCAGCATGCACAACAACAGTTTGGCAGAGTCACGAGCATGCTGAATCACACACGCATTGTCAGGCTTAAACAAAACAGCAGCACCTTTGTGATCAGGCAGTTATCAGACAGTTATCAGACGGTTATCACAGGAACGACGAGGTCAGCGGCGAAGTACGGTTCCTCACTAATAAACAGATGCGCTAATTAGAGCCAGTGTGAAAAGAGGCTACTCCTCCAGCGTTAATGAAAATAGGAAAGGCATACCTGAACATGCAGGGACAAGGACATACCGAAGGCGAGCGTCAGAGGGAAGGCTAGGAATACAGGGCTACAAAACAAACACGAAAAGGTAAGCCCAAAAGTAATGGGTAAAAGTTGTACCACTCGCCAGCAAACAAACACCTACCCGGCAAATCAGGAAAGCACCTCAACAGGAGAAGGGGTGTGGTTACAGACACCGTAATGCACGCACACAACGTCTGGTCCTTTTATCTCCATCTAAGTGGAGGTTATCAGTGACTAGGCTGACGATAGTTGGGCTGATTGAATGTGAATGTAAAAGCAGGGAGTGTAGGTGTAACAACACCACCCTACCACACTGGCACCAGCGGAAGGGCTCTGCCTGGGTTCAGAGTGATGAGTCTGTTGCCGTGACCACCAGGCAGGGGGGGGGGGGCAGATAAGTCTGGGCATATCTTTCATCCTCATCTTCACTGTCTGTGTCCCAACCTGGTGGTCATCTGTGCTGTCTGTTCCTTTGGGGCCCCTCCCCCCGTGGTGTTCTCTTCTCACTGACGGCTCTTCCACAGGGAGAGAGGAGGCAGAAGATGATTTCTGTGTACTACACGGCTCTGTCCCCCTATCTCTGGTATTATTTCATACACCAGACTGTCAGGGATCTTCCTATTTAAGACTTTGTACACTGTGTTCTCCCAATGCGATCGGAGCTTGCCCGGCCCTTCTCTCTCCCTCAGGTTCCGGAGGAGGACACTGCTGCCAGCCTCAAGTTCAATTCCAAAGACCTGTAGTAGCTTTTTCCTGTTTCTCTGTGGTCTTCAATGTGATTTCATAGGCCTCTTGCATTCGTGCTCACCAGTCTGCTACATAGTCCACATAGCTCTGCTGTTTCTCATTGCCTGGCATGTTGAACATGAGGTCATTGGGGAGCCGAGGAGAGTGGCCAAATAACAGGTAATAAGAAGAAAGGCCTGTTGCTTCACTGTGGTGTGAGAGCCAGACCTTTTGCAGCCCAGCAAACAAGTTGTTCTCGAGCTCTCTCCCCATGTCATGAAAGATTTTCTCAGGAACTTCTCACTTGTCCTTTGTGGCATAAGCCTGGGCAAACAAAAAGACTCATGTTCGTCCAGAGTGGGGAGTCATTGGACTGCAACATCACTCCCTCGTCCAGAGTGGGGGGTCATTGGACTGCAACATCACTCCCTCGTCCAGAGTGGGGGGGTCATTGGACTGCAACATCACTCCCTCGTCCAGAGTAGGGGGTCACTGGACTGCAACATCACTCCATCGTCCAGAGTAGGGGGGTCATTGTACTGCAACATCACTCCCTCGTCCAGAGTGGGGGGTCATTGGACTGCAACTTCACTCCCTCGTCCAGAGTAGCGGGTCATTGGACTGCAACATCACTCACTGCATGGATGCACTGCTAACATTGTGGCTCACTTCCTCTGTCTCGTGAACTCGTCGAAGTCCAGCGGCATGCAGGAGAGGCCATCTCCATTAGCAAGTTGTTTTCCTGGTCAATATTTGATTGTGAAATTGAAATCAGCCGACCAGGCAACCCACCTATGACTCTTAGCTTTCAATTTTGCAGATGTCATGTAGCACCCTGGCTATTGTATTGGAGTGCGCTGCCGGAATTCTTAAACTGTTTCTTAATAGGTATTTAATGTTAGGTTAAAGTAAACAGCTATCACTATTATTTAAGCAGGTAATATATACACAGTTAAATAGCCTAAAACCAATTCAATCAATTAAGCTTAAGCTTCAAACACTGTGTCTCATCATGCACCTTGAGTTACGTCTAGTTTAAAATGTAACCTAATAAATCATGTCTATCTTTATGCACTAATTAGGTTAAACGTATCACTTTTGAATGACTATCAATTTCAAACGTAACCTAGTAGGCTACTGAGCAAACAAGATACACAGAAAGCATACACAGAAATATATTTAACTATTTACTTGAAAATTAATTATGAAAATATTTGTAAATGTACACAAAATGTAAATGACAAACAATTCACTTCTTTCACACTTCACATAAAATCTCAGTTTTTTGCCCACAAATTCTAATAGCATACACACAAAATGACTTATTTAAACCTACTATTCCTAGGCCGGCATGTAAATAACCTTACAGTAAAATACTTTGGGTACCCAACCAGTTGTCCGAGGAGCGGTGCAGGGCTGTGTCGTTGCTGGAGAGCCTTAAACAAAATGGCTGCTTTGCGCCCAAAGCGCCACATAAAAGAAATCAACTCACACGCGTCGTCCTCCACCGTGATGTATGGCGTCATTTTAGTGTCAAAACTCACACACGCGAGGAAGCGTGTATTCGAGCAACTTTCAGGTTTATGCGAGCGTGAATTTCGTCTGCGCACTCAATTTTAGCAGCTGCGAGAGGAAATTCAACAACTGCGAGCGCAGAGACTGACAAACACTCTCGCGAAAACTGAATCTGCTCGCTTGAATTTATCATACGCTCTAGCGAAAACTTTATCTGCTCGCTCGAGTTATGACTTTTGACACTGTGTGGGCGTGAGTTTTGACACGGGCGGGAACCAAAGCAGGACAGGCTCTTCTCTGATTGGTCCTGATTTTGACAGCAGGAGAGTCTCAACCGTTTACCAAACTCCGTTATATGTCTTTGTATGGTGAAGACTGATATTTAATGACGAACCGAAGTAACGCTACCCATTAAACCTGTTTTGATTAAATACTAGTGGTGATTGTGGCATTTGACCCACGATCACTTTATTAATTCCAGGAAAAAGAGTCAGTTCTCATGACAGTCAATGTTATATGCCAGTAGGTAACATATCTAGCTAAGTGTTGAGCACTACACAGTAAACAACAGTAATGTCAGTCACAAAGTTCATTTTATTGAATTTGTTCATCATTCTTACAGTTATCCCTTGTACTTGCGAACGTGGCTTGTCCCCTCGTGTTATTACATTTTATTGTTTAGCTGCTAGCTAGTCTACTGCTGATCTAAGATTCATGCGCTAGTAAGAAGCATTTGCTTGCTCTGTTGTAGCTAGCAGTGTTGAAAGCAGTGAAAACACCCTGATCATGGAATAAATTACATTAAAACATTGAAGTCAACTTTGAAAACTCAGCAGCAAGAGCTAGCTACATCAGTTAGCAAGCAAAGGCTTCTTGCTAGCGCAGGAATCTAAAGCAAGCAAGTAGCTAGATATGTTACCTACTGGCAGATAACAGCGACTATGTCACGAGAACTGACTCTTTTTTTATCCTGGAATTAATAAAGTGATCGTGGGTCAAATGCCACAATCACCACTAGTATTTAATCAAAACAGGTTTAATGTTACTTCGGTTCGTCATTAAATATCAGTCTTCACCATACAAAGACATATGTAGCTACTTAACGGAGTTTGGTAAACGGCTGTCAAAACAGGACCAATCAAAGAAGAGCCCGTCATGCTTTGGTTCCCGCCCAGTGTCAAAACTCACGCCCACACAGTGTCAAAAGTCATAACTCGAGCGAGCAAATAAAGTTTTCGCGAGAGCGTATGATAAATTTGAGCGAGCAGATCCAGTTTTCGCGAGAGCGTATGTCAGTCTCTGCGCTCGCAGTTGTTGAATTTTCTCTCGCAGCTGCTAAAATTGAGTGCGCAGACGAAATTCACGCTCGCGAAAACCTGAAAGTTGCTCGATTAGACGCTTCTTCGCGTGTGTGACTTTTGACACTAAAATGACACCATAGTGATGGCACACTGTTTCGCTGTGTCGCTGTGTCACTGACGATCCGGGAAACGATGCTCAAATGAGTGGCCGGGGTGGCTACCCTCACTAAAAGTTCCGGAACTCACTTCCACGGCACAAAGCTAACGTCGAGCTGACTAGCTGTTGCTGTATCCTTCTTGAATAGTCTGTAACTCTGTCCAAGTTTTCGTAGTAATCACATGTAGCATCGAAATATCACTGTGTAATGTAGTAATAAGATTGACTGTCCGTTCATCTACTTACATACATACACCAGGGATGTGCGGTCATAGGAGGCAGGGGAGGCAGAGCCTCTCCTGTCATCTTGAAAAGTAAAAAAAAAATTATAAAATAAAATAAATATTCATATTTCTCTACTAATCTGTGGTATAGGTGTAATTTCTGCATGATTCCAATCATTTCGAGCATTTTTATAATCAAAATCGCTGAATTCGCTGAATTTGCGCATGTCCTATTCAAATAGACGGGAGAAAACAAGGGACGTGCGGTCAGGTGAGGCACCATGTATTGTCTATGGAAGACAGGGGAGGCAGTGCCTCACCTAGGATTGCGCAATCGCTCCAAACTGGGTTGCATGTGTAAGAGGATGGACTGATGAGGGTGTAATGCCGGGACCAATACAGCGGGGGCATTTTCCTGAGTTTTTCTCAGGAGGTGTGTGGGTTCTGGACCTGTATGCAATCACCGACATTTTCCCTGCCTGCTTCTGATATATTGTTGCCATGGCTGCGCCTGCAGTATGGCCGCAATGATGAGAGCTCTGTCACCACTACCTAGCTTTTTGTTTGTTTTGTTATTGTTAGAAGTTTGTTTCGTTCATGTTGCAGTGTCACTCATTCAGTACGACCAGCAGACACTTCTGGATATTAGATCGTCACTTGGCAAGGACTATTTTACGAAGTTTAATTCAAGTTTAAGTTTAATTCAACTTTCCAAAGTATGAGTTCGGACTGCAGTGGGCTATTTGTTTATCCGTTGCTTTGTTTACCTACAAAACGGAGGAAGAAGAGACGAGGCCGACGTGCTGGAGTCCTCGTCCGAACTCGGAAACGGTATTTCAAACCTGCTTTGCCAACCATTCTACTTGCTAACGTTCAGTCCATCGACAATAAAATGGATGAACTAAATGCACGTATCAAATTCCAACGGGACATCAGGAACTGCTGTGTATTGGCATTCGTCGAGACGTGGCTCATCCCAGATATCTCCGATACGGCAGTTACACCGTCGGGATTCAGCATATACCATCAGGCCAGAACAGCTGATTCAGGCAAGCACAGGGGCGGAGGGGTCTGTGTTATGGTGAACTTTCTATGGGCTACGGATATAGCAGTTCTAGCATCTTTCTGCTCTCCGGTCCTTGAGCTGCTAACTGTAAAAATCAGACCCTTCTATCTACCGCGGGAGTTTACTGCAGTCATTGTGAGTGTAGTCTACATTCCCCCCCAGGCAGATAAGGCTACTGCTTTGGATGAACTGTATGGTATTATAAATGGTCTGGAGAATGTGCACCCGGAGGCAGCCTTCATCGTTGTTGGAGATTTCAACAGAGCCAACATGAAGAAAGTCCTGCCTAAATACCATCAGCACATAGACTTCTTCACACGTGGAGATCAGACCCTCGACCACTGTTATACAGCATTCCGGGACAGTTACAAACCCCTCCACCGCCCTGCTTTTGGAAAGGCTGACCACAGCTCCATTCTTCTCCTCCCCGCATATAGGCAAAAGCTCAAACAGGTCAGACCTGTTGCGAGGACAGTCCATCAATGGAGTGACGAGAGTGTGGCTACTCTCCAGGACTGTTTTGACACCACTGACTGGCTGATGTTTCGGGAGGCAGCAGATGGGGACATAAATGAATATACGGATACTGTTTCCAGCTACATCCAACACTGCATCGATGATGTCGTTCCCAAGAAGGATGTCTGGTCTTTCCCCAATCAGAAGCCCTGGGTTGACGACACTGTCCGGGCCAACCTGAGAGCCCGGTCTGCGGCCTTTTAACTCCGGGGATCCTGATCAGTACAGGAAGGCCAGATACGACCTTTTGAAGGCCATCAAAGCAGCAAAGAGGGCTTACAGAACTAAGGTGGAGTCCAGTTACCATGGCTCTGACCCCAGGCGCATGTGGAGTGGACTAAAAGCCATCACTGACTATAAAGGGAGGAGTTACAGTGAGACCCAGTCCTCTGTCCTACATCCAGACGAGCTGAATGCCTTTTATGCTCGCTTTGAGAGGAAAAGTGACACCCCTGCAGTGGAGTTACCTGAAGGCTTAGCCAGTGGTGTGCCTACAATAACTGTAGCTGAGGTGAGGCACTGCTTCAAAAAGATCAACCCTCGCAAGGCACCTGGCCCAGATGGCATATCAGGTAGGGCCCTCAGGGGTTGCGCTGACCAGCTAGCAGGGGTCTTCAGTGACATCTTTAACCTCTCCCTCAGCATGTCTGTACTCCCCACCTGCTTTAAAAGGACCACCATCGTCCCTGTGCCCAAGAACACCAAGGCCATCTGCATGAATGACTATCACCCGGTAGCAATGACCTCTGTCATAATGAAGTGCTTCGAGAGGCTAGTTAAATACTTCATCTGCTCCTCGCTGTCTCCCACCCTGGACCCTATGCAGTTTGCATACCGGTCCAATAGGTCTACTGACGATGCCATCGCCCTGACTATGCACACCGCCCTCTCCCACCTGGACAAAGGGAATACATATGTGAGAATGCTGTTCATTGACTATAGTTCCGCATTCAACACCATCATCCCCTCCAGACTCGTCTCCAAGCTCATAGACCTGGGACTAAGCGCCTCCCTATGCAGGTGGATCTTTGACTTCCTGACGGGGAGGCCACAAGTGGTGAGAATCGGTGACCGCACCTCATCCACAGTCATCACCAACACACTGTGTGCTCAGCCCCCTCCTGTTCTCCTTGTTCACGCATGACTGTGCGGCTACGCACAGTTCAAATCTCATCGTGAAGTTTGCTGACGACACAACCATTGTGGGCCTCATCACTGACAACGACGAGTCAGCCTACAGAGAGGAGGTTGATACCCTGACAACATGGTGTCAGATTAATAACCTCTCTCTTAACATCAGCAAAACAAAAGAGATGATTGTGGACTATAGGAGACGGCAGGAGGAAGAGCATGCACCCCTATACATCAACAGATCCGTAGTGGAAAAGGTCAGTTGCTTCAGGTTCCTCGGGGTGAACATCAGCAGTGATCTCACCTGGTCTGCTCACACGGACAAGGTGGTGGAAGCGGCCCGGAAACGCCTCTTCTTCCTGAGGAGACTGAAGAAGTTTGGTATGGAATCAGTCATCCTCACTAACTTTTACAGGTGTACTATAGAGAGCATCCTGACTGGTTGCATCACAGTATGGTACGGGAGCTGCACAGCCAAGGACCGTAAGGTCTTACATAGTGTGGTCAGATCTGCGGAATTCATCATAGGCAGGGAGCTCCCAGCCCTGCAGGACATCTTCCACACACGATGCATCAGAAAAGCTGGCAAGATCCTTAAAGACTGCTACCATACATCCTTTAGACTTTTTTCCCCTTTGCCTTCTGGTAGGCGTTACCGAAGTATTCGATCTCGCACCCGTAGATTGGAGAGCAGTTTCTTTCCAAGGGCCATCAGGCTTTTAAATGGACAGTGATACAGTCTTGCCACTTTACACTTTACATGTTACAGTTTTGTACTGTTTGCACTATCAGTAATATTGCACTACCTGAAACCAGGCACATTTGGTTTGTCTTTAGGTTAGTATAGGTATATTAGGTTAGTATAGGTTACTATATGTGTATTATATGTTTAGCAGATTGTATTGAATATTTATTTTGTAGATGTATTATATGTTTATTATATGTGTAATCTATGTTCTATAGTACTTATATGTTATGTTATTTATGTTATGCTATGGTAGTTTGTTGTACGGTGTCTTGTCCTAAGAATTTCAGTGCCCAGTCTGACTCTGTTTTTCTGTGCATCTGACAAATAAATACTTGAACTTGAACTTGATATAACACTGCCTTAACCTTCTTGTGAAGCATTGCAGTGGAGCACAAATGGTTGTGTGAAATCAGGGTAGGCGAGAATAAGGGTTCTGTCAAGTGGTCTGACTGCATTTTGATGAGTTTGAGTCCAGTTGATGGGGTTTCTGGCTGGAAATTGGGGAGGAGTTGGGAATGTGTGTCCTGTAATAAGTTCTTCATGATTTATCCTACTGTACGTGGTGTCTGAAGTTTTAGGGCCTGAACAGGAACTATCTTAGCTGGATCCATTGAGTACCCACCTTCTGACACCATCCGTCTCAGGAACCGTTCTTTTCTTCTGAAGACCTTACATTTGTGTGGACTGAGCTTGACTGGTAAATGACATCCCGCTGGCCTTCTAAGCAGTCTTCCATGTTCCTTTGAAACTCAGCAGGTGCTGAACTGAGGCCAAATGGAATCTTGTTCCAGTGGGGTTATAATGGCAGTAAGGAGTCATCTCTCAGCGTCCAGGAAGCCCTAGAGAGAATCAAGCATATCCTGGATCCTTGGGATTGGGTGTCGATCAGGCAAAGACTTGCGATTGAGCTCACGGTAATCACAGCATAGCCTCAGGCTACCATCCTTCTTCCTAACGATGGGAGAGGAGTATGATGATCTGGACTTGCTTATCCATCCACAATTCAGTAAGTCCTGGAGATATTTGTTTACTTCCTGGTGAAGAGGCTTCAGCACACCTTCTACACAGATGTCTTGTCATGTAGTATGATGTGCATATTAAAAGAGGGAATATAGCCAAAAGCATTGCTTTCCTCTCTCAACAGCTGTCTCACTGTCCGCTGTTGTACATCACTAAGATGGTCTAGTGTCACAGGGGGGACCCATTGGTTTGGCCGTGGGGTCTGATTGGTTGTTAGGCTCACCTTGCATTGCTGTATTGTAGGCGATGCCCAGTGATGTGCCGGCTCGCTCTGTGTGTCATTCCTTTGGCTGAGCCGAGCTGCAGCTGGGTAAGCTGCCCTTATCACTTGAAGATGGCCCGGAATGAGGCGTGGGCCAAGGGTGACCAGATGCATGCTGGTGTTAGCAATGGACATAGGCACGTAGACTGTCCTCTCACCTGTGACGTTGGCGATAGATGGACGTGTGCAGCCTTCCTGGATGACTAAGCCTTCTGGCTTCTGCGCTGACATACAAGGGACAAATAGCAGGCTCTCTCCTCAGGACCGTTCAACAACGTGTCACGGCGCTATCCACATAATCAGCTGTGCTGCTCATCCCACAAATGCATGATCCTTACAAGTTGGACATCATTGTAAAGGTAAATAAACAGGCTTTCCAACAATATCAAATACAAAGGCAATTAGCATTGTAACAACAGAGAAATAATCAACCTAACACAAATTTCCATACTTTTTTGCCGAGTTTAGATGGTGTATGCTCTCCCTGCCAGCCTGTACTGTCCCCACATTCCCCCTACATCTTCAGTCTGCATCAGAATGATCATCGACCTTGACAGAATGATCATTGACAGAATTTCACCTCCACCCAGCCATCACAGGGAATCTCTGTCTGGTTGCAGGAATGCTGCAGTTCCATGGGACCAGAAGGGGAACTGGACTACTGGGGGTCCCGGCTCAGCAGGCCCCTCTCGTTTCCCTGTGCTGGTCTTTTTTGCCTGCATTCCAGAGAGAGGTGCCCATCATGCCCACAGAAATAACAGTGACTGCATGTCTCACCTCTCTGCGTATCTTGGCATGGTTTGCATCCCCCCGAGCCGCCTCGCAGCTGAAGGTGGTGTCACATTTGCATGAGAGAGTGACTTTTCTGCCTGATTGGTCTCACAGAACATGTTTGTCATCTCCATCGCATCTGCTCTGAGGTCCTCAATCGCTCTGGTGGTATCTGTGCCAGACACTATTTCTTGTCCCGTGATGCGACTGCATCTATTGTGTGGACCCAGTGCCTCTTCTCCCAGGTCTTGCATCTCTGACCGTATTTCATTTAGCTTGAGAGGCATTACTGGAATTCTTTTCTTCATCTTGTTTTGTCTTTTGCAGACATTTGCAGCTTCACTTAATTTCTCTATCAACGCCTCATCAGTGATTTTGGTGTTGCTAAGATAAGGTTTAATCTGGTATTTAACTTAAAGTCACTTACAAGCCCAGTCTTAACAGAGCGAAGGAATTCATTTTGTATTAAGTCAAGGCTAAACTGCTCATCAGCCTCTTCATCGTCTGATGTGCGCAGTCATTTCTCCCTTAGTTCTATTGCCCTGAATTAGAAGTTCTGAGCTGACTCTCTGGGTTCTTAAGTAATGTTCATTAACCTGTGCAGGTCAACCTGATGACTGATGAGTCACCCTTGTAATGCCCCTTCAAGGACTGGAGTGTCATGTTTCGCTTAATCTCTAGTAGCTCTCACAAGTGAAGGCCTGGACTCACTGCCCTTATGACAGCCTCGATTATTTCACTTTATTTCAACCTCTTTTCAGTCCTTACTCCATCTGATTGCTGAGACTCATATAGGAGTTTTTATTTTTGGCCTGCTGATATCTGCTTCGCTTTTATCCACACGTACATGCCACTCACCCACACTACACTAGGCTATTGTAGCTAGTCACACTGGCACTAGCTAGCTGGGTAGCATCAATCTGAATATGAAAGACAACCGAACACCTCAACAGCTGGTTTCTGTCACTGTGGACTCAATCACATAAAATCAAATGTAAACAGGACAAAATGGTGTGGTACTTCTTGTAATGGTCTCAAGAACTAGCATAACTAAATGAGACCTGCTGCCGGACTAATACAAGGATTACCCCACAGCACCACCCCGTGTACCTTCCCAGTCCTGCTTACAGTTAGTCCCATGCAAAATTAGGTAGGGGCGTCTCAAGAAAATTAGAAAAATTGTTATTAATCGACCACAGTCTTTCATGGCGCCACATGTACACCTCTGGACTGTTATAAAGGTCAATATCTGTAAGCCTATATGTAGCATTTAGTCTAAGTTTAGAATTATTGCTGCTTATACCAATGTCAATTTGACCAAATACTCAAATTTACCACAAGAATATATCTGTTATAAAGCCACACTCATCCTCATATTCACTAGACAGGACTCAGAATGGCAGAACTTAACTCAATACGTGACATCCTATCAGTTTACAGCTACCACATCCCCAAACTATAGTTCCTTACAGTTTCACTCAGAATAAGATATAACAAACGTTTTAGTCTATTGTTGCCAGAAACATAATCATTCAAGATAACACACTTGGTACAGAAAATATATTTTATTCTTGTTCATACTCTCACTTTCTATGGCTGTCATAATGCACAAGTCTAGTTATGAAATGTATTATGTATGCAATATTACGTCTGGCTAGAAAATTAGTTTATTTCATCCTTGAACTGAAAAGTATATTCAGTTTTGTATAACAAAATGAAACAAACTGTCCAGAACATCATTCATCCATTTTGTTTTCATGTACAAAAGAAAGTGTTTTCTTTGACACTTAGATGAAAATGTAAGGCTTTTGTGTTTTGTGCGGACAAAATTACAGTATTTCTTGCATCATGCATTAAGGTATTCATAGCAAAGACGGTATATTGTTCATGCTCTTTTCATCGTGGAAACACCATTCAGCAGTATTCTGAAATTGCATGGCATACGCCGCAAGTTGAGCCCACTGAATAGGTGTGATCATATGTACCATTGAAATTAAATGATTGAGAGCTTCACTATATGAAATAAATGTTCAAATATTGTCATGGTGTGGTTTATGAAATATGGTCATAGTGTGTGGTTTATGAAACAACGATACTTCACATCAAACATTATCATTTTGGATCAAAGGACTAAATACTTCGAAACATTGTTTATCTATATATAAAAACCCTACACATTCACATCAGGAAAGCTGCTGAGAAGGCCTGCCAACCACAGGGACATGCATTTAGGAGAGCTAGGGAAATACTTGACTCCCTGTGTGCAGGGACCAAATGGGCCACTAATGACATGCTGGTGAATATCTCTTTGGGAGTTGGACGCACTTGTAAGGCAACGGGCCCGGGCCTTGTACTGGTCCTGCTCGCATAATCCAAACAAGGGGGATTAATGCTGAGTGGCACTGAGCCTGAGCACTGAAACCAAGGATCAGGCTCTTTGTGAGGGGAAAATGGCGAGGGGACATGTAATTGCATTAACATGGTCATGGTTGGCTGGCAGACCCCTGTTCTGGCACATGGACGTATACCCACAGCAGTCACAGGCAGTGCCAAACGGGTACAGCAGCAACAACCGCAGCAGGACTTCTTTTGGCCACGTTCACGTCTAGCCCAAAATAAAAGGAGCAAAAAAAAAAAAAAGTCTCCTGGAATGCATCGACAACTGTAGTCTGGAAACCACAAAGACCTTGACAAAGATAGAACAGACGCTTCCGCTGCGGAGTGGAGCGGCTCTCCTCAAGGCCCGTAAGCCGTCTCCCAGCAGCCCGTGCAGCCGTTTATCTAGGCCAGCCACAGAATGAAGAACATAATCCATGAAATCACTGCCCTCATAATAAAAACAACACAGTCCGTTTGTAAAGGTCTTCGTTGTGATGCTGCAAGCACACAAGCTGAAGCACAGGAGTGATAAAAAACAAAAGTCTCAGAAGAGTCCAGTCTGGGTGGGTGGAGGTCTGTCTATGCTGCCGGAAGAGTCATGAGAATTTGAGAAGAGAAGATTTTTTTGTGCATTCAAACAGAACAAAGCCCAGTGTAGAACAGCACTGGAACATCAACAAGAACAAACACGATGAACATCTGAAGGAGCTTGGTGTTTTGTCAAATTATAAAATTGTGACTATTCCATGCAACCGAGGTCATGTTTTATGGGATACGAGATATGAGTCTTCAAAGGCGAGCCCAGAAGATACAGAGCTCTGGAGGGCATCAGACTAACAAGTGCAATTGGCATCCAGAATTTGATTTTCACAAGGAGTAGCTGTCAGAACCAGGTGAACCAGAATAACTTAATGATCTTTTTGTTAGCTGCAATTACATTTCACAGAATAGGAACTAATACTGTGACCCACATCTGGTAGGGACAGAAGCCCATTCATCAGTACACCCGCGCCCCATTCATCAGTACATCAGCTGGAAACCCTCTGCATGAATACAACCGATACCTTGTTTGTACCAAGTCACTGTGGCTCATAACTAACTTCTTCCACACCATCTCTACAATAAAGACATTTCGCCCCCCCCCCCCTCTGTGTGTGAAGTTTAAAAGAAGGGACTTCTTTGCTGAGTCTGTGCTTGTCTGGAAAGACAATATTGCAATATCTTGAAAAGGTGCCATTCCTCTAACCTTTTGTATATTTGTGCATCTTGTGTTTTATCGATCACAACAGTCTATATCACAATAACCCAAGGCCACCAACTTTCACCTTCAGTATAAACACTGTTTATGCAAAAGTAGCTTTCGTATTAGCATTCATCAGAATGCTCTTGCTCTCCTGCATAGCACCAACTGCCTTCCAGTTGTGTCTCTGAAAACATGGTTAGACTTTCAGACAATGCTCTCCGGTTCATTTTTCCTCCCCAGAATGTAATTTCTCTCCCTTCATCACACAGGTATTGATCATGTGGTTTCTTGCTTCTCACAGGTATTGATCTCTGTGCTGTGTTCGATCTTCTGCATGCCACAGCCTGGTAGCTCGCTCCATTTAGTAAAAGGCTAGGCATGGCGAAAGCCATTGACCATTACTCACCAAGTCGTAATGACCTCCAGAGATGGCGACACTAGTGAAAGTAGCACAAAGGTCAAAATGAATTAAAATGAAGCTGTATGTCCATTTGGAGCTATGCATGCAATATACAGATTAGCATGTGTGTTGGTAAACATTGTCCAATACTTCACCCATTTAAATGGTATGATAGTGTCTTGTTAATATACAAGCAACAACACAAAAATAAAAAAATAACGGAGAATACTCGCTGTTACCAATCTCAGCACAGTCCATCTTTATCTCATCTCTCCTCAGACATCCTTGAGGGCATCTCTGACTGCATTTAGAGCATGTGTGTGTCACTTTCCTCAAGCCATACTGGCCAGCCATCACCTTCTGCTCTGACAGACCTAACAAGACAGGGGGCAAGGCTGTGAGATGTTCACACAAGACAGGGGGCAAGGCTGTGAGATGGTCACACGGGATGGTACACTAAGTGCCTCGTTGACTCAGTAGCATAGCTCTGACGTTGGAGGTGTCAGGGTGTATAATGCAAGGTATGGGGGATGGTGGTGGTGGGGGGCGGAGGGGTATCCACATCACGTTAGCCTGAACTAAAAGGGAGATTAGCCCTAGCATTACAGCCCAGCCTTAATTAGGCTTGTCTGATGTGCGGCAGACCCATTATGTTTCTAATTAAGTCCCTATCAGTCTGCAGAAATAATGGGATATTGCACATCCAAAAAAGTCTGGCACTACCACTCAGACAAGATTATGGCGACTATCTAATGGTGATCTGCCCATCGCAGGAGTGGCTATGTCTATGTGCGCATGGATGTGTGTATGTTTGCATGTCTGAAGGACGCACCATTGCCTTGAAGGGGCTTGAAAAAGGCGCCCATCTGTAGCTTGAGAGCAGCGAGGCGAGCGTGTGCGTGGCTGTGTTGAGCGGCTGAACGAGACTTATCTCCTACTTGCAGAGGCCGAACTCTCATCACCGTCTTGGCCGTCGCATTATTTCAACGTGCGACACAACAACATAGCCATCACGCACACGATGCCATTTTCAAATCATCTGATTGTCACGCATGCTCCTACTCTCCATTTGCCTTGTGGGGGTTGGCGGAAGGAAGAGTTCATCTTGAGGGGTATCTGACAATATGTGCACTCCCTATAAACAAATCTTGATTGCTTCATTATTTAGCAAGGAGAAGAGGCCACAGACTCCACAGCTACGGTTGTCTCACCATTTCCAGAGTGTGTGACAATTATTGACAGAATGAGGGACTGTTTTTTCTCCAGGGTCCAGTCCTGGTCTTTCTATTCTTTCTATTTCAACAGTGCTCTTATAGAACTATATTTAGAGAAACAGAAATGGGAAAAAAACAACTTGTCACCACTCAAGAGTAGAAATCTACCGGAGGGACCATTTCTCAGTGTGCTCTTTATTAAAGTGTCAGGTTAAAAGAGATGTTCACAATCAGGCTGAGCAGATATGAAAAGATTTCAAATGAGGTATCCTTGAGGAAACAAATATACAGTAGGTGTGCTAAAGGCATAAACACCCTCTTCTAAATCACAGTGAAATAGACAAATAACAGTAAACAAAAGTCTTCAGGTCACGGAAGACGTGCTACAATTAACACATACACACAAACAGACACAATAAATATGAGACAAGAATCCCTTAAGGGTTGTAAACAGTATCAACATTCATCAGTAATATAAATATTTGAAATGTTCTAACACTGTCTCCAAGGCCTATGAGGGGAGGAGAGGAAACCATCAATATGAGGTTCATCATGACAGACATGCTTTTCTCTGTATGGCTCGCAGAGAACGAAAGCCGTCCTTCTCAAATCACTAATATTACATTTGACTACCTAATTAGTTCTGCTCACTCACAACCACCACTTTGTTGCCTTTAACTTCTCCGACCACGGCTGAGGTGCCTTATTTTAATTTCTGCAAATGACAGCTGATATTTATTACTGAAGAGCTAATACGTTGAACATCCAATGTCTATGCATTGATCATGTTTGGGCCATTATGGATCACTCAAGAACATGAACACAACCACCACAGTAGTGGGATGTCTGACATGAAATCTGGATGTCCTCCCTCAGCTCTGATTAAAGAACGTCTTGTATGGGCTGGGGAGCCGAGGTTCCCTCTGCTCTGATTAAAGAACGTCTTGTATGGGCTGAGGAGCCGAGGTCCCCTCTGCTCTGGAGGAAGTCGGCGTTGTGCTACGGAGCTGTTTATTTACCTATGCACTGGAGCAGAGGCATCCTATTAAGTCTTGGAGGCTTGAGCGTTCAGGAACATTGAACACCAGGTCATGGGGGAATTTCCCTAAGTCAGGTGATGAGGTGGAGCTGCTAGTTTTTTTTTTACAGTTTCAAAAAAGTATATTGCAATTCTCTTTGCTGCTCTAGAAATAATAATAATGTGTTAATATTGGAGGCAACTGTGGAAGTTCCACTATAGTATTAGTACGAGTGTTACACTATAGTATTAGTACGAGTGTTACTCTATAGTATTAGTACGAGTGTTACTCTATATTATTAGTACGAGTGTTACTCTATAGTATTAGTACGAGTGTTACACTATAGTATTAGTACGAGTGTTACACTATAGTATTAGTACGAGTGTTGACAGACTATTGGAGAGAAGCAGCCACAACAGTAGTAGTCGCAAAGCTGTTCTGTTGCTGCTAATGCTGTTGTGGAAGTTTTTGGTGTAGCTGATGTCAAAGTATGCAGCAGTAGTATGAGTAGTACTACTAGTAGTGTATGTTTACTATTTTTCACATTACATGAACATTAATGCTCAGAGTTCCGTCTAAATATAAATACTATTTGGGTCAAGATGAGATTTAGCAAATTGTCTGCATGTCTTTTTAAATACAGAGATATTTATCCTTCCTTTCATAAAGTGTTCTTTACTAAATACAATCTGCACTTCTGCATAGCCAAAGGATAAGGCATTTGCTAAGCCTAGATTACAGGGGTCACTGAATGTGAGAAGCAGCTCTGAGGAAAAGTGGAAAACTCAGTTCTGTCTCTCTGCATATTTATTCACTTATTTGCCTTCATCTTCGGGCAAGTGGCCTGACTCAGCAATGCATCATTCATGATCTGGACTGACACAGTGACTCAGAACACATTTTCAGATAGACCACGCACATCTAGTTTGATGGCTTGCCACACCAATTTCTGCTCTTGATCTCACTGATCCCAAAAATGTCACTCAAAGACAAAGGCGCTTCTACCAAGTATGGCTTTGTACTGCATGCAACTGTTTCCACAATGCAAGCAAATGAATGATGCATTTTGGGAATGTTGTTCTTAAGTGTGATACCTATGCTATTTCTATTTACTGCTGAAGAAGACTCATCATCATGCATCATCAAAGGCAATTCATCCAACTGCTACGGTGGTGATGGTGATGGAAATAATAACAGGGTTAATGGGATGGCTACAAAGTAGCTCATTTTCATGTGCATATTGACTGCAATGATGTGCAATACGCATGTTTGCAATGTGTGTGGCTTCTCCTACTGCGATCAATAATGTTTTTTTTTTTTTCAAACTCACATCTACCTTAAAACCATTATAGAGAAAAATGCCCAAGAAATGCACACCACAATTCAATACAAAGATTTTGCTCTTGTTTGGAAGCAGCTATCATTGACGTAAGCATGCGAAGTCAAGTATATTCTAATGAAAGTCACAACAGCAATGAACAGTCACACCATTTAAACATCTCACTCCGTGTGTGCATGCATTATTTGAATTACTTGAGTTAACCAGATAAGTATGTCAGCTCAGACAAGACCGCATATTATGAGTTGGAAAGCACTTCTATTTGCATTTTCCTGTTTCCAGTCTTTGTATTTTGCCCAATACCTGAACATCCGCGACCACAGCCCTCACAGCTGGTTGCCACCACAGCAGAATCTGGCTAGGTGTTCTGAAAATGGCACAACACAGCAGAATGCCAACTGGCCAATCTCGCCTGGCCTTGCTTAGATAGAGGTTTTATTGGCAGGTCTGAATCCTGTTCAATTTTTGCTCATTTTGCAGAAACAATCTGGAGGGCAATTTACCTCCTTTGACCTACCACCAGTGGAGCCAAATTCAGGAGCTAATTGCACTGGTCACGTGATCATACCAGTATGTTGCCTAAAGAGAGCCTCTTGAATGCTAAATAAACACATAAATCCCTATGGATGGAGGTGTATCAAGAAGAAAAGAAAAAACAATCACCCCCTTATTTGGCTATGGAGAAAACAAGTGATTGGATACTCACTCTTTGGCATATTGCCCAATGCTGGAACAGCAGGTTAAAAAAAAGGGGCATGATTCCCATTAAAAGTGTTTTAGTACCATAACTGTTAACACCTTTTGGTCTCCACGGGAACAGCCTGAAGCAGGTTTGACACTCGCTGTGAGAAAAAAATGCCAATGGAGGCCACTGTACTTCAAGTGGAATAAACCTTGTGTACGCTAGTCACGCAGAGTCTAGTCTAATCAAGGTCTCGCCGTGATACAGGATGATATCAGAGCATAGGTGATTCGACTGCAAAGCCTGAGCTAAACCCAAACACAGCGTCTCCATTTAATTGCCTACTTATTTATCAATGCATTTTACATAACCCTACTACATTTATGGTTGGGTTCAGTGATATCACCACACTACGGTGGTATTCCTGGGTGTTTCTCTCATCTGTGTCGTTGGTGACACCGCAGAGGAGGTCACCTGAAGAAGCCATTCGAATACTGGGTTTGTCTGCAGTGTTTAGAAGTATTCGTCGAACACATATGGCAATGTGAGGGAGAGTGTCCCCTCTATTGTCTCTTCTGCTTTTCTAAGGGATGTGTTTCATTACAGTGGCTGATTGGCAGCCACACATAATCTATTGAAGCTATCGGAAGCAGCTGGAGCCTCATTTTGCATCTTGCAACAAAACCATTGCCAAAGACTATTTTAATTAAAGACAGTCAACTGCCATATATCTTACTATCTGATGGGAACAGTTTATTTCAAGTGTACTGTAAATAATCTAGTAGTCTCTAATACATAGACACATTGTGAAATGTTGATTAACTGTCCACCAGTCATATATTCTGTCAAAACTAACAGCTTCAGATAACATTTTATTGCAGCTAAAAGCTTATGCATGTCTCAGTTGTTTTCTACAAGAGAGAAAAAATACTCCAATTCTTGAGTGCATTTACGGCCACAGAAATGGTTTTCCCCGAACCATTTTTAAACTGAACCATAAGTATCTGCCGGCAAACCTACGATATCTAATTAGGGTTGTAATGTGTCTCCTTCACCCAGAATAGCCACTGGCTCCTGTGACACCAACGCTAAATGTTGGCCAGACTGTCTGACAGTGGCAGAGGGTGGAGATTAAGGAATCATCTCTCTCCTTCTTATCGATCAGCTCACGATGGGCCTGACACATACATTAAACAAATGATTACAAATGTATTGGCCAGTGAAGGAAGAGCCCAGTAAAATGATGGGATTGCAATGACAGTCATGCACACTTTGCATCATGATCTTGCCCTTTCTCTTATTGACTGCTGTAATGCGGGTTGATTCTGATTGTGATGCAAGAGCTTGTCAGTATTTGAAATGAAAAACGTGGCGTTGTCTAATTCTCTGACGTTGCTTTCGAAAGCAGAAAGGGATCATGACAATCAAGGGGAAAGCATTAAACCTTACAGTATAGAACAGAAACCTAAAACAGATACACATCCTTTGTTAGTCCTGGAGTAGTTTCTTCAAGTAATAGTGCATGGACACAGACTATGAGAACAATTATAATGCTAGACCCTTAAAATATCTTGTCATAGAAAGAGTAGGATTGAAAGCCTAAATACATGCACTTACATATCTATAAATCTCTTTTGAATTATGTATGTCCTGATGCCATAGCAATAATAACTTCCAGAACTTCAGAGTGACCATACCCATCACCTCTGCTTTTTTCCCAATCCATTTAGTTAATTGGAATTAATTGTGATTAAATCGAGTCAATAGCTGTGTAGACAGTGGAACAGGGTTAATGTTGATTCATTTTACAAACACAACTCTCTGTTACTTAAGAAATAGCTTGAAGTATGGAAAACAAATCATGTGCCGTTTCATTTTACACCTCATTTGCCAGGCTAAGCAGATAGGCCATTATTGCCTGGTGGCAGAAGGCGGCCTCTAAAGAGAGTGCCTTGCTAATGGCATTGGAATTAGCAAAGCTAAGTGTTTCACACTCTAAAGGTCAAGGCTTTGCAATGATGGAACATTAGCTTGTGTTGCACAAATGAAATCAATTACCCCAATGCTGTCTGAGAGAAAAATCATTCTGGAATATGAAAAAGGAAAAAGAGGAATGTGTTAGTCGGGGTTGGGCCGGTCTGCGTGTTTTTGAATTGATGTGAATTTCTTCAAATATCAGCCTCTTGGTGGTGCATTTTATTACTCTCATGGATGAGTTTTATCTCCTGGTCTGTGATTGGCAATGACAGTTTTCCCCAAATAATTCTAGCCGCGACAAGCTCCCCTGAACGATAAACCACAGTGCTAATGCCAAGAGCCAGCCAGATCAGCCTCAGGGAGCCGCATTACCAAGGCTGACCAGTGCCATTACAGGATACATAATGCCTCTTACTCACACATGGGTTATAGTACTGACATCACTGTGTATTGTTTTACCACAATATTTATTCCAAGTGCCAATCTCAACTTCTTATTTAGTTTGCTCAGATAAAAGAGGACCTGTTCAGTATGAGAGCTGAATATTCCGTATGTGATGGTGACTGATGACGCGATGGTTTGTGGAGTTAGCTGTGGTTGTAGAGCACACTTTACAAGCCATAGAAGCCTTAGCAGCCATCCTTGTCTACCTCAGTATGTTGCACTTTCTCCTGCCAAACCATGATGGACTCACTAAGGGCTGTATCTTACTCACTAAGGGCTGTATCTTACCTACCGGCGGTCATTTCTGCCAAACCATGATGGACTCACTAAGGGCTGTATCTTACCGGCGGTCATTTCTGGCAGCAAAGGCTCAGAAGTGGCTCAGAGGCAAATTTGACACATTGTGGATGAAGCCATTAGAGTGATACTTAAGAAACTAAAAAGGGTTGCACTGGCAATCAAACATAATTAACTGTGGGCATGGCGTCAGTCTGAGAAATCAGCGCCCACTCAATGCACTAGTCACCGGGTTCACAACATGCAACACCTGTGAACATGTGCCACAATGGAACAGGAGAGCATTGTTAATGTGCGGCTAGATTCGATGATTTACATCTCACCATTCATTTCAACAGTAGAAAAGCAGCACTGTCTCACTTCCTTTTGCCCAGGCCTTGCAGTTCTTTGGAATATATATAATCTGATGAATGCAACAGTGTGACTTCTCCCGGTGTTACCCTGACAAACGTTGGCCTCCATTTGCCTGATACAGCACATGCAGCATGTGCACTCATATAGACATGCATCCTTAGGAGGGCCATGGACAGACCATCAGTAAGCATGTACACTCATATAGACATGCATCCTTAGGAGGGCCATGGACAGACCATCAGTAAGCATGTACACTCATATAGACATGCATCCTTAGGAGGGCTATGGACTGACCATCAGTAAGCTTTGTGGTCACAGGGGATTGTGATTACGGTAAATACAAACATAAATGGGATTAGTGGCAAAATTCCATAATTCAAGAGCGCTTTGGTGACAATTTGGGTCCGACAGGCCCATCAGTAATCACAGAGAGCGTTAGTCCCCAGTTTGTTGACGCTGACGATGAGTGACATGTGGTCACGAGGGAAATAGCAACAGTAGTTGGCGACTGCACATTTTCTCCCTGGCTTGTCATTTGTATATTTTACATGCAATTACGCAGTCAGTGAGACGGCGTGACTGAATTAGTGCGGATGGGATCACAATGCAAAGTGACAGTGGGCTCTAATACGTATATCTAATCCTCCAAACTGTCAGTCATACTGGCGCTGCAGCCACAGAGCCTGTCCGACGGAGCCAGGCACGTCCCATCACCACCTTGAGTGAAATGGACCAGTTACATAAATAAGCACTTCTTCAATTCTATAGACAGACTTCATCAAGGCAAAAATGATTAAATTTCATACAAGCCCGGCATGCGATGTTCATATCTGTGATGAGTACATGAATTAAACAATGTTGTGGCAATCTAGCGTGAGCCAGAGAGAGAGTTTTAAAGCGAATCCTGTGCTCCACACACCACACAGCCCCAGGAAATGCTGCTTTATTAGCCACTGTTGAACTCGCACACGCATTCAAACATGTAGATTGGGAGAACGAGAGGCAGGTCTTACTTTACGCTAACACAGGGAAATAACACAGGACTTAAATGGTACAACACGCAGACAAAATGATAACAGTCACACACTCTAACACCAGTCTCAAAAGGGAGGCACGAACCACATTATTCCAGAACAGAACAAATAACAGAATAAACAGTCTCTCGCACACACAGCATGCTGGGAGCTACCCACAGTCCCTCGCTCCTCAGCACGCCGGAAGCTGAGACGCAACATGCAACAAGATAAATGCTGATAGGGTAATGCATTACAAGAACATCTCGGTGGAGCGCTTTCTTTTTATTGCTCATCTTTTTCAACTTTCACATTGATTGGAAAAGACATGAGTTTGCTCCAGAAAGAATAATTTATTCTGTACTGGGAAGAAAGGCATTTCAACAGTACATTATTACATTAACATCCTTTACAGGAAACCAAAGTTGCCAGACATTAATAGACACTTATTTGATTATGCAGCACTAAAATGTCTTTTTTCATGTTGTTCAGTATGTCCATATTTGATTGCCTGAGTAATATCCTCTCTGCAGTCTGAACTCATACCGCTGGATGAAATGGGCTCACTAATAAAGGTCATATTCTGTGCCGTGTTTTTTTGCAATTAATGCAAGATTAACGTAATACATTTTTATCATCTTAATATGCAATATCTCTCATAATTCAAAATAACTTCACAATGTGTTAAATAAAAGGTTTCTGTGGCCTGATTTATCAAATGTGATAGTGAACCACTATCTGCCTTTTTGAGAGTTGTTGCTTTTTCCCCTTTAGCCACCACTCAGCGCTGTAAATCGATACAAGCAGATACTGCTGCAATGTGGCCAATAAACTGGTTTCAAGAGATCACAATATTATTAAATTTCCCCATTACTGCCATCGCATTGCCTTACGGGCCCCAATCCTTCTCTTATGTGACCCATGTGCTGTCAGTTGACAGTTGTAAGCCGTGGTACCCCCCCTCCTCCCCCCTCCCCCGGGAACATGGCTGTGTGGTGGACTTTTACGAGGCCCCTGGCACGCAGACATGCGACCCATCTCCCTCCTGGCCCTCCCATCCCATAATAGCCAGCCGATTCATCACCCAGAAACGAGATCCCTCTCCAGTGGTCTTTGGCAGCCGGCGTAAATGAGTTATAGACCCATTTACCTTCTCATCACTGGTGGGACTGCAGAGAGGTACCCGGCCGGGAGGATGAGAGCGCTGTAACAATGGGGGGGGTGGGGTGGGGGGGATTGAGGAGTAGGGAGCGGAGCGGAGGGCGGGGGTACAAAAGCTAATAACCATACACACACCGTCCCCCCTGCCTCAAGTACCTTCTGTTCTCGGCAACCGTAATCGTTTCCTTTTCATCCGAGGCAAATTTGCTATCGTTTTTATTTTCAATTTTTTTTAAATACACACACGGTACATTTGACGCCCACTCATCCAGGGGAGCCAGGGAGCGGGCCATATGTGGAAGACTCACAGCTGAGCAGTGGGTAGGGGAGAGGAGAAGTCTACCCTGTGTGCTGGGGGGGGGGGGGGCAGCTGAGAAGTGGGCAGGGGAGAGGAGAAGTCTACCCTGTGTGCTGAGGGGGGTGACCAGCTCATCACTTCAACAGGGCACCACCTGGATGACTCTCCCACGGGGAACTTCAACTTGGTTGTTAAAATGAGTTCATGAGACCACGGCGGTTTCAGACTCATTTCGCATTGATCGGTTCACTTTTATGTTTCAGATGCTGTACATGAATTGGTTTAAAATCTAATTTAATTGAGCCTTTTGGGGTTTGAACAGGTGCTGTTATTTTATAGCGCAATATGTCAAATATTTTAGCTGAAATTAAGCCAATACAGTAATAATGTGTGGCTTCAGTGACTATGGGTTAGAATAGCGTGACGCATTACTGGACACTCTTAGTCAAACAGGTTTGCAAGGCCACTCATGTAAATCTAGGATGGTTTCAGTACAGAATAGAACATTACAGTGCTTTCAATGCCCTGACATGCTCTGGAGTCAGAGCAGGCATGTTTAGTTGCAGTGTCTCCCACTGGAACATATCCGTCACCCGTCTCAGAGACAACACTAAGAAGAAGCTTCAGCATGACAGATCTGATGATCGCACTCACTTTGATGATGTTACAGTGACTTTCTCAGTCAAACACATATATATTACAAACAAAAACTTTAACATAGAGAAATGACTTTCCACAGGAGCCAACTGAGCACCGACGGCGTTACTTTTTACTGCGGGGAAATGAAAGAAATCACCACTGAGTTTAAGTGCTGACATTTGGAGGAAGTGTGATCCTCAAGCCCCCTGGCTGAGCTGTCGGCGTTGGTACTGACCTGACAACCGGCGGAGGATGGGGGGAGGGGGGGGGGGGGGGGGGGGGGTGTTGCCAGGCTTTAGGGGCAGGCTGCGTCAATCACAGTCCCCTGTGTAATTAGTGGAAAAGGCTAGTGCCTGCTCCATGGTGCCTCTGTCTGTCAGTAATTGTCCACCATTTCCCTCCCACATGCAGGCAGACACACACACACACAAAGAAACAAACACACACACACACACACACACACACACACACACACACACACACACACACTAGTAGAGAAATTGAGGGGGACTCAATGCCTGATAATAACCTGAAATCAACATGGCTCTGGCCAACTCTCCCACCTGCTGCTACTCTTCATATAGAGTGGCTCTTCACTGGCTCCTTTTTAGTTTGTTTTGTTCTTTTGTTCCACGAGGCCTAAGAAAAACAAGAAGTGTTCAAGGATCATTTTTGTTGTTGTTGTTGATGCTGTTGTTTTTTTACTGTCCATGATGAGGCCCATAGGGGAAGTCCACAGGCTGACCACAGCTGACGGCTCCCGCCCACTTGTCTGCATTCCGCTGCAAAGCCTCAAGCCACACGACAAGTTACCACGACCAGATGCCCACACGCCACAGGGGGAAAGAACAGGGGAAGGAAAACACAGACAACACACACTCAGACACACACAATACAACACACACACACACACACATCTAAATATGTCCACATAAACATGGATCGCTGAACCAGTAGGGCTGGTAGGGCCTAGGCGAGGGATGGGGGGCGTGAGGTTGAGGTTAGGGCCACCGGGGGGGGGGGGGGCACATACAGTATGTCATACACTGCTTCCCGGTGTGTCCCCAGACAGCCTATCAGAAAACAATTCAATTCTGCTATCTAAAAATTGGCTATCTATGTCATATGACATTAATCGAATTTTGAATCAACAACACTACTCCCTTAATATAGTTAAACCACTACATCATTCTTTGGTTATGTAGTTAGTTAGTTAGGTCATAAACCTTACAATGATTTGCCGTAAACCAATGTTTTGGGGGCAATTGCAATGAGTCAGAAAGGAGACTGGTACAACTGCTCACCCCAGCTGGCCAGGATCCCTTTGAGGAATCCCTTTAAGAACTGATGCTGCAAGGAGTTAGCTATTGCACAGCAACATCCTTATAAGATGCACAGGTTGTTCTACACCAGTGGTTCCCAAACTTTTTACAGTCCCGTACCCCTTCAGACGTTCAATCTCCAGCTACGTACCCCCCCCCCAGTTTTTTTTTTTTTTTCATTTTTGTAACCGCCGTCGCCGCCCCGCCCCTCGCCGCCCCGCCCCGCCCCGCCCCCCGCGCGCACATATACAGCCTATAACACTTGAAACTGTGAAATTGTCAGGGATTTCAGGACTCAGATGGAAGTTTAGATCAAACAGAGTTGTATTAGCAATACAACCAGGTAAAGGGAAATGAGAAACAAACAAGGAGGTCGAACTAACTCACTGAGTGGTTTAACGGGAATAACTATTTAACTCAAACAAGGCAAAAACAGATGACGGGTGTGCTTGAGAGGATGCACATAATTTTGCAATGTCTGGCTGAATTGGAGAAAGTCTTAATCTTAAATCGTCTTCTACACACAGTCTATGCCTGTATTTAGTTTCCATGCTCGTCGGAGCTGCACTCACACATACATATGTGGTGGCAAAGGGCATCAAAGTCTTGACAGCGCGTTTGGCAAGTGCAGGGTACTCTGTGCACAGTCTATCCAGAAATCTGACAGAATTCTGATTGAATTCAATTTTAATGTTGATTCATCCAGCTGTAGTGCATAGAATTCACTGGCTTGTGCGTGAAGTAACAGTTTTGAAACGTCCTCTGCCATGTCACTGATACGTCGTGAAACAGTGTTGTTTGATGAAGGCATTGTCTGTATATTTGTTTTGCCTTTTCCCCCAGCCATATCCGCGGCAGCAGGG
Organism: Clupea harengus; assembly: GCF_900700415.2. Classification (NCBI taxonomy): domain Eukaryota; kingdom Metazoa; phylum Chordata; class Actinopteri; order Clupeiformes; family Clupeidae; genus Clupea; species Clupea harengus. The sequence goes on from NC_045152.1 coordinate 19,524,551, forward strand.
AGAATTAAGTCCTCCTCAATAGTGTGGGGCTTGCCAGTCTTAGCCACTCGGTAGCTCACCATATAGGACGCTTCTAGCCCCTTCCTATTAACGGTATCTGTTTCCCTTATACAAGTTTTACTGGTCGAAAGTCCTCTTAATTCCCGTTAAAAAAAACTCCCGATTGTAGGCCTACTGGTAGAAGCCGATGGTGTCTCTCTGGACGGGGGATTTAACTCTTTTCAACCATTTGTCCATGTCCGTGCAGCAATCGGAACGAGCTCCCGCTTCCCTACACAGGTCATCAGCAAGTGAAATTCTGACGAGGGAGCTAACCGTTGTGCCTATGTTAACGGTCATTAACCTACCTGTAGCTATTTTTGGCAGTGTAATTATTTCGCTGAATATGGGTATACATGAGTATTTTTGGCAATGCGACTTGGCTATTCAGACTATTTAAGATTTCATGTCTATAGCACAGTTTGAAAATGTAATGGGCTTTTTCACTTTGAAAACGCAAATCAAATTTTCTCCTCGCGTACCCCCTGAACCACTTTGCGTACCCCTGGGGGTACGCGTACCCCAGTTTGGGAACCGATGTTCTACACCATCTCTATATCGGCTGCCAGTGCTGAAAGGTTTTTCTCATCCCTCCGTCGTTTAAAAACATATACTGTGCTCAGTTGGTTCCTGGGGAAAGTCATTTCTCTATGTTAAAGTTTTTTGTTTGTAATATATGTGTGTTTGACTGAGAAAGTCACTGTAACATCATCAAAGTGAGTGTGATCAGATCTGTCATGCTGAAGCTTCTTCTTGGTGTTGTCTCTGAGACGGGCGACGGATATGTTCCAGTGGGAGAGACACTGCAACTAAACATGCCTGCTCTGACTCCAAAGCATTTATTAAATTCTATAAGATAATTCTGTGTAATCTAATAATGTGTTAGCTGTAATATTGCAGCAATATAGACAGTCACAAAAGCGGATCCGGAAGTCAGTTCAAAGTTGGGTAGTGAGGGGGCGACGACATTGTGTGTGGTGGTGGTGGTGGGGGGATTTGGTGGGCTAATGGTATACACAGACACACATTCTCACACACACACACATATGATAAAGAGAAGATGAGGAAAAGCTGAAGGTGTCAGTGAAAAGGTCAAAATGAGGGACCTGAGAAAAGAACTAGAGAACTAAGCCCCTGGTCTGTTTCATTGCTCAGATATTCATCCCCCAGTCAGCGCTCTGAGCGGTGGCGCGTCGTGGCGCAGCGGGACAGGTCCCAGTCCCACAGCTCCTCATCTCCTCAGCTCCTCAGCCCAGGCTGCTCGTGGAGTGCACAGGACCGGGAGCAGAGAGTGCTGACGCTGCACACAATCAGCCTCTTCATTGGCATCCCTTGGATCTGATCAAGAGAAATCATAATCCGTGGAATGTTATAGATCTCAGCAACCCCTCCTCATGTACACACAGGGATGCACACACACATCTCTCTCTCTCTCTCTCTCTCTCTCTCTCTCTCTCTCTCAGACACACACAAACACACACACATACACACGCACACACACAAACATTCTGGCCATTATGTGTGCTCATTCCTATCAGAGTATCATCATCTGACCTCCCCTGACCAGCACTCACAGGCTAATTTGTCATTTCCTGAAAAGCTGAAAGCGCGGTGTGCCTAATTACTGCCCAGGACACCACAGACCAGAGGTTAGTTGGGGGTGGGGGGTGTGTGTGTGTGTGTGTGTGTGTGTGTGTGTGTGTGTGTGTGTGTGTGTGGGTGGGTGTGCATGTGTGCATGTGCAAAAAAAGCAGTACTGGGTCATACTACTGGGTCAAGCAGTAATGTAAAAACAATATCAAACCAATGAAGGAGCTATAGCATTAATTGTCTTTGTCCATGCAGATGATACTACAGCACATACTTACAATCCTGACCAGTGCTGGTTTACTGTGAAGGGGATTTTTACAGTTTTTTGTTTGGTTTTTTAATATAATTTCTTCAATTCCATTCAGTTTCTTCAGCATGGAAATGCCAGCATCTTTCACCTGCTCGGAATGGATCAATCCAAACTTTCCTACAACAACACATTTTCTGAATCAGTTTTTATGATCTGTTTTGATGTACAGTTAGGAGGCAGTGTGTGATCTGTCTTGTTAGCAGTGAGAGGGGAAGGGGGGGGGGGGGTGGGTGCAGCAGCGTCGCCTCCTTCCCAAGGGAAGATTATTTTTGGGCCTCTGAGCCTCACCACCACACCACACCACACCGCAGCATGCAGGTCCCCCCGTGCAGAGACTGCGTCCCCTGGGGAGAAGGCAACGGATGCTATAGGCGTTGAGTGTGGTGAACCCCCTGGGACAAAAGGCGCTTTAGAGGCAGAGAGACAGAAATGGAGAGCCAGCCTGCAGGCACAAAAAAAGCAGGAGGTCGAAGGACCGCTGTTAATCAAAAAAGCAAAAGGGGGAATTTTTCTTAGTGATGCATTTCCTGTTCGCATGACTACTTCGTAACCATGACACACACAGTCAATTAGTCATAGTCTGGATAAAAATGGATGCCTTTTTCACACAGACATTGAATTGAATTGATTTTACTGAGCAAATTCCAAATTTACCAGCACATGTTTCAATAACAACTTAAGTTACAAGTGTAAATATAATGTAGCCTATATGATGTACACCTAGGTTCACGAAAGACTGACTATGTCCTCAAATGGGTTTGACTGTTACCAGGATGTCATCCTGGGGTAGGCATTTGGATGTAGGGTGTGCACCTAAATTCAACATAATAGATAATGTCCAAATCCTACACGTTTGCCATAGACGTGAAACTAATGAACTAAATATGTAAAACTGAAGACACTCAGTATTAGTTTAGCTTTTACACACACACCTTAAGCATTTTAAGATGAAAATGACTACAGAAACGCACATTTTTTTTTTAAATTACTACCCAAGTCATGAAAGCATATTTTTTGCATAGCTTAACCTATTCTGAAAGCTATAGGCTACAGCCACACATGATTACTGTAAAAAGCAACAGCAGCACAAGTCCTGACATGTCCTATAAATAGTTTATTTGTCGATATCAGCAAAACGTGGTTTGGGCAAACCGCCCCAGTGATGTGAATATTACAGTGAAGCCTACTTACCTTACTTCACCCTTGTCTACTAATGGGGATGCAGTGAAGTGAATACTACAGTGTAGCCTACTTACCTTACTTCACCCTTGTCTACTAATGGGGATGCTGGCAGGGCTGACGCCACTCCGATTGGCATACTTTCATTTTATTTTTTAATAATTTAATGTAGGTACATTGGCTCTGTCCTCACACAAGGGGTAACTAAATAATGTAAGTACATTACGGTGGACAGGCACCAAATAAATGTGGGTGCCATTGTACATTCATGTTAACACTTTCCTGACAACAGCAACAATGAAATGTTGGTGATCTCACCCGACTGCATAGGCATCAACTATTCAACACGACAGTAGATACATTAAGTTGAACACATGGAGGCGTCACACAAAGTGTGGTGTCTACCAGAGTGGTCCAAATAAAGCCTCATAAAACATGGAACTCGAATTGATAGTTAACTTAATAACTACAACCAAAATGACCTTATAAATAGTTAGTAAAGGTTGAATGTCTTTGCAGTTCTGAATGGTAGAGGTTGGCAGCATTCACTCTTGCGCAACATTAAATAGACCAGCATATATACTCGAAAGCATATATTAAGTAATTCACACAAAATCTAATTTAACTAGATGTACCTAACTAAAGAACTAAATCTTTGTGTGTGTGTATGTGTGTGAGAGAGAGAGTGTGTGTGTGTGTGTATTAGTGTGTACTAGTGTGTGTGTGTATGTGTTTGTGTGTGTGTGTGTATTAGTGTGTGTGTGAGTGTGTGTGTGTGTGTGTGTGTGTGTGTGTGTGTGTATTAGTGTGTGTGTGTGTGTGTGTGTGTGTGTGTGTGTGTGTGTGTGTGTGTGTGTGTGTGTGTGTTTGTGTGTATTAGAGTGTGTGAGTGTACTCAGTGCTCATCTCAGGTGCGAGCCAGAAAGAATGTGTGTTAACTGTGTGTTGGCTGTGTCCATGTCCACAGCAGCCAAACATAAAGTCAAAGATGCTGTAGAACAGAAGAGGATTCATCTCAAGCTGCACCAATGGTATAAAGGTACACACTTCTGGTCTCCTTAGTGGGCATGGACACCTCTCCTCTGGATGGATGAAAGCATAGGAGGGCATTGCAACACAACACCTGCTAGCTCACTCAGGCCTATGCAGCTGGTATGTAATGTGACAGTAGTTAATGTTAACAGCTAATTTATTACTAACCTTTCTGCACCCTTTGGAAAAGCAAAGACAGATACGTTCTTGTTGTTGCAGCTTATTGCTGCATAAAGCTTTGGCATTCTTAACACTAAAGATACCAGCTACAGTACAAATGTAACGTTTGCACCTTATTTTGCCGCTCATTTTTATTGATTCGTTTAACTCGTTTCTAATCGTTTTTATTGATTAGTATAACATCTGAATCGTCTCTGGTTCAGCTCAGCACCAACGGTCACCAACAGATAAGGTATCTGCATTGTCAGACCTCACGAGAGTGTGTTGCTGAGACAGAGACTGATTTGTCCGTCTGTAAAAAGCCATTTTAGTGTCAGAATGTTAGGAAGATATGTGGCCTGTGAAAAATGGTAACGATGGGACAATATAATCAGTCATAATCTGTGCTGATGTTCACTTGGTCTCCTAAAGGGGCAGGAAGAAACTCACATGAGACAGACACAGAAAATGACTCTAATATAAAGGGTATATCTCAAGGTCAATGACTCTAATATAAAGGGTATATCTCAAGGTCAAAGATTCTTTGTTGGTAGGACTGGTTCAGTCAGGTACTTCAGAGGCTAGACGAGACTTGCATTCCTAGCATTCAGAGAACAGTCTAGGTAGTGTGCAGGTGTGCGTCACTGAAAAAGTCTCTGAATGAAGGTCCTTGGTAGAATGTGAGGGCTCCAGGGCAACGGAACAGTCCTTCAGTGGGATTCGATGACGTAACATCTTTGAAGCTCAGCCGTCAAGGAAGCCTTCCTTGACTTTGAGAAACAACCGAAGAGTCTATGACAAAAATTGCTCACGCTTGCTGCACTGAACAACTTCCGGGGCACTGAATTGTCACTCAAAAAATAGCCAATGGGGACACACCCCTGAAAAGGAGAGGAGGAGGCACGTAACCTGCACGTGGGACTGTGCTTTTGAGTCTGTGTCATGAAGTTTGTGTTTGTGAACCATGGGCATGGAGGCTTTCAGTACAAGGCCCTTTTTGCGGTTCTTCTCCACCATCTCCACTGTCAGCAGCAGTTCTCCACCTCTGTGGGGCCGCGGGGATGCTCCACCGGCGACGCTAGCCTATATTTATCGAGGCTCTGGTTGCATCCTTGTCATCCAGTGGACTACAGAAAATGGCATCCCTACACTTAGGTATAAACAACGACCTTCCAAATCTACTCTACACGATGCTTGTCCACGGCAACTGCGGACAGGATGGCACGGCTTCCCAGAACAGTATGCTACCATCAAGCAGAAACGGAGCGTATTCTGTATTATTAAATGATTTCATTATATTCATGATAATGTATAATATATAAATTATTAACGTTTTTTTTCCTTTTTACTTCTTGTCTCTTCTGTATGCATTCTGTTAAGCACTTTGGATTCCTGCCAGAAAGGTGCTATGAATATAAAATAAATAAATAAAAAATAAAATACATTATTATTATTATATTATTAATAAGGTTGCTGGTATTTACTATCACATTATAGGCTATCAAAAAAACCTACAGAGCTGGTGATGTTTCCGAATTCCGATAGATTATGCCCTTGTCGTAGAAATAGAACAATGTGTGCGTCTGAAAGTTGAATAGATTTTCTCTTCACTGCCTTTACTGCAGATGTGGTGAAGGCTTTGGAAGGCTGAGCTCAGACTGAAGCTTCACAGAGAATGAAACGTGATTGGATACAATTTGTTTTCTCCTTGCGCTGTCTAATGGAAGGAAGCCATCAGATTTTGTGACTTACATTAATCAATAAAATAAGATAATAACAATACAATAGAGTCCCGTCATTGATTTATTTGCTTTAGTTAGCATAAATGTATTGTTTAAGGCACATTTTATGTCTTGTATGAGCCTTATTATAAGACATTTTGAATGGCAAGTTTTTAATTCATCATTTTATTTTAAAAATATATATATTTTACCAGGCAAAAAAACTGTAATTACCAGCTAACGGAAACCCTGGTATGTACATGTGTGAGGGAGTCCTCTCATATTCCTCAGCCCTTTTAGGCCATTGTCAGAAGGATTCCGATAAAGCAGGATTACAAAGCATTAGGCGGTGTGTGATGGGTCACTCGCACAGACTGGATTCAGTGAAAAGTGGGTGAGTGAGAGAGAGAAAGAGAGAGCGAAAAGAGAGAGAGAGAGAGGGAATAGGGACAAGAGAGAGAGTGAATGGAAGGTGGACAAAAGAAAGAAGCAGAGAGATAGAGGGAAGAAGTGCGAAGAGAAGAAATAAGGAGGATAAAGAAGAGAGAAGAAGAAGGGAGAGGGGATAGAGGAGGAGCGAGGTAGAGAGACAGCTGGTGAGTTACACAACTAAGACCCCATCCGTTTCTCTCAGGGTATTAGTGCCAGTGAAACAGATCTGATGAGCGACACACAAGCATCTTCCCCATCAAATGAGCTCATTCTGACCACCATGTTCCCACACCATCCGACAAAAACATGAAGGTCAGACTAAGGGGAGGAAGTAGTCCCTGGGCTTTCACCATTACTGGCAGTCTCGACGGCCGGACCATATTGGATTCCCTTTGAGAATCAAATTAGATGTCATAGGTGGATCACACAGAGGAGCGTATGAATATCATAGTTCTGTTTTGAACTCTCCTTTCTTCTTCCATCTCTCTATTTGTGCACGGACAGAGAAAATATGCAGTGATTTTTTTCCTAGCACAAGGAATGTATACATGGGAATGGAATGCCTGACCTCATGCATTCAGATTTCTGGTTTTACCATCAAGGCAATGACAAAAACAATGCTCTATGCTATACTAGTAAAGGGCAGCACAGTCATCTTTGATGCACAAAATGCAGGGACACCACAGTGCAACACTAATCAGCGTGTTCACTGAAGAACAGGGAAAATGCAACAGCTACCATTAACTCACACGGGGCAGGGGGGTGTGTTGGTGGTACATTTAGAGTTTTTGGGGCTTTCATCAGCAGATTGCTCAAAACAGTGCCACGCTGCAGGCCTAATTGGAATATTTTAAGACGAAGCTTTGAAGTAGAAAGTCCAAGCAAACACAGGAGGTGCTGAAGAAGCCACTGCGCATGCTGAGGACCAGCGTCATGGAATGTCCAATGCCTGCACCTGCCGTATTGACAGGGTGATGTTTTTTTAATATCACACAATCTCTGTGCCAACTGGGTAGAGTAAACTTCAGAGCTGTCTGAAAAACTCATAAATATTCCCTGTATACTAAACCTAGCGTGAGGGGAACGTTATGTTAGTACAACTGGTGACAACCTGACACCTAACACATAACAACACACTTAAAGGTTATCCATTCCTGTGGATATATATAATTTTATATCATTTAGTTTCACCTTAATCTATTAAATATAATTTGACAGGCTTTGGCTCTTTGTTATCAAGAATGGTTTATCAGGGATGTAGAGGTTCTTCACTGCTTTACTGTAAAGCTTGTAGCCACAGAACACCCAAAACCAACACCCGATATCACAAAATCATCTGAAGATTCAAGCTAGAACATTCAAGTGATCATGTATGGAAGCGACCCTAGACTTAGGCATCTTTTACCTTAAAGATAACACTAAGCACCTCTAGACACTTTCAGCATTGAGAGCATAGAGGCGCTCTGCAAATGGAGGCGAACTATGTTTGTGATTTGTCACTGTAAACACCAGTGAAGACAAAGGTACAACACACCGCGGGGTCTTGAATGTCTTCCTAGACCATGCTCTGTTCATACTATTCTGTTTAATTTACTTTGCTATTTTGGTATGGTGACTAACACTAGGAAATTGGTAACATTCTGAACTTCAATTATCTTGACAGAAAGTGGTAATATACCAGTCATGCCCTTGTCATGTGACCTTTGAAAAGTGACCCCGGAGTTAATGAGTAACCCCACGATCAATACCCAACACTGGCAGGACTAGGTATCGTGTTATATCTAACCTGGACCAAATCTTATGTGACTTCAGGCTATTCATTAACCAAGGTCTGCGGTTCATAAGGATTTCATGACTCGTTCATTTCGTCTATACATTCAGGTCATAGCTTTCATTTGTTTTCACTAATTACTAAACTCAATACTTTGCTCTTATTGGAACTCTCAGAGTTGTCAGTGGCTACTCATTGACATATCCTTTTAGCAGCTTGGCATATTAGAAGCGATCCTGTTTCTACTCTTAACCCTTGCATGGCCTGTCCTCATACACACACACATACACATTATGCATCTTATAACCCCTGATTGAATGCACCACACAGAACAGATTCTCTGCTTCTGGGACTCTCTGTACTTTCCGACGTGCACTGTGGCGGGGGGGGGGGGGGGGGGGGGGGACTGGGGGTGTTGGGACAGCCGCAGGGGTTTGGAGGTGATGGCAGTGACAGCCCCTGGTGAGGGCGGCCTGTTCATTTGCGGAGCACAGCTCTCCCTGGGACATGTGATCCATCTGCTCTGACATCCAGAGCCAGTCACACAGAATGGGGCTGAGCTATGGGGACGTGCCTAATGGCACAGTATATAGAGCTTGTCAAGACCCAATTGTGAACTCTCCACGTGAAAATGAGTTTCATGTTGAGGTCATATGGTCACAGGTTTTTTTTCCCCTTTCTTTGCATTTTCTTTATGATGGAGATCATTTCCAAACACTGTTAATGACTTAAGAATATAATAATCAAGTGCCTTGTATTATTAATTACCTTATATGAATAATTTACTTATGCAAGCAGGAACATGACTTTTCTGTGTTTCTGCGTATGTGTAACTTAGAATATTAGGTGCCACTTAGTCTGCATTTGTACAAGAGCATGTTTAGACCAGAGGTGATAAGCTTCTTCCGACCTTGTGCAAAACTGCCATCCTAGCAAAGACAGGGAGCCTCGGACGTCAGTCGGTTATCCCTGCTGAACGCTAAACTTCTGTCTATATAAACCTTGTGCAATGTGTTTATCATTGCTTCACTTTCAGCCTTGTGCTGGGAGTGAGCCCGATTGCAATTGTTGCTGTTGTTTGTCTAATAAATATTAGGGCTGTCAACAGAGTAAAAAAAATGTACTAATTAATAACACATTTTGAAATTTATTAATCTAGATTAATCGTGATTAAAAGTTTGTTTTTCTTCTAAAGACTAAATCTTATAAATTAACAACTAACTGTGATAGTTAAATTCAGCTTTGTCGATTGTTCCGTCATTTTGCCTCTTAAACAGAAACTTTCCGCCCAACAATCCCTCAGCTCTCTCCATCTTACACTACCGTCTCGGTCTCTCCTATCTAACTGACTGCAGGCATGCAGCGGTTTCGTTACAGGGGTCAACGCACACCGGAAGTAAACAAAATTGCGTTAACTGCGTTAAGATATTTTATCGCATTAATCTCGGCCACAATAATCTCATAGATTAACGCGTTAACTTTGACAGCCCTAATAAATATACTTATATGCAGCTTCGGAGTCCTGAGGTAACTAGGGTGAATTTTCACCTAACATAATTGGGAGCTCGTGACCGGGATTCCAACAACCTCATCGACTCTCCACGCTGGGCTAATCATCAGGATCTGAACCGTACGAAGGAGTACGAGACTCAGTTTTTCTAAAGACCTCCAACTTGAATTGGAAGGAGGCCAGACTTAAGTTAAGACCAGTGGCATACTATTCTACACGGCTAGATCCAGTAGCCCAAGCAATATCTGAATGTTTACAAGCAGGAGTGGCTGCAGCCTTGGCGGTGCAGGCCTCTGCTCCTATTGAACTAAACAGACACTTGAAAGTTCCACATGCAGTATCTGTTTTTTTGCTATAACAAAAACATGCTTACATGTCACCAGCCAGACAATTATCTTGCATGACTGTGTTGCTCACGCAGCCTCATATCACCATTGAGTGCTGCGTGACATTAAACCCAGCTACACTTTAATTTACGGCAGAGGATGGTAATCCACATGATTGTCAGAATCAGAATCAGAATCAGGTTTTATTGGCCAAGTAAGTTTGCACAAACAAGGAATTTGACTTGGTAAAGTGACTCTCAGTGTGCTTACACAAAATATACAACACAATACAATACAATACAAACAAACAAACAGTGCAACAGTGCAATGGACTAAGGAGTTTAAGAAAGTATGTACAAGGTGGAATGGCTATATACAGTAGCTGTGAAATGTTGCACAACAGTAGTGCAAAGAAGAAGTGGAGAGTGCGAGAAGTGCAGGGATAAATATATAAATATAAATATATATGCTACAGTGGGTTAGTTGTTCAGTAGTGAGACGGCGAGGTCGAAGAAACTGTTTTTGTGTCTGGAGGTTTTGGCGAACAGTGATCTGTAGCGTCTACCAGAGGGGAGGAGTTTGAATAATTTGTGTCCGGGGTGTGAGGGGTCTGCAGTGATTTTTCCTGCCTGTTTCCTGACTCGGGAGGTGTACAGGTCTTGGATGGTGGGCAGGTTGGCACCGGTGATCTTTTCTGCAGACCTGACTGTCCGTTGGAGTCTGTTCTTGTCCAGTTTGGTGGCCGATCCAAACCAGACAGTGATTGAAGTGCACAGAACAGACTCTATGACTGCGGTGTAGAACATGATCAGCAGATCCTGAGGCAGGTTGTACTTCCTAAGCTGGCGCAGGAAGTACATCCTCTGCTGGGCCTTCTTGATGATGGTGTTGATGTTGGGTTCCCACTTCAGATTCCGGGAGATTGTGGAGAGATTGTGGAGCCAACACAGTACTGTTGTGCATGATGAGGGGCGGCAGTGCTGGGGGGCTCCTCCTGAAGTCCACTGTCATCTCCACGGTTTTAAGCGTGTTCAGCTCTAGGTTGTTGCGACCGCACCACAGGACCAGCTGTTCAACTTCCCGCCTATATGCAGACTCATCATCATCACGGATGAGGCCGATGACTGATGTGTCGTCTGCAAATTTTAGGAGTTTAACAGATGGGTCTCCTGAGGTGCAGTCGTTTGTGTAGAGGGAGAAGAGCAGTGGGGAGAGCACGCATCCCTGAGGTGCACCAGTGCTGACTGACCGGGTGCTGGATGTTGTTTCACCCAGCCTCACCTGCTGCTTCCTGTCTATCAGGAAGTTTGTGATCCACTGACAGGTGGAGGCAGGCACAGTGAGCTGGGTGAGTTTGGTGAGGAGGACTTCTGGAATGATGGTGTTGAACGCCGAAGACAGATAAAATAGGCAGCCAGAGCTGACCTACGAGATATGCCTTTTCCAAAAGCTGATTTAACTATTGTTTGTTGATGGTTCAAGCTAATAAACCTTGAACTCATAGCCACTACTTCCACACTATTCCGCACAGGCAGCGGAACTAATTGCCCTGATTGGGCTTCGCACACACATGCAAAAGACCCGGTTTCATCGGGAAACCACAAAGCAGAAAAGGCCACTAACCAGGCCGCACTGCAACAACCATCTGACACATACACAATTGAAGAATTAGATCTCACAATACTAAAAGATATGCTGCAATATTGAGCCATGGTGAAAACATGCCTCAATAAGTGGGGATAGTAAGCATATATATGTTTTACTTCTTATTTATATTTTATGAGAAAGATATTTAATCATTCATTATTGATTTTATTGAGTTAAATCCAAACTATTAAAAGCAAATTGAGAATCCAAGAGTGAAATTAGTGAAATTAGGCATGCATGTTGTTATCACTGTTTGAAATGATGTATGGAAGAACCTACACTGCCTCAGCACTCAAACCATTTGCTGAAACAGACAAAGAGATTGAATATACATTTGCAGAATATATGGCAAAAATGTGAATTAGCAAAATGCTCTCAGAACTCTCTGCTTCACAGGAACCTGTGAGGCTGAAACCAAGATTGGGTCAGGAGATTGGGTTCTAATCAACAGTCTCTAAAAAAAACACTGCCACTCGCCCAAGTGGGAGGGACAGACAATAACAAGTGCTACTGTCAACATCTACCACAGTCAAGATAGCGGAGAGAGCCACCTGGATACATCTAACACATTGTAAACGAGTAAGCCTGCCTTAGAAAGAGACAGAGAATGGGAGCTGTCTTCCTCTACAGTTTTCCAAGGCCGGCCCACTGTGACAGAAGTCCAGCTACAAAGGGGATTCTTTGCCTTAGGTAATTTTTCGTCTCAAACCTGGTGAAGAAAACAACACTGTCCAGTGGGATAGAAGAGCCTAGTGGATACTGGGAGGGCGGGGCGGGGCGGTCCTATCTCTGTGAAGTCATGGGGAGTTACAAGGGAAAAATGAAACAATGTGTGGAACTTTTGTACTGCTGTACTGCTCTACATTTTGGGACTGTTAGCATATTGATAACAACAGGCACCGGTCTTGGTCAAATGTCCGCGATGGGGCCTACCTAAAGATCATCCGTGGTGGAAATGGGTGAACCAGACTGCCCAAACACACTTTCCACAAAGAGACTGTTTACATTTTCCTGCCCAGTAATATTCAACAGCCGATGTGTTCTGCAGAATGCCTGATGGGGAACAGGGCCTTCAAGGACACAGCAAAGAGGCCTTGTTTGAATGTTATCTGAAGCCTAGGCGAGCTAATGATGCACACACAGTTGACACCCACTACGTTGGCCTACAAATGCAAAGTATACAAATGTGTGATGAGAAATATGATGACATTTTAAAATGATTGACTTATGATGATACGGAGTGATGCTCAGTAATGATGTCTGTTCCGAAAATCCATGTGATGAAGCTCAGAGTGATGATTTTGAGGTTAGCCATTGAAATTGATAATTAACGAATTAAGAAAGATGATTTGTGATTTCGATTGTGATTTTGATTGTGATTGTGATTATGATTGTAATTTTGATTATCCATTGAAACGGATAAAAGGATGGATTGATGGAGATAATTTCCAAACACTGTTAATGACTTAAGAATATAATAATCAAGTGCCTTGTATTATTAATTACCTTATATGAATCATTTACTTATGTAAGCAGGAACATGGCTTTTCTGTGTTTTTGCGTATGTGTAACTTAGAATATTAGGTGCCACTTAGTCTGCATTTGTACAAGAGCATGTTTAGACCAGAGGTGATAAGCTTCTTCCGACCTTGTGCAAAACTGCCATCCTAGCAAAGACAGGGAGCCTCGGACGTCAGTTGGTTATCCCTGCTGAACGCTAAACTTCTGTCTATATAAACCTTGTGCGATGTGTTTATCATTGCTTCACTTTCAGCCTTGTGCTGGGAGTGAGCCCGATTGCAATTGTTGTTGTTTGTCTAATAAATATACTTATATGCAACTCCGGAGTCCTGAAGTAACAAGGGTGAATTTTCACCTAACACTTTATTTTAAGGAATCATTATAGCTTTAACAGTAAATACTGTATATAAGAGATCATTTATAAATAAAAAAAATAACTAAATTTGCAAATGTGCTGACAATTCATTAGCAAAATCCCATGTGACACATACATGATATACTGGCAATAGAAACTCACACTACACTCGTACATGACATGGAAGATGAAGAGGGTGAGCTGCTTCCCCATGACCTTGTGTAAAATACGAGTTGGAGCAACGCAAGCTGACCTCTGCCCGCTTGTTTGCTCAGAGGAGTCCATGTTCAGGACACGGCGACCAGGGGCCCCGGGGTCCAGGTGACACGTTGCTGCAGTCAGCCTGCCAGCTCGCCTGATAAGAGCAGCGAACAGCCAGCCAGCCCGCCTGAGCACAGTGGGAGGAGGACGGCAGAGGCGGAGGGAGGCTTCCAGCTGTGGCTACACACCACTCAACCCTGATTGCAGCCGTCCGCAGCCCACAATGAGTTAGGGCTTATTGTCCTAGACAGCCATTCCAGGAAACCTCTGTTTGTGCCCATTGTTTCTCTCTCTCTCTCTCTCTCTCTCTCTTTCTCTGTTTTTAGGAGAAAGGGGGAATTAGCCAGCTGACATGCTTAGATATGGTAATAGAACACACTCTATAGACCCTGCTGATGGAGATTGGGTGACCTTTAGCGATCCCAGGGTCAAAGGTTAATTAATTGATCAAGCCCAGCGTAAAGGTGTGCCTTCCGGCAATGTGTGCGTGGACAGCTGAGACTGATGTTATACAAGCAGGTTAATTTCAAATAGTTCTTTATGTTGGGCAATCGCATACCTGAAAAATGAGGGGTGTACCCAAATCTGAATCCGTTATTCAGGAAAGCACAAATAATACAACGGAAACATCCAGTGCAAAACAGTCCGGTGCAGAACTGTGTTTATAGAAAACCACATAGTGAGTAACATGTCAAAAACCTGTGCATACTTTGGCAAGTTTATGTTCAAGTTTATGTTCACGGATGACACCCAAACATCAAGTCCTGTGCACTTCACAGCAGAGCCCCTAATTTCACGATGTAGCCACAGACATCTACGAGCCTAGCAATAAAACTGATGCATGTGTAACTAACTTGCTATGCACACTTCGCCAGTGGCCATCCAAATACAGCAAAACTTAATGATAATAAGCTATCTTATGTTTGCATTGTCCACTGAAAGTTATTCATGCATCACACTGTTATTTCCACTGTTGTTTCAGTTTAAAAGCATAATATAGGCTAGACATGACAAACTAGTAGATAGAGATAGTTAGATATTAAGCTGGACAGAGTTGTTAGTGTCATTACACTAAATCCATTTTCTTTTCTAGACTTTTTTTTTTATTTGGACTTGCCATACTGAACCAAAATTGCAATGATAGCAATACTTGAAATGTTAGAGCACTGTAAAACCACATAACACCAAGAATACATAAGATTTCTGAAGAAAACTGTGCATTTAGATGGACAGCTAACATAATGCACTGGAACAAAAGTAATCCATCTAAATCCATCTGACTGTGGTCATAAAAGAATAGCTACATTGTACACTTAGACTAATGTTACACAGATCTTTCACATTCATGTAATTCAACTTTCGTCTCTCACCTGGTGATTGAGCTGAGAGCTGAGCGTTCCCTGCTATCACTCAGGGTAACTCTCGTATCGAGGAGGAGGAGGAGGAGTCATGAATGTAATTCAAAACCCTGGAGTGACAGCTAGATTTATATCAACACCCCGCAACCTATACATCAAAATAAAGCCTTGCCTGCCCACTTGCAATTTGTTGTATGTTTTCATGGAAATCAAACATTTCTGGGCATTCTTTACACACCCACAGGGCATTTTTTTACTTTCACGGTCCAATCAGAGTGGTACAACACTCAATGGTGATTAAACATTCTGAGAGGAGGCCAAGTGAGCATGAACCCAGTTTGGCTTCCCCTCAGCAGCATTCATCTGCAAGCCTAATATAAAGCGAGAAACTTACATTTAAAAGCTTTCCTGTCACCAGAATCATATATAATACAAAAATATAATGTGCACAAGCAAAATTGCTAGATAATGAAGTGAAATGTTTCATTATATTATACATGATTTTGTAAATTTCACATGTGTATTGATTAGAGATTGGGTAAATAAAAGTGCACACTTCAATAACGATACACACCTAGAAGCAGGTAGGTCAGGTGTAAGTACACCAATAGTATAATAATCAGCCATACACTGACCGCAATTTATCATCTGTTACCATTCAAAGTAGTCTAATTAGCCTACTTATCATTGCATTTTGGCTCACTAAATAGGATCACTTACAATGACCAACAATTCAATATATCTTTGATAGTAGCTTGTGTGTGTGTGTAGGCCTGGGCAATGATCAACTGTAGGCTATGCTATATGTATGTTTTTGTGTATTTTGTATCTGTATTTTTTATAAATGGATAAATTGGTGCCCATCCCCCAGAAGAGGTCGGTGGAAGGGTCCTAATACTACAGGATGAGCTGACCTTTTATCACATCCTCGCTGTGAAGATCTCAAGCAGGGTCCTGGTGTGACACTGCAGACATGCCATCTGCACCAAGTCAGATCAAAATGTCACCAAGCAGCCTGATGTCTCTGCTTGTGTGAAAAGGCAACCAGGACCAGTCAAGCTTAAAAGATAAGACAAAA
The DNA here is from genome assembly GCF_900700415.2 of Clupea harengus. Lineage (NCBI taxonomy): Eukaryota > Metazoa > Chordata > Actinopteri > Clupeiformes > Clupeidae > Clupea > Clupea harengus. Next base: position 19,540,840 of record NC_045152.1, read on the forward strand.
ATATATATCTTGGGTGTGTTTGTGTTTTTTCCACCAAGCAAAGGACCTTTATAGTCTGCATGTACTGTATGTGCTTTGTGGTTGAGTATACTGTGATTTCATCATTAGTAATCAGCTCTGTGGCAGTCGCTTTAGGGCAACAATGGCAGATTACTCATGTCTGAGCCACCCTCGACAACAGAAAGACAGGGAAGATGTCCTTCACTAATGAGGATGCATGCTGGGAAACCAAAAACAACAAAATAAGGCTTCTGACAAAGACACTGCACTGTTTGTGAAATCTTGTGTGTGATACATCAGTGAATGAGAGATCAATGCAAGTACACAGTCTGTAAGCTAGATACAAATAGAGCTCATTATCGAGGGTGAGGCGTCTAATAAGACCTGGTGGACATATTGCTCAAGACTGATGAGGTTTGATGGAGATAATTTCCAAACACTGTTAATGACTTAAGGATATAATAATCAAGTGCCTTGTATTATTAATTACCTTATATGAATCATGTGCTTATGTAAGCAGGAACATGGCTTTTCTGTGTTTCTGCGTGTGTGTAACTTAGAATATTAGGTGCCACTTAGTCTGCACATGTACAAGAGCATGTTTAGACCAGAAGTGACAAGAAGGTTCGAACTGTGCTTCTTCCGACCTTGCAAAACTTCCATCCTTGCCTCGGATATCAGAAATCCACCACGTGGTTATCTCGCTGAACGCTAAACTTCTGTCTATATAAACCTGGTGCGATGTGTTTATCAGGGCTTCACTTTCAGCCTTGTGCTGGGAGTGAGCCCGATTGCAATTGTTGTCTGTCTAATAAATATACTTATATGCAGCTCCGGAGTCCTGAGGTAACTAGGGTGAATTTTCACCTAACAAGGTTGTTTCTGTATACGTAACTAATATGAGGCCATGTAGAGTTACACATAAAGATAAATTACTTGACATATATATATGACTTACATGCACTGCCAGTATGCAGTATCATAAGCCTAATAACAGACTAACTACATAACTCTAAAGTAGAAAGGTGCTTGGATGATATCTTCGATAAGAATACCAGACTTGCTCATGGCTCATGACTCACATGCACTGCCTTCACACAGCTTTGAATAATGTACCCATGAATCCAGAAATGACCAGAAGCTCCAACTGAGCCCTTCATAAGGCACTGTCTTCAGATGAGTATGTCTGCCAAGTTCAGTCCATGAACTTCCTGGATGATTCAGCACCCGCCTAATGAAACACGCGCAGATGTGGCATGTTGCTCTCTCAGAGATGATTGTGACAACTATTTATAGACTTACTCCTGCACAAAACAAGTCTTTCTAAGTGAAAATGAGGTATTTCATTTCGACTTAAGAGGTCACCAATCTATCCCTTCATTCCATCTCGTAATGCATACATTTTCTATGGTAGCCAGCTCCGATCATTTCCTGTGACTGTTGCCTTAATTACAGGCAAGCATGAACCAGTGCAAGGGTGGCTAAACCCAGAATCACCACTCACATTCCTTAAAAAAAACACCCAGTAGGCAAACAGGCAGATACCCATATAAACCCTTCCTGCTGGGTAGTGTATCCCTTTCCGTTGTAATTGTGGGGTGCAGAGGGCGGTGGGACTGGCAGCCAAGCACAACATGAGCAGGCTGGGCTGTGGCAGCAGAATGAAGACACACACACACACACACACACACACAGGCGGTTGCTTGTTTCTATTTGCTGCGTCTGTCAGCGCACGCCTGAGCAATGATCTAACGGCGCGAGGCCGTAGGTGTAGCCGGCCCCGGGTGACCTCGGCGTAAATGAGAGGGGACGCGCAGACAGGAAGCAGCGGCCCACCGATCCTGGGGATGGAGCCAGAAACGAGAGGCTCCCATCACAGCGGCCACTTGTCACAAGAGCAGGCAAGCAGGAAGTGCCAGCGAGGGAGCCACCACTCTCTCTCTCTCTCTCTCTCTCCTCATCCGGCATACCTCACTCTTCAGTGTATCCTCTCAGCTCTCTGCTCCTCTCCCTCACCCTCTCTCTTACGCTCTCTCTTTTCTTCTTTCTCCTTCTCCCACTCTTTTCCAATCTTGCTCTAATCTATTGGGAGATGTAACTGGCCAGGTCTCTTCTATCTCCCCTCCTGCCCAATGTCCCTTTGGTCTCCTCCCTCTCTCTCTCTCTCTCTCTGCTTCACCTCTCCCTCTCTCTCTGCCTCTCCCTCCCACTCATCAGCTTCTCTGTTGCCATCTCTTCTCTTTTCTCATCTCATCGCCCCACCTCTCCATTCACTCCTTATATATATTCTCCATTAGACCACAACAGCCCAGCGACATTTTTATGGCATGATTGTTTTTTTAAAGCTTTAAGTTCAAAACCTGAAGTTGTCCATATGTTTGGCTTGTGTTCAATTTTAGTTATATACGGGAAAAGATGTGAACTTCCTACAGCACTTAAGAGGACCAATATGTAATAAATGCACTGTACTATATCATAAAATGAACATGATATGACATCACAGATTAAGGAAACATGCTAAACTGAAGTACTGGCTTCCCTGACAACAATGCTACAGCCAGTATATTATAAGGTGACCAGATTTCTGAGACAAAATCCGGGGACATTTTCAGTTCAGACACGTTAACACCTCCAAAACATGTCATGTTTTTGTCTTTGTAATCGAAAAACGGGGACACTGACTGGGCCCTTATTCATAAAAGCAGTTTATCTTACCCTTGTTCTTGTAAATCGCAAGGGGAATGTCAAACAAAGAGTTTTCTTCTTAAAACTATTCACAAAGTGGCTGAAATGAAGAGTAGTAAAGGTAACAACCTTTTGCCAGATAATGAGAACCAATATCAGTGATAAGAACTTTGTTGACGTCATGCACAAGCTTCCCAGTAGGCCTAACCTCTGTGTTTGGCTGATAAGTGACTGGTCTGCACGGATGGGTGACAGGTGTAGGTTTTTCCAGCATAGAAAATGTTAAGGCCATTGAGACAACCGAATGCATTGTATTCCTATATTCTGTGTGAAAATCAGCTGGAACTATGAACATACAGATCAGGCCCATAGACTCCATGATCTTTGGAATTGTTTTTTAGGTATTACTATGCCAAAAGTGATTTAAGAAACAAACAAACAAAAAGATTCAAAATACAATTTCAGTAAAAAATGTAATGAAATCCAAGCAATGTCAAGGTGAGGGAGGGAGATCTGAATAATCTAAAAGATAACTAGTTCTGTGACACACTACCAGTTGACATATTTGTTGATAAAGAATATGTGAAGTTGATGTGGGGAAAAGACATTTCATTAGTGTCTTGTAAGAGACCACCACAAGAACACATGTTTTTTTGTGTGTTTGTTTTTAAGTAATATAGGCCTACCATTATTCTAGGCTACCTGTAATTGTCTATCTATGTAGCCTAAGCACATGACTCATTTAAAGATTTTAGCACATTGAAACCCACTGCCTAACATTGAACTGGTGAGACTGTTTTTGCTTCCACAGAACTATCAAAGTTCAAAGTACTTTATTGTCATTGTCACACAAACAACGAGACAGACGTACGCGGGAAGCGCAACTGGATGTATGGAAAGCGAGTTCAAGGAGTATTTTCTTGCTTTCAAGTGGTTTAATTTATTGACAAGTTGCCAACTACCTCTCAATAGTAACCCAGACTAATGAAACTGATATTTCGTAGTACTGTAGTTAGTAGCACTGCTAATGTTAAAAAGTTAACAAAGTTAGTTAGCAAGTAGAGCTGTGGCTGACACCTGACCGACAGATAGCTGCTGCTTGACACTCACATTGTTGCAAATTGTAGATCATAGGCTACATACATATTATAGGTTAAATAATATATGACATGGATGATAAAGAATGACACTTACAATAAACACCGTTCGCTAATCGCCTATCCCAAAGCTATCCTGTCTTGTACTCGATTTGCCAGAGCTAGCTGGCTGAATGAATGAATGCACGCGATCTCTCTCTGAATAAAAAAAAAAGTAGAAGCTAAGGGCAAAGATTCTACCGCGCTGCATATTCCACCAATCAAAATACTGCAAAGACGGGCATTCTAGAACATCTTTAAGCTCTGAGCTAGAGCTTGTCCCCCTGGCTGCTGGCTGGCTTGCTTGAGCCCGAGGCGTGTAAGCTACGCAACTAAACAATTGGTCATTCTTTTTTTTATTTGTATCCCGGGTCTGTTGTTGGTCACAGTGAAAACCGGGGACATTTCCGGGGACAGCTCCAGCCGGGGACAGGCCACCAAAAACGGGGACTGTCCCCTGAAACCGGGGACGTCTGGTCACCTTAGTATATTATCCTTTTAAAGTTTCCGGTCCGGAGCGGAACATCTGTTTGGGCCTGTGTGATTCCGCCCTTTGCCCATTTCTACAGTACCATTTTGACACCCTGGGTTGCCTGATAAGAACGCAAACACAGCGTGCAGCTGCCATGGAAGTAAGCAAACGAACTGGACCAACAGAGATAATGTTTGATTCTACACAACCAAAAAAGCCTTGGCATCCTTCTAAAAAGCTGCATGACCAGAGACGTGGTAAAATGCAAGTAACTATTGGACATGGATTTAAAAGATGGAGACAGCTAAGAGCCCAGAAGGATTTTAAGATGGATGCCAACTTGGCTCATTTTCTCTTGAACAGGTAAGCATTGAGCTTTTTAGCTAAGGTTAACCTTAACTAATTTATCACGTCTACCAGTCCAGTAGGGATGGGCATTTTAAGTAATTTCAACATTCCAGTACTCGCATTCATATTCTGTGGTCCGTGTGGTGCTCGGTTATCAAGGCAGCGAGTATTTGAAACACAGTCCCAAGTGATCCCAAGTAGAGCTGGCTAATGCGTCATGCTAACACACGCTAATGTACCGCTATCAATCTCACCACAGCAGGAGTGACGGACCATGTGTGTTTACTACCTTGGCAACAATCAGCAGAGTAAGGTTACTCATGCCCATCCCTACCTACTAGCTATTTATCTATCTTATCGAATGGAAACCATATACTCGTACTTAGATGATTTTATTCAATTTTGTGACAAACGATGAATGTGGTCAAATTTTGCCATCATTTTGACACTGTCCTCTCTCTGTTCTTTCTCTAGCTCTTCCTAGCTGCACTCTGTGTCTTGGACCAGGACCATACCCGTCAAGTTTCATTTTATCCTTGAGATTCACACATTTTCAACATTTCTCATGTCGAAGTTTCAATATTCAGCATCACTGAACAACTTAACTCAAAGCGAACCAGACCTGTTAACAAAATGCCTCGCAAATGTAATAGTATGTTTGCATGTGTTGTCTTTTGTGTGTATGTGTGGGCGCCGGGGATGGCTCACAATTGTCCCCATATTTCAATCTCAGACCTCAGAACCTGCACTCTCTCTTCTCTCTGTTGCTCCTCAACTAGATCCTCTGCCTCTTGTACCACTAGGATCAGGATCATCAGGGCCTGGAAAGGCAGTGTGTAGCCTATTTTTTGAGTAGTGGGCTTGTTTTCAGGTTAACAGGCTTAGCTTTTGCTAACGTACATAACCAGCCATGCATTTAGCTAACACTGATTATAAAAAAGTCATACGAGTCGATTCATAATTTGCAGACAATAGAAACACGGATACATTAGCCAATCTACTTATAGTGTAGAACTCGTCGTTGCTTGTCATTGCCAAAGTTTAATGTTAAGTTTGTCTTGCCTTGTTCATATAGGTTCAATTCAACCTGGCAACCTGTGTGAGCTTCGAGTCTGGAGGGGAGGGGGGAGACAGCGGTCACCAATATATATAATTTGTTTTAAAGATTTATTTGGGGCTTTTTTGCCTTTAATCAATAGTACAGTGAAGAGTGTGACAGGAAATGAGAGGGAGAAGAGGTGGGGAGTGGACAGGAGAAACGACAATGGGCCGGATTCGAACCTGTGTCCCCCATGGGCGTCAAGCCTGTATGCGGTGGGGGCTACTGCTTCCGCCACAGTGCCCCCCAGTCTCCAATATTTTGAATTTGGTATGCAGTACCTTGGCTCCTTTAACAACAACCACAACAACAAAGACCAGAGACAACGACAGATATACTTCCCGATACACCCAAGCATTACTGAGACACTTCCCCACATCAGATATGACATGAATTCAAGTCCAGACGGGTTCTTCAGCTACACTTAGGTCCATTTGCTGGGGCTCTGAGTACGCCATCTTCAGCCACACCCATGACTAAGGTGATTTCTATGGTTCTTTGTGTTTAAGGTTTCAGTGTAAGAAAAGAGAACTTATCAATACATCTAGCAGGACTGCAAGCACTCCCAGAGTTGCTGGAATCCCCGAAGATGTTCCTGAGACAGGTACCAACACCGAATCATTGTTTGAAGATTATTCAGGATTATTTTTATGAAGTTAATTCACTCCATCAAGGACAATTCCACTGCTTAATAAACTATTCCGCACCCATTCCCCAAATCTCTGTTACACCAAAGAGGATTTTAAAATATATATTCCAGTTAAACTGCCTTCATTCAGACTTTTCACGTAAGTGTTAACCTGTAATTTTCTCTTAATCTGTCAGGCACATATGATAGTGTCACTTAAACATTCTCCATCTCAGTCAGAGGGGATTATCAATTCCCATGGCAGCTTCAATGACCTGAGACATTATGTGACCTGAAGGCAGCTTCTCTCTGCTAGTCTCCAACAAGAGACAAATTCAACCATTGGACCTGTGTTTTTTTTTTTTTTAAATCTGTACTGTTATAATATGTTTTTCTACAGATGGCCCTGTCCTTGTCTGTCAACCTGATCAGAACGCTTCATGCCACCCACACTACATCTAATCTGGACCTGGAACTGACAACATTGCTGGATAATGCCAGCATGACGTCATTGTTGGGGAGCTGCCAATGATGCACGGGTGTTTGTGGTGCAATCAAGAAAGGCTTAATGATTCACCAACCATTCTGTAATTAAAAGCCAGAAATTATGTTTTTTTTAAATAAGTGGCATTTGTGTTGGTCCATTGCCTTCTGGGTTTGATTGCCAGCCCAAACACACACTAGCAGTTGGTGTATGAAATTACAACACATACACATGACAAAACACTGCAAGCACACAGCAAATTGGAAAACAACTGCCTTACATTTAGAAGTTAGAACCATTTAGGAAAGACGCAGTTATTACATGAAATTGCACATACTGTAAGACCTATTTATAAATGACTCAAAACCCCTTTCAATAATAAGGTTTATGTCCTATGAGCAGTGGCGGTGCGTCAATACAGGGCGCAAGGGCGCCGCCCCTCCTAAAATTTTGAGATGAAAAAAAAAAAAAAAAAGTAAAAAAACATTATATACCAAACTATTAAAATAGGAAATGTACTGTGTTAACGCGTTAAATGTGTGTGGGAGACCGTAAGCCCCTGTCAACAACCACTTAAATGTGACCAAATATAATATATTGCCATTCGTTATCACTGAGATAAGCCCCTCCTCCCTGGAGGGGCGCCAGCCAAATGGAAGTCAATGGGAGCTCTCATACTTTTCTCATACATTTGAGCAAGGACAGCTTCTCATTGGCGGATGAAAGTTCGATCCTGGGGCGCAAAATTTTGCGCCCTAACCAATGACATCGTTTCTTATTTCAACGCGACTGGACTATTCGTCGAATCAGAGACCTTTATCATTCCCTCACATCCCATATAAATCTCACGTATCTACGAGAGCAACATAGCTAGCAGACTTTGATTCTGTGAGTATGGCGACTGAAAACTTTTCAATCGACGATCAGATGTCGATAAGAAGAGACTGAAAGACATGGGACCCGAACGTACGGATTTAAAAATGCAGCAGCAGAGCATCGACCGCGGGAGGACGTACACCCGTAGCTTCTCCTCAAGCCTGTATGCTAACCGGAGCTGGTTAGCTGGTTGTTCAGTGAGTGATGCGTTTTTTTGTTTTCCCTGCCTGTTGTTCCAAAGTCCTGGGACTGAAACAATCTGGACTGCAACGGGGATGAGGGATCTAAAGCACTTCAACGATATATGTAAGAAGCACGAATCTTGCCGCAGCCATCTAACTAACAGCCTGAAGCTAAGCCTCTTTGGAAGACTGAGTATTGCAGAGCAGTTGGACGAAGGGTACCGAATTGGCATTCGAAAACATGTAGTATCATCCAGTGTTTCTGAATCTATTCTGCTCTAAACCTCTAGTATAATCCAGTATTTCTCACTCTATTCTGCTCTAAACTACTGGTATCATTCAGTCTTTCTCACTCTATTCTGCTCTAAACCTCTACACCCTGTGTTTTTTTTTTTTTTTAATCTACTCTGTTTTAAACTTCTTGTACACAATGTTTCTGAATCTAGTCTACTCTAAACCTCTACTACCCAACATTTAAACCTCTGGAACCCAACCCAATCTTTCTTAAACCATTCTGCTCTAAACCTCTCATGCCCAATTTTACAGTTTGTTGAGAGTTGTTAGTGGACAGTGTTGAGCACTGTGTTTTCATGAAATAAATCTTTGTTTTTTAATATATTCTACTCAAAACCTCTCGTGTTTTTGTTTTCTCATTGTGGAGTGCTGCCCAACTGCGCCCATAGTCTATGTCTATGATTGCGCCCCCCCCCCCAAAATAAATCACCAGCCGCCACTGCCTATGAGACAACCATTACACTTTTTTATGTTATGTTATCTGATTATATTTTACATTAAATAGGTGATTAGCATTCCCCCCAGTCCTTGAAGGCAAAGAAACCCTATATCAGAGGTCGCCAACCAGTCGATCGCGATCGACGTGTCGATCTCGAAGACCTTCCCTGTCGATCTCCAAAATTATTATACAGAAAAAAAAAGTGTCTTCTGAAATGTTTTCTAACGGACTTCGGAAGACCAAAGTCAGAAAAGATCTCTGCCTGATTCATGAACGCCAGCTATTTAAATCCGAGGATGTCCGTAGAGTTGATGTGAACGTAATCACCCACGATTTCACCTCAATAGGTAGATCTTGCCTGTCACCAAGGCAGAGGTTGTGATCTTTGGCCAAAAAAGGTTGGTGACCACTGCCCTATATGAAGAAACCTCAATCATACGCAACGCTGATGCCGAGCACCAGAGGAGAGCTCAAATTCAAGCTCTGGAGTTGTAGCCAAGAAACCTTTTACCAAACAGCAGCATGCCCTTCGGTATGAAAGATGCTGCGCTCTGATTCTTTCAATTTCAAGCGATGTTTTCTATATTAATAATGAAAGCTTTGTCAATGGTGTCCGTGGCCATGAAAAAGGTCAGCCAGTGTTTGGGCATCAATAATGCACACGGCTCACAGGCCTGGCTACGGATGCAGGAACAGGACTGCCATTTACAGACTGGCAAGTAAAATGCCACAACTGATGAGCAGTGCGTTTTTTAACTCCTACATCAGGAGACAACATGAGGGACATAGGGGTTTTCAGTGTGTGTGTGTTTATTTTCGTTCATTTCCACTGAGGCAAGCATGAGTGCAGCAACCACACACTGAAAGGGGAACTCCAGTATTATTTAACCTGGGCCCTATTTCCCATCTTTTTTGGGTCCAAAAATGATCAAAATCGCTCCAGTATTGAGTGTGAACTCTATAACCGGCAACCACAAAACAGCTATAAAATGTAATCCTATGGGGAAAGCATCCTCGTCAAAGTAAACCACTTGTTTTCACCACTGACAGGCTCATAATATTATAAGTGTCTGACAACATGGATAGGATCCCAACAGTTATAGACCAGTGTCTGTTTACCTCAGAAACTGTAAGAAAAACTCAAAATTGACTTGTTTCTACAGTTATTAATGTACCTTTCTCTTCTGGTCCGGTCTGGAAGGGCTTACAACTGTAGAAACAGTCATTTTCAGTTGGAAAATACAGTTGGAATGGAACTTTACCCCCTCCTTTCCTTCCCTACCCCATGTCCTTTCCGGGAGAGCTGGTGTGTTTGTGTTGGTGTGTTTGCGTGTGTGTGTGTGTGTGTGTGTGTGTGTGTGTGTGTGTGTGTGTGTGTGTGTGTGTGTGTGTGTGTGTGTGTGTGTGTGTCTACCAGCGGTCTCTGTGGTGTTCTCCTCCACTTCCTCCTGCGCCTTCATTTCTCCACGCAGAGACACGCTTGAGTGTTCACAGCAATCGGCCGAATAGACCTTTACTCATCGCATCAAATCTGCACTTACTCCCAGGCTGCCTCCTCACATCCGAATTGCAGTAATTCATGTGTTATTTTTAGTGCATTAAAAAAGTGAGGCATCTGAGACAAACAACTCCCTAGTAATGACACATTATGAGGGTGTATTCATAATTAGTTAATAACAAATACATTCAATGCATGCTTCACCTGTAATAGGAAAATAAATGAGTGGAAAGAAAGATTCACAGTTTTGCAGCTCAGCAAGGTGGAGAGGCTGTAGGAACGCTATACTTATTAATGCGTATAGAGTGACCGTGGCAATCCTTTGAGACTAAGTCTGGCAGACAGCTGGCGGCTGGAATGCAGAATATGTATTGATTCCTCTGACAAAGGTGTAGATCCTCTGAGGAGCATTCCCTTCAGGTTTTTCTCTCTCTCTCTCTGTCTCAGGCATAGTGCCATTCATTCCTTAAATAGCTGATAAGCTTGGCAAGCACAGTGAGTCCAGTCATGCAGATCTATGACCAGAATCATTTCCTTCCCTCAGTGATGCACACAACTGAGACTGAGGTCCTGCTGACTTATAGGGCAAAGGTCAAGCAGCAGCCCAGACAACCACCAAAATATAAATATGATGCAAGCAAATTACCCTGGTAACGACAGCATGCCATGTAGACCTGCTTAAACCTAACTTCCCTGCATCCCCTAACAATGCGTGTTGTTTATTTCAGCCACAAACAAAAGATTTTCTAGCCGGAGATAAAGTGCATCAAAGGAGGAAACGTCTTGAAGAATGTGAGGCAAGGAGCTTATTTGCATATCATTTACCCCGCAGATTAAAACAGGCTCCTTCATGAGTCCATGTGTGACTCCATGTGTGTGAAGACCAATGCAGGCCCATTTGTCCTGGTTAAGATATAAAGCGTGAGACAGAGCATGCACTCAATATTCAGAGACACTAATTAATGGGAGAAAAAAAGAATAACACATGCTGCAGTGCATGTGTGAATGTTCACTCCCGGCTTTGCCAAGTGTCGCCGTTCTATCCTCCCATATGGAAGAACAGGAACGCACGTGTTCAGAGAAGAGACTCTCTGGTTAAGACTCTCAACAAGAACATCTTTTGTTTTATGATGTATGTTTCATGGGTAGATATTGTTTTTTTCACTCCACACTTAACATCCCCATAATTCTCAGAACCACTTTTTTTTTCCAATCTCTTCCTTCTTCCTTAAAAGAATACCATAGTCGTCACTGTCAGTCAGTAGAAGGAAACACAGCTTTTTCACATGCTCTTTAAGCAACCCTGCCAAACCTGTTGTTGCGGTATGCAGGCTGCCAATGAATGAAGTGAGCCTGATTAAAAATAGCTGGCATTGGTCATTATAGTCTTTTGTTTGCCTACAACACTAGTATGGGTGGTTTCATTGTGGTATCATTGTCTGTGGCATAAGTATAGGTTATGATGAGCAGGAGGAGGAGTTGCAGCGGTAGCACCATGAAAAGAAATGATTCAAGCTATCCCTTGAGCCCAACCAGGTGTTCCACAAAAAGCTTAGTTTGGGATCACTATGGCTCTGTCCTGCTCCTGCTCCTGCTCCTGCTCCTGCTCCTGCTCCTGCTCCTGCTCCTGCTCCTGCTCCTGCTCAACCTCTCTGCGGTGCGCTCCCAAAGGTCGCTCTACTGAACACTCTCTTGTTAGGGTGATCGTTACTGACGTTTGAGCTCCTTGTCTACCATACTAGCCCTTTCAGGAGTACTGTCACTGATATGGGATTAGAAAGCTGTTAACTGAAGGCTTCAATCAACTCAATATTATTGATCGTTTAAATTCTAGATATGACCAATATAGTTCTGGAATGACCTGCAAAAAAGAACTCACTCCTCAAGGCCTGTAATGTGTGGTGGCAGAGTAGCAATGCAGTTTTTGTTTTCATTACCCAAGACTTTTGGATGTGATACTTTCATTTACTTTCAGGACACTACCAATTCTCCTTTGAGTCATCCAACACACACATCATCCATGATTCAGTCCCTAACCTCAGCACATAGCTATAGCACCACCGAAGCTTATAGGTGTGAACACACATAGGCATAGCAGTGCTGTGCAATTAAACTGCATCTCTATCTAGAAATGAAATCATACATTTTCCACCCCCTCTCTTGACTCATTGTGACTGAAGGCCATCCTCCTTATCTTCCAACCCGTCACCTTTCTCCCACTTCAGTCGAGCTCAAGTTCATCAACAATCTTGACATTATGACTACTGGCCATGCAAGTTAAGAGCACCAGGGTGTTAAGCATCATGGATGGGGGTGGGGTAGTCTCAGAGTATGTGTCTTACCCCGTCACCTGTAATATTAATGTACATTATTTAGTATCCACCTGGCTTTCTCAAATGTCCTCTCCTCTTTCTGATTATCTGATTGATTAAAAAACAGCATGCATTGTGATTTCCCTTGCCATTTTTTTTAGAGATTTAGGATGAAAAAGGCTGATTAATGCTCACCCTTTCAATTATTAGTTTTAGCTCTCAGATTAAATGGTACAAGATTTATTTGTTTACATATAAATGTGTGATTTGAATTTATTGCATTCAGTATTCCTTTCCAAGAACTTGGGTGAGCTGTATTGTAAAAGCCGACACTTGACAAGACAAATGTATGCAATCCAAATCCCTAAAGACTGTAATTGGCATATTGACTGTGCTGTGTGGAAAGCAAGTCCTTGTAATCCTAAAGTCCACTGATGCTTGTCACTGATGTAGTGGCAGGGTGTCTCAAGTCACCATGTAATTCATGCCCCTCCGGATTCATAATGTTACCATGTCAGACACATATCGGTGTTGGTTGCACTCTTTCTCAATCATATATACACACTTATACACAGACAAACACACACGCACTCTCTCTCTCACACACACACACACATGCACCAAACAATTATTCAAGCACATCATGCCATTTAGTCTCATCCATGTAGTACTGTGTTCGAATCTTAAAACCCATGTATCAACCTGTGGTAACTGAGGCAAAATGACTAGTGTGGTGTCTGAGACAGCATACTATCCAAAAGCAGAGCCATGCCAAGGTTTGGCATAATATGCATCTAAAAACCAAGTCGGGCTGTATGAAGACTTTCCATGCGACTCCAATGCGCCACCGCCCCCATTCGCTCTTGAGGGAATTGCAGGCTGCTGGTGTTGCAATCCAAGGGAGGTTTCGTAGCTCGCTTTCCCTGTCACAATCGCTGCCTGTATGTAGACTCAGCCAATCTCGTGGCACTGACGCTGGTTGAGGCAGGATTCAGAGAGGCTTGATCATAATATTTAACACACCCACCCAGTAAGCGCTTGAGTCCGGCTGCGCGGAATGAGCAGGAGGCAATCACCGAGACAAGTGCAAGCAGATACAGCTTACACCTGTCAAACTGCGCGTTCTCCAGCTTTTTGTTTGAAAATGAGACAGCGGCAGGCGTTGACTAAAAAGCCTGTTTTACGCTTATCGTTTGGTGTCCTTTAATATTTTCTTTAGTTCTGAAGTTATTTTATTTCAAGAACGACCTCTTGTCTTCAGCACGATACTCCACCTCAAAGATTTGATGGGTCATCCATCAGCTGGATGTTTTTGTGCATCTATTTTCAAATAACAAGTATTTATAGTGACACTGACGGGTGTGGAGGCATGTGTTCTATCTTCAAAGAACGCAGGATGAAAATCTGGATTAATACCTACTAGTTTCTTCATTTGGTTGTCATATTTGGCGTCGCAGTGAAGACCGGTCGAGGATGATGGAATAGCGGCACATGGGCAAGAGTGCTACATTTGATAGCGAATATTTGTTTTATTTCATCCTACGTTTTGGGAGGCTGTCATATTTACCTGAGGCACACTGTCAATGCCGACAAGTTCAAATTGTACCGTGAGGCTCATGATATCTAGGCTCAAACGAGACCCCGAAGAAGCTTAGCAAATAAAGAATTCTAAGACTTCTTGAACATTGAATTGCTGACATAAAACGCAGTGTTTTCGTAATATTATTCTAATGGACACCGAATGCTGTATATTGCATGTCGTACAAAATTGACTTATTTGCGTTGGTGGTGTTATCTTGTAAAAACCCACAATATAATCGGGACAGTCTATTTAATTGTAAATGTAAAGATGATATTGTTTCGTAAATTCCGTGTTCTTATCCTCATGGTTTTCCTGGTAGCGTGTACCATGCACATTATGATAGACTTGCTACCGAAACTGGAGAAACGTGCGGCAGGAACGAACTCTGGCACAGGAGGCTGCTCGTGCTCCCATAATCCGAGCGAAGAACCACGGAATTGGGCAAAGCAACAAGCGAGGTCGGGACCGGAGTCGGGTTGGCCTAACAAACACACTTTGAGGATTTTGCAAGATTTCAGCAACGAGCCAAGTTCCAACCTCACCTCTCACTCCCTGGAAAAGGTCACGGGGACAGTAGATAAAGCTGATTCTGAGAAGCGCATACCGCTGGTCCCTGGGAACATCAAGGATACCGGTGCGGGAAAGAAACGATATGCCCCAGGTTTCTCACGTCTAGCAGCTTTGTATGACCACCCTTTGTACAAGATTGACCCGCCCTCGCTCAAAGACGATGACACTTTGTTCAGCGTGAATACTGACATCCGTCTCTACCCCAAAACTGCTGGGAATCCAGAATGGTAAGCCCCGTAAACAAGTAAATTGGCTTTGGTGCTTTATTTTTTACTTATTGGTGTAGCACCACTCGTCTGTTCAAACTGTCTTTGGAACACTGACGGACTGAGGCACTGGTCTTTGGTTTCATGATCTCTCAAAGCATCTTTCTTTCTTTCAATGACTCAAGGTCCAATTATAAATGCAATCTCCTTATATCCTTAGTGTTCAATTGGCACTTTTGGTTAATATAAATCCTCGTAATATTCATCTTTTTTAACTGTTATGAAGTGTTAGAGTGAACACCTTAATATATGAATGGTGACAGTATTCTCTCAGAAGCACTATAGCAAACAGGACAGGAACAAGGTCGATTTACTGAAAGCTTTAGCCGATGTTTTCTTTGTAGAAATAAATAAAATATCCTGGGCTTGTTTTTTGTGGGGTCAACGTGCCTTAACATTTAAGTAATGATTTATGTAAGAGTTGTATTTGATCAGTGGCCAAGCAGGTTTACAGTGCTCATTAGCCGCACACTAAACCCCAGTGAAAACGTAAGAGCCGGTGTATCTGTAGAACAAACATTGTCTTCTTGATGAATCTCAATCCTGGCTATGTAGGTTAGGAGTAGGATTAATCCCTCGGTGGCATACTGGGCCAGTGTGTTAGAGTAATTATTAATCCACCCTACAATTAATCACCCATCATCTATAGAAAGTGTTTTTTCTTCAATACATCTTTGTTAGAGTAATGAGGAAATGGGATTAGGTCATTGCAGCTATAGCAGGTGGTTGATGATTCAGGCAAGATTGCATGGCAGCAAGGTGTTTTTAATGGTCATCATTGTTCATTTAACATGTGCTGTGATAGCTGTAAATAGTGTGTGCACTCCCTTTAACAGTTACACCAAGAGGAATTTCTAGTGTTGTAATTAGAGCTAGTGATTTTATTATTGTTTAATGTCATTTGCTTACAGCTCCTCTTAATTATAGCTAAAATAAAATGGTTTGGTTTGAATTGCTATGTAGACAGTCTTCACTATTTATTTCTGGGATTTGATTAGCATGGCAATATCAGTGTGCACGTACTGTAGCCACATTCAAACATCCAATAGAAGGTTCATCAGTCATAGGGATTAAGCACTTAATACAAATGACACACAGAGACCGAAGCGATCGACTATGCCTTTTAAAACCAGTCAGGAGTTATACGCTAACCTTGTCAGTCTGTAGATTGGTATTCATCGAAAACCAATCTTCAGTCAGCTCTCAAAGTAACTTCTTCATCCAGTGGCATGATTAGACCTGCTCAGATCTCTAGTTTGCAATGTACGGCCACTGGAGCCATCAGCAGACTGCATGTGCAGAGAGATATTTACCTTCTTTCTGTTCCTTCTATTCCCACTTTCTCCACTCTACCCCCCCCCCCCCTCCATTCTCCATCATTTCTACCCTCCCTCCCCTGACTTGCACCTCCTCCCTTACAACCTGTTCACCTTCCCTCTCCCTCTCTCTTTCCTCTTCTCCTCTCTCTTCTCTCCTCCCCCGTGCCTCTGCTCCCTCCCTCCCTCCCTCCACCCCAACCCTCCAGGCACAACGAGGGCAACGCAGAGGAGGAGGAGTACAGCCCAACGGGGGGAGCCACGACCGAGTCCTACCCCAACTGGCTGCGCTTCCACGTGGGCATCAACCGCTACGAGCTCTACTCCCGCCACAACCCCACCATCGACGCACTCCTCAAGGACCTGGTCTCCCAGAGCATCACCAGCGTGGGTAAGCGTCAGTGTGCCCATGTCCGTGGGCAGCCAGCCAGTCAGTCTCTCTGCCACCCATACATACGCAGATATGCCAGTGTTATATAATGGCGTGGTTTAGCGCTGAAATGTAATCTTGCGTTGTCACAAAGGCAATCATGCTAAGTGGTTTATAGCACGTTCCAGAGCAGGAGCGGGTCACGCAGGGGGCAAGGCAGAAGCAGGCCCAGTGGCGGACGGCCATGCAGTGTCTAGACAGGCAGAAAATGATAATTGACAATGACACTCTGTGTTGTTTGTTGTGTGTGTGTGTGTGTGTGTGTGTGTGTGTGTGTGTGTGTGTGTGTGTGTGTGTGTGTGTGTGTGTGAGCGTGTGTGTGTGTGTGTGCGTGTGTATTGGGAGGAGGTTGCGTGGGTGTGTTTGAGTTCAAATTGGTTGTTGGGAGGTTGTGTTTATTGTGTATGTGTGTGTGTCTGTGTCTGTGTGTCTGTGTATGTATGTTCGGGGGTGGGAAAAGGCCTCATCCAATAAAAGGAATTCAATTAAGCTTCTAGTCATGCAACTTTAGCCACAGCTGAGAAATTGAACATCATACGCGCTGCTGTTAATCTGTGCATTCACCTATCATTTCTCAGTAATTGCCCCACTTTCAAGACTCTTCTGTACGAGAAGATTTAGTTTGAAGTTGCAGTTGTGAGCTGTTTTCAGGTAGAACAGGACTGTCTGGATTCTAGCGAGTATGAACCAGGTGATGTGTCTGTCAAGTGGAAACAGATATGGATATTACTGCTCAGCAGAGCCCATGCTCTCTTGGTTTTGGCCCGTCCCTGCAAGACGCTGGATGGGAAAATCCTCTGAAAGGCCAATCCGTGCCAAAAAAGCAGAGCGGGCAGCCGAAACGTAGTTTCATGTTTCTAACACCGCTTTGTTGGCGAGATCAAATCGGCAGGGATTGCGCGGGAGTGCCAGATTTACTCCACAAAAGAGATAAGTGTTGTCCTACATTTACTTCACAACAGTTTTGGGTCTTTCCCCACGTCTTGGTCAAACAGCCCTTTTAAGGGAGTGTTATGTGAGCAGTGACCTTAACGACTTTAAAACCCTTTTCCAATCCACTTCTGGAGGGCCTCCAACTCGGCCTCAAAGCATCTGAGCATCTGGAGAAAGAAATGGTCTCCGAGATCGCTCCAAGCTTAGCAGGAAGTGAAAAGACATTTTAATCCTTCTTACAAGGAATGCTTTGATAGCAGGCTGGCACTACCTACCTGCGAATGGGCGAAACACTGAGGTTGTGATAGCTGTGGTTTATATCTCGGACGCAGTCCAGGAATCACTTCCACAAATGCCATTAAGACCAGCCACTTTCAAAGGAGGATCTTTAAAAAGATTGATAAGGTTAATTATTCAGAAAGACTAAGATTATAATTAGTTTGATTTATATCATTTGAGCATGAACCAGATATCAATAATTATAAGTATTAAGTATCTAAGCAAGTTAACATATTATAAGTTTGCATATTACTAATGTGTTTTCAAGAAGCAAGCTGTTTTTTAGACTTAAGCAGATATATAGTTATAGATATATAGTTATAGGCATGATATTACAAGGAACATGATCCCCCATCAACAGGCACCAGCAGGACTGGCATCATGTGTTTAAACAGACACGGCTCTCAGGTGTGAATTAATTGCAGTGTGACAAAGACGTAGCCTCCAGTGCCACATCTATTTCTGCTTTTTGACTTTTGCTGTTGTCATTTTTGCACTTCTTCCACAGGCTTAATTATCACTTTGTAATGAGATTATGTGGCGCTTAAGACCTGGTGCTGTGCAGACTGCAGATCTGATTTCTCAGGTAGACTGAGACGCCTTTTAATGCGCAGACCTGAACAGTCTTGTCAAGCTTCAAAGCTGAATATTTCAGATGTGGGTGGGGGGAACAGATAAATCATTTCTATATGAGCACATAAACACACTCACACACACACACACACACACACACACACACACACACACACACACACACACACACACACACACACACACACACACACAGTCACTCTTGTGCTGCATGAACACAGTAACCTTGGAGCAGGATGTGAAGTACATAACACTGTCTCTATGAGAGACGATGCATTGTTCTTGAACAGTTTGTAGCACACTTTAGACCCAACACTGCATGGTGAGAGAGCAGTGGTGTGTCTCTCATACACTGACATGTCCACCCTTCCTTGTGTCTCTCATCACAGCCATGAAGTCCGGAGGCACCCAGCTGAAGCTCATCATGACCTTCCACAACTACGGACAAGCCCTCTTCAAACCCATGAAGTAAGCACTGGAGCAATGCTCAGAAATGTATTTATACTAATGGACATATACGGGACATACGCTCATACACGAACACGCACACACACACACCCATACACACACTTAAGGAAACACAAACCCACTCACATATTTGTTCACACACACACACACACACACACACACACACACACACACACACACACACACACACACACACACACACACACACACACACACACACACATTTACAACTGCACAGGAATTCACTTATTTGCCCAGCATTTGCAGTTGTCTGTCCTGAATTCCTCTTTGTGATGTTTTTGCGGCCGGCTTGAAGTCGGCGTCCTGTGGATTGTGAATCTCTGTGACGTGGTACCTGCTCTGTGTAGCCCAGCCGGCCCACCCCACCCCACACCCACCCATTCTTAGAGACAGTGCAGGGAGGCTGCTGCATAGCAATGCTTCTGATTTGTTTTGAATGCGTAAAGAGACAGCAGGCATGATGAGGAGCGGCTGATGGGGTTAGGTTAGTTAGATCTTTTCCTCCGCAGTGGGCTGTGGGATTTCCCCCCCCTTACTTTCTCGGTGGGTAATAACCATCCTGTTTTTAATTAACACACACTGGCGTATGTGTTAATTAAAAAGCAAGGAGAAAAGAAAGCTGTCACAAGTGCCTGGAGGATATTTGCCAGCAGCTCTTTCAGCCGAGTCCAGCTCATGAAATCGGCAACTGAATACATTTATATATACGTGCACATATAAACACACACACACACACACACACACACACACACACACACACACACACACACACACACACACACACACACACACACACACACACTTAACTCTCTTTCCTCTGTTGGAGTGTCATCTCCTCCTGTGCCTACTGCTGTACAGTGCATATCCATGCTCAAAGGCACTCTTCCTCCTCTTCCTCCCTCCCCACCATCTTCAAAAAGAAAGGAAGAGAAGAAAATGAAAAATGAGAGTGGAAATGAGGCGTAGGCACTCCTGGGCCTTGAGTAGGCTCCGGGCCCCAGAATGCCCTGCAGCTTCCTGGTGGACCCGTACACTGTACCTCACAATCAGAGTCCCTTTCATCTAAATATTGGGCCATGCCACACTGGAAGTTGAACCTTCTTTTTGTTTTCCCTGGTGAGTGGGGAGTGTAATGTTTTGTAGTACTGCTGTAGCAAAGAACTATTATTGTGTCCCTTACGGCTGGGTTACGCAGTGCTGCCATGTTATACAGCATTGTCTGTGCTGTGTTGTAATAGTCCCTGTTGTGTATCTCTGTTGTTGGTCGGCACTCTTCTTTGCTCAGAAGCCTGGGCACGGTGGGTAGCCTAATACACCCAGTTGACAGCCAGGGGGGTTGACAGCAGTGAACAGAGACATGGCATTGCACTGCCACGGTTATCTCTGCTCCAGCTCCTGCTCCAGCTCCAGCTCCAGCTCCAGCTCCAGCTCGTGTTTGTCCTGACATTGGTCTGCAACTGTTCCTTTGCCTTGGCCACCTACTCGGCTGCTGTGTAACAGGACTGCCTGTGAGGAGGCCTCAGGAGCTGGCTATTCATCAACAATGGCCAGGCCAGGCCAGGGCGGGGCAGGGCAGGGCAGTTGTGTGTTGCTTCAGAGATAAAAAATGATGTACAGAAAAAACAGATGCTTGAATGTGTCGCTAGGCGGACATTTTGGAGGACTGAATGCCAGGTCAGCGTGTACTGCAGCTTATCACTGGGTAACATTTTCAAAAAGTGGTTTAATCAGATGTGTGTGTGTGTGTGTGTGTGTGTGTGTGTGTGTGTGTGTGTGTGTGTGTTTGCAGACGTGCATATGTGCATGCGTTATTGAGCACAGCTGTCGCCTCATCTCGATCACACTGCGTGGTCACTTTCCCTTTAAAAATGAAGCCCCCATCTGCTGCTGCTGTCGAAGCATCGCCAGCGACCAGGAACTCCAGCAGACAGCTGTCTTGGAGATAAGCTATGGTTTAGCGAGACAGTTTGCCACCTTAATGAGACGTTTCTATTCAAATTGCCCATCTGAGATGTGCCTCCGGTCTACGCCAGTCTGGAGTTCTTGGCAAAGCTTGTAAATGCTCTTACATATAAAAGCATCCCTCAATTTCTGTGGTGGAACCAGATGACATACCACACCACAAGCCAGTGGAGTGTGTGCTACTGGGGAGCAGATTTAGCAACACAGAAAAATAAACTTTGCTGCACAAAGGGGAAGCAGGTGAAGAGAGGATGGGGGAGGGGATGCGGGTTAAGTTCTCTCCTCTCTCCCTCCTGCAGGAACAAAAGGCCTTTCATCGAGACACCACACAGGCATGGGAGCTCCGATCAGCTAGGTTTCTAATGCAAATAAAGGACAGGTGTGTCACACAGAACAGATAAGTAATCAAAACATGTTGGTCATAAGCGGACATGCTGACACCAAAGTCTCCACGAAGCCGGTGTGGTTATCTTTCGAGGTACCAAAATCAGGGCAGAACAGATATCCAGCTGGCTATGAAATCTGAAGATATCATGTGGAGCACACAGACAGCTGACACTTGAGACCCACTCTTCTCTCCCAGCTTTTCGCAAACATGAAAACAAATACAAATAAATGAACATGGAGGGTTTTTTGTTTGTTTGTTTGCTTGTTTTTCCCCCCCTCACCTGCCAAGGTGTGCCACTGGGCCTGAGAGTGTCTTTGATGTGCTCTTGCTCTGGCCAGAATGCAGATGCAGGCTGGTAGGCAGGAGCTGGCATGCGAAGTTGGCGCGGGTGCAGGCAGCACAGCTGCTCGAGAGGCCTGCCGCGTGCCCGCTCTCAGCACCCCTGCCGCGTGTGCAGGAGAAGGTCTGGAGAGGCGGGCGAGGAACCTGGGCGAGGAACCTGGGCAAGATGCAGCTCCAGAGCTCTCCTTCACTTGTCTCTCCTTCACTTACGTCTGCTCTCACTGTCTCTTTCTCTCAGTGACTCACTCTCTCCCTCTTTCACTCTATCTCTCTGTCTTCCTCTCTGTCCTTCTCTCCCTCTCTATCTCTCTTCCTCTGTCTCTCTCTATCACCAACGCCAATCTCCCTCATCGTGGGGTTTTGGGAGCTCTCTCCCTCCTTCCCCGTGAGAAGAAGAACAGCAGTGAGATGTGTGGGGCGGAGCAGGAGCAGGAGCAGGAGCAGGAGCAGGAGCAGGAGCAGGAGCAGGAGCAGGAGCAGGAGCAGGAGCAGGAGCAGGAGCAGGAGAGCTGGGCTGCGTGAAGCTGGGGAGGCAGGCAGGGGAGGTTTGGGAGGCGCGTCTGCTCTGGGCCAGAAGGGCTGCTCGGCCCAGGGTTTAATTATGCTGCAGCAGGGGGCGGCGAGCCGTGAGCTCCCCTCAGTACCAGAAGAGAGAGAGAGAGAGAGAGAGAGAGAGAGAGAGATGAAGATGAAGATGAAGAGAGTGACTGAGGCAGAGATATGGATACGGAGGGCGTGGAAAGGTTGTAAAAAGAGCATATCACAAAGAGAAAGAAACGATAGAGAGTGTAACGACGTGCCTGAAGAATGTGGAAAGTCAGAACTAACAGGTTAGAAAGAGTTCAAAGACTGAAAGAAAGTGAGAGACTGATAAAGGGAATTTGAAGAGGATATCTGTTTGTGTGTGTGTGAGTGTGAGTGTGAGTGTGAGTGTGAGTGTGAGTGTGTGTGTGTGTGTGTGTGTGTGTGTGTGTGTGTGTGTGTGTGTGTGTGTGTGTGTGTGTGTGTGTGTGTGTGTGTGTGTGTGCTTTGTGGTGATGTCCAGCTGTGATGGTGTGTGGAGGTCTATCTGCTGGGTGCAGGCAGGCAGCCGGGGCTCAGTGCCAGAGGGGCATCTCTCAGGGCCTCAGGACTGACTGACCCCTGCCTGCCATCCAGGCCCGGGCTCCACCGCGCTGGACCACAAAAACAAATTGGCCTCTGAGAGAATGTGGGATTCAAACCCAGAGAAAAAAAGATGGAAAGAAAATCAAGCTGGCTGAGGGAGATTTGAATGATGCGGAAGCTCCCGAGCTAATGAGCCAAAGCACTGCAGGGTTCCCTTGGATTGGAATTTAAAGGTAACCGTCCTCCAAGTTACAGAGAGGAGAAGGGAGTGACAGTCCCACAGGTGCTGGAGTCATTGCAGCCCTCCCTGGAGTGCAGTGCAGGGTGATGTGTGCCAAATTAATTGGATTGTTCAGAAAAAACTGAAAAAGAGAGAACGCTAGAACCCTGATGGTCCAAATCTTCAAAGAAGTGAAAAACGACCCTCAAAAAAAGCACCATGGGGAAAAGTGTGAAGTTGGTCTAAGGCATTGGGACATCAACCTGTCAGCCAACCCTCAGGAAAGCTATTTTACATCATCCTGATGACTTACGCTTCGACTTACGCTTTGAGGCTGACATTAAATCATTTTAATTTTCTGTTGTCTTTTGCACTACCATTAAAACTATGGTGACAACATATTTTGACAAGCCGTGACCAAATGTTCTGGTCGAGGGCATTCCACATCTGTTGTACCTTTTTTGTTGAAGTTGGTGTTCTTTTTAACTAACAGACAGCAGATATGAACCCACAAGCTGTTCCACTTATCCCCCCCTCAGGTTTTGACCTCCTGGAGGTGTGATGGAGAAGCCCTCCACCCCCCTTCTCAAGCCCTTCATCTGAAGGACAGGACGACGTGTGTGTCCACCCAAGACAATGAGATTCCCTGTCTTACGGGTTGGGTCAGATTTCAATAGCTGCTCTGTGTAATGGCATGCTGCCGCACTCAATGGCAGGAAAGCAGGCTGCTCCTGTTGACTTGTCCTTCTGCATTAGGTAGCAGCCTCTTAGGCACTTATAGGGCCTGGCCCTGAGCCACACTCCGTGGCTAAACGCTGGGTGCATTTTTATAAGATGACTACAGTGGTTTTTATTCGTTTTTTTGTTGTTGTTATGACAGCTGGATGAGAGCTGCATTTAAGGAAGAGCACGTCAAAACCATCTCACCGACCGCTTATTTATCATCTCACAGCATCGCCTCTCATTTGGGGAGTCGGACTGTTGACATTCGGTTTTCATTGCACAAATGGTTCTGGACTGAACTGTCGGTTGCGGTCCAGTTTCTCCTCGTGTTTGCTTATGTTGTGGCCTCTCTGTGACCGAGAGTTGATTCTGGCCTCCCCGCCCAAGCCTTAGTAAATACGAGTGTGAAGTGTGTGATGTGTGCAGCCCTACCTCTGACTGACTCCACCATCACCACCACCGCTTCTGTTCCAGCCGCGAGCCTTGGCGCGGTCGGCGCGGTCTGCACTGCTCCCACTCCAGCTACCCCCCGCTACTTGTTTTGTTGTTTTTGTCGGCTTTGCATGGGGAAGTTGTTGTTGTTGGGTCTTTCGGATGATCTGATACGGATCACTCATCTGATATAACTGCTCTGTACACCATCCCCCGCCCTACCCTGCCCTGTCCCTGTGTTGTCTCGAGTCCACAGTGTCGTCTGGAACATATCGAGTAGTCAAAATACAAGGTGATAACAGCACTGGGTTCGTGTTTGAGCGCAAGCTACACGTCGCAGCATGACTCTCCATCACCTTCCACTATGTCTCTCCGTTTCTCTCCTTTAACTCTCTCTCTCTCTCACTCTCTTTCTCTCCCTGTTCCTCTCACTCCACTCTCCACTTCTCTCTTCGCCCGTCTGTGTCGCTTTTCCTTTTTTCCCCTCCTGTCATCTCTAGCCTTTTCTTTCCCTTCCTCTCTACAGATCTTTCTCTTTCTCTGATAGGTGAACATTCACCCTAGTTACCTCAGGACTCCGGAGCTGCATATAAGTATATTTATTAGACAAACAACAATTGCAATCGGGCTCACAGCACAAGGCTGAAAGTGAAGCAATATTAAACACATCGCACAAGGTTTATATAGACAGAAGTTTAGCGTTCAGCAGGGAAAACCACGTGGTGGATTTCTGACGTCCGAAGCAAGGATGGAAGTTTTGCAAGGTCGGAAGAAGCACAGTTCGACCCTTCTTATCACCTCTGGTCTAAACATGCTCTTGTACATATGCAGACAAAGTGGCACCTAATAATCTAAGTTACACACACGCAGAAACACAGAAAAGCCATGTTCCTGCTTACATAAGTACATGATTCATATAGGGTAATTAATAATACAAGGCACTTGATTATTATATTCTTATTATTATCTCCATCATTCTCCACCCTATTCCATAGTGTTCGTCTCTCTACCTGTGTGTACATGTCAGCTGAATGGTGGTGTGATCAAAGCGAGTGTTAGTCGGTTGCAATCAGTGGGGTTGCACAATGACACTCCGTTTTAACCCAGAGCACAATGAGATGCAGGTGATTATTTATGCAGAGAAGAACCTAAGACTCGCGGTGGGACACGAGGCTTTCAGCGCGGCTGAGCAGTACTACGCCTGTGGTTCACTATTGAAAGTGATTGTGCTTGCAAAAAAGAAAATGTTCTCCTTTCTTATCTTGAATGCACACACACACACACACACACACACACACACACACACACACACACACACACACACACACACCACACACACACACACACACACACACACACACACAAACAAACACACACAAAGCTTCACGTAGTAGCACACAACGGCACGGCTTAATTAGACATGTAGACGGGCACGTTTCCTCAGTCAGCTACACTGATCTCAGTTCTGATGGAAGACTGCTGTAGTCTATGTTTTTCTCCACGTCAGCAGGAGCCTCTTTCTTTTCAAATTCATGAGGAGGAGATGAGTCTGACAGGGTTCTTGTCTTCTGCTTCCATCCTCTCCGCAGTTCATAGTGCTATTTTAGTTTTTCACCTCACTGATGGAAAAAAGCAGTACCTGCCATGAGGTAAAACACAAGACTGTGTGTGTTTCTTCTTTGGTTCTTCTTCCATGCATTGTGTGTCTCCTGTGAGGAATGTACAAAAGCCCTGCGTCAGCTTGAGCACTCAGCCGCTCGACCGTGCCTCGACCAATCTCACGTCTCACGCATTTGTCTAACTTTGAGCTCTGGGGTTCGTCCCCGATGACTTTTAGAGGTTTTCGGGGGCCTTTGGTCCTGTTATTCTTGTACTTTTAAAGAGGAAAGACCCAGACTAGCCCCAGTGTCTGTCTGGCCATAATGCATTCTGACACATGCGGCTTTCAGTCAACATTGCCTTGTGAGAGGGCGCTTTTCTTTTTTCATTCGAGACCTGCAGTGCTCTTAACCACAAAAGGACATTGGCCACTGAAAGGGAAACTGGGATCTCAGTGGGTACTATCATACTGTGTGTGTGTGTGTGTGTGTGTGTGTGTGTGTGTGTGTGTGTGTGTGTGTGTGTGTGTGTGTGTGTGTGTGTGTGTGTGTGTGTGTGTGTGTGTGTGTGTGTGTGTGTGTGTGTGTGCAATTAATGACATAGTGGTTGATAAACAACCTTGCATGTCTGAGATAGATTGTACTTAAGGTTTCTGGCTTAGGCGAGCCTTTTCTAATTGTGAGTTCCTAATTGCTTTAATTTTCATGGTTGGCTGTATCCATTTAGACAGGAAAGACTGTTTAAAGCACACACATTAAATGCACTTTTCATTCAGTCATCACAGGCAGTACATTTCAAGTAATTTAGCCGACTAAATCTTCAATCATTCATTCATCTCTATATTGACTTCAATCTCTTTTTATCTTAAACCTTCATCTGTAAAAAGACATAAAGCAAAAAGAAAAAGTGGAATTTCATATCTTCGAACACAGGAAGAGGGAAATCAAGCAGGCCGAGGGATATTTGAATGATGCGAAAGCTCCTGAGCTGATAAGCCAAGGCACAGGAGGGTTCCCTTTGATAGGAATTCAAAGGTAACCGTCTCCTCCATGGGAAAAAAGGAGCAAAAATGTCTTGGAAGAAGGGGTGACAGACCCACAGATGGTGGAGTCATTGCATCCCTCAGTGGAGTGGAAGCAAAGATGGCTCCTTTGTGTGATCGTTAAATTAGAGACCAGGTCCCACCGCAGCACCCCTCCAGCCCCCTCCACCCCCCCGTCGGTGCAGGATATAGGTGGGACTTTCAGGAGCAGGTCAGGTATCACGGGGGTCGGGGGCAGGTGTAACCTGATCCCGATGCCCGCCTTTTCACTGCCCTCGCCTTGGCACGACCAGGGGTGCGAACAGAGGAGGCTCTGTGCTGGCCTTCTCGTCAGCGTTTGGGCCATTGTGTCTCTGGCGATCCTGGCCAGCTTGGCTCCAGGGAGCTTCTGGAGAACCCAGGGGAAGGGGGGGGATGGGCTGGGTGCTCCCCTGTGTCCCTGCTGCTGCTGAATGTGGAACCTGTGGACAGGCAGTCATGGTGACGCCTCAGCGGGGGTCCTGTCCTGCATGCCACAGCAGCGTGCCGTCACCCTCGGGGGTGCTGCTGAAAACGGCTTCATCGGTGGCCAGGGTGGCTTTTTGGCGTAGGGTTTCAGTGTTTTGTTTGGTTTGGGTTGTAGCGCAAAAACTGAGGCGGTGGTTGCCAACAGAAAGGGAGACCAAAGCGCTTTTTGGCTGCCCTGGAGGTGGAGATGAAGGCCGGGCAGAGCTTACTCATCGCATTCTGGACCTGGTTGGATTAGGGGGTCAAGCTTCCTAAAGCCTTTCCATCTCAAAATGTCTGATATGAACAAAAGATACATCAGTGACTCAGTAACTGTTCTTTAGACAGTTATGGTGTTATACAGAGTTCACATCCTTTTGCTCACGTCCCACGCAGCCGGCAATACATCACATTGTGGAATATGCAACATATTTTGCGTCTCTCACATATTTCAGTATTTATTTTATTTTTGGCAATCTTTACTTAAAAAGAGATAGACTAGGGAAACTAGAGAAATAAACTCATAATATGACTGCATCAGAGTGTCTCTATACATCAGTACATTCAGTGAAAATATTTGAATTTCAACTTGATATGAATACTTGAAAGTTCATCTGTTGTTTCCAGGGACAACTCCTCACCCAGAAAATACTCTTATTTACTGATCCTCATGCGAGTAAAACCCAATATTGTGGGTTTGTAGACAGTAGAGTCCCTCCTATTCTTGAGAGTATACTTTGACAGTTAGCCATTTCTGGTCACTGGCATTTAGCAGGATCATTCATTTTGTGCTTCACTACCAAGCAAACCTTTTATGGGTGACTTAGGGCAGGATTTCATGTTCATGTCCCTTGAAGTCAGTGGTAAATGGGAGACAGAGAAAGACTATGATGGAAACCCCCTTTAGTACAGCTTGCCTGACGTAGAGAAACAGCTTTGGCATTCATAGACTTCAATGATTTTATTGCTTTTATTGGGAAAAGATGAGTGGCAGCCATGGTAAACCTAAACAGATAGATTAAAGTTGCTGTCAGAACAACTGTGACAACTTCAACTCTGGCACACCAAAAACAAGCCAATGGTGACATCACCAGCTGCTGAATCTTAATATGTTCAATGCTTAAACTGCTTATCTCTACTATTAAGTCTTTTAGTGTTTATTATTTGTTTGAACATTCCCTCAAACCATTGTACAGTGCTGTATTGCTGTGGTGCTGTAAAGTGATCTGTAAACTAAATGTTGAGCAGTATGAGCTATTACAACACCTACCTACTCATTCATGTTGAGCAGTATGAGCTATTATATATTGTTTTGACTCATTCATGTTGAGCCGTATGAGCTAGTATTACACCTACTGTTTTGACTCGTTCATGTTGAGCAGTATGAGCTATTATAACACCTACTGTTTTGACTCATTCATGTTGAGCAGTATGAGCTATTATATATTGTTTTGACTCGTTCATGTTGAGCAGTATGAGCTATTATAACACATACTGTTTTGACTCATTCATGTTGAGCAGTATGAGCTATTATAACACATACTGTTTTGACTCGTTCATGTTGAGCAGTATGAGCTATTATAACACATACTGTTTTGACTCATTCATGACTGCATCTCCCCAATGCTGCAGTGGCTTACAGAAAGCTGAGGGCAAATCTATCACCACCACTGACTTGGTTAACAGTTAATGTTTCCTCAATGTCAGTTAGTGTGTTTTAAGTGGTGCTTTTGATGTTCAGCTTTTGAAAGAAACTACAAAACATCAACAGATATACAAATATATTGCAAATTCATAATATGTATAAAAAAATTGTGATCTTACGTAATCATAACCCAAGATTGATCCAACCTTAATGAACTGCATATCACATTTAATTAATGACTGCAGTGTTATCCTTTCTCTGATGTAGTCAGCCCTTTATTACGGAAGAGGCAAGGGGGTGAAGGACTATGAAGCCCCCAAGAGGGCACGTCCGCTGTGCCTCCTCCTCAACCACCACCACCTCCACTCACATTCCACCAAGGAATCAGGAACCCACAACCCACTAACTGATGTTTGTGCAGTCCTTCTATTTAAAAAGGGAAAACCACAAACCACTGATGGTTACAGGAAGGGTGGCAGGCTCAAATCAGTGCACTGGGGAGAGAGACACAAACACAGAGCTTGGGATTGCACAAAACTGGGGTTTGGTGAAGTACCAGCCAGCTGTCACCATGGAAAGAGATTCCTTCCATTTTATAGCTTTGCCACCTTATCCAATGTAAAAATTAGACATACTGCATGCAAAAACAAAAGTAAGTTGTTGTTCTTTGGAGCGGATCCCTATGGCCAAACAAGTCATACCAGCCAGGAAGCCAGGAACAGAAAAACACACTTTTTATTTTGACCATGATTCAGCCCTGTGGGTTGAGTGTATAAACAATGTATGATGAAATGTACCTGTCACTCAGGTTCAAAACGGGCCTGTAAACCACAAATTCATAACATGCCACAGTAAAGACAGCACTTCTAAATCAACGGCAGTATCACTCATGCAACTCCATTGCAAATGGCACTTTAATGACACTCACACTGCATTAATTAGGGAAAAAATGGATGCTGTGCTCAAAACCACTGTGTATTCTGGGATGGCTGATTTACTCAACAGTAAGCGAAGCAAAATTGGATGGACTTTTGTTTTTTTCTCCTGAGGATCCTCCAATTTTTATAAGCAGATACAGATGGAAGGAGGCTCTGCACACTTTCTCCCCCAGGCCTCCTTCTCGGATTCTTGGGCTGATGCAGCAGGTACTTAGACTGGGCTGCACCTCCACTTGGTTGGCTCTGGAAGAATTGTACTAGAACATTCTTTTAAAGTGTCAGAGGTTGGTGTCTAAATCAATCCGACTGATGGTCAGTTCTCAGGGTACTTGAAAGAGATTTCTGGTAGATGCCAGTGGCCAGTGCCACGGACCCAGTCAACCTAGCACCTCATAGAATAGAGGCATGTCCCTTTTGCCTCTGTGTGATCGAGGCAAATAATCTGCCCCCTTAATTGATTCTGGATTCACAAAACCATGATAAACAACAGAGGTAGAAATATACTATACATTTCTCCCAGTGTGTTTGGAAGTATGATAATGAAGTCACATCAGAGTCCCTTCTCAGATCCCAGGTGTAACGAATGTAATATACCAGTGTCTGTTTTTAGCAGTTTTGTGATAATGGTGCCATGCAGACAGCCACTCTCCGCAGACACCATGGGAAATGGAAGTGATTTCAGGCTTTTGCTTTTTCATGTTCGCTCAATATATGCTATGAATAGACGACTAGAGAGTTAGCTTTGCTCAATATATGCTATGAATAGATGACTGGAGAGTTAGCTTTGCTCAATATATGCTATGAATAGACAACTGGAGAGTTAGCTTTGCTCAATATATGCTATGAATAGACGACTGGAGAGTTAGCTTTGCTCAAAGTTAGTTTTTTTTTCATCCACTGTGTCTGACAAGACCTCAGTTAAACCTTTTGGCAGATCGTGCGGGGTAATGGCTTGTTAAAGCTGACACTGCCCGTTGATGAACAGGTGCACACGTGGAGCATGCTAAGCACAAGGGCTCAATACACTGGGCCAGATCACAACCAGGAGCTGATAAATGGCCATTGATTTCTGTAAGCCCTAGAAGACATAGGAAAAAGTGCTTAGAATCACTTTTAGAGGAAGGTGCCACCATCGGATCTCATTCATGCCACAATCAGCATTCTGCACATTTAGCAACCCTTTAGTCTGGAGGAGGTGGAGATTCAATCCAAACTGAATTTGTTCTACATTCAGTCTCCATTAACAGTGTTAGGCTTGTTTTCCACATTGGAAATAAGATGTAGTCCGAAGTTGGCTTGCAAAAGCGTATCTATACAAATTAATTTGTACCTTTCCATATACGCTTCCCCCTGCCCCATACCCCTCTGAATAAGGAAAGAAAACACAATGAAAAGATAGATGTGCACTCTCTTTTACCTTTCTCCTCTGTAACAGATGGTATGCGGGTTACACACACTGTCCATCCTTCAGCTGGGAACAATGCATTATCTATCATGCTTTTCTGGACGTTGTTCTGTAGGCCCCGGTCTGAAGACAGATTCCTGTTTCTCCTCAGAGCATTGTGCCCATCTGTCCAATGAAAGCACAAAGGCAATGAAGGGATGGTGGAGAAGAGAGAGATCAGCAGTTCTTCCCCAAAAGTCTCTCTTTCTCTCTCTCTCTCTCTCTCTCTCTTTCTCCTTCTCTCTCTC